>NC_090934.1:1126206856-1126509886 GCF_040938575.1 Ambystoma mexicanum | reverse complement strand
TGCTCATGTCCCCCTGCACCCCCACCCCCCAGCAGTGCAGGGGCAGCCTCCACCAGGCCCCCACCCATGTCTCCCACCACCCCCACACCCCAGCCACCAGGGGCACCCTCCACCAGGCCCCCACCCATGTCCCCTATCACCCCCACCCCCCAGCAGTGCAGGGGCACCCTCCACCAGGCCCCCACTCATGTCCCCTATCACCCCCACCCCCCCAGCCACCAGGGGCACCCTCCACCAGGCCCCCACTCATGTCCCCTATCACCCCCACCCCCCTGCCACCAGGGGCACCCTCCACCAGGCCCCCACTCATGTCTCCCACCACCCCCACCCCCCAGCATCCAGGGGCACCCTCCACCAGGCCCCCATCCATGTCTCCCACCACCACCACCCCCCAGCCACCAGGGGCACCCTCCACCAGGCCCCCATCCATGTCTCCCACCACCCCCACCCCACAGCAGTGCAGGGGCACCCTCCACCAGGCCCCCACCCATGTCCCCTATCACCCCCACCCCCCCGCCACCAGGGGCACCCTCCACCAGGCCCCCACTCATGTCCCCTATCACCCCCACCCCCCCGCCACCAGGGGCACCCTTCACAAGGCCCCCATCCATGTCTCCCACCACCCCCACTCCCCAGCAGTGCAGGGGCACCCTCCACCAGGCCCCCACCCATGTCCCCTATCACCCCCACCCCCCAGCAGTGCAGGGGCAGCCTCCACCAGGCCCCCACCCATGTCCCCTATCACCCCCACCCCCCAGCAGTGCAGGGGCACCCTCCACCAGGCCCCCACTCATGCCCCCTATCACCCCCACCCCCCCCCCGCCACCAGGGGCATCCTCCACCAGGACACCAACTTCCCTGCACTGAAGCTGGTGCCCCTCTGCCTCCTTGGCCGGGGGTTGCCACTGGTGCCAGATGTTGTAGTGCCCGACATGGCAACCCCAGAGGCAGGAGTGGGTGGGCAACTGGGTCCTGGGGCTGGGCTGTGAGGCGACGGAAAAGCAGTCGGGAGCCTTTGGTTCCAGCAGGGGTGGTCACAGCAACAGCACCCCTGGCTGATGTGCAGGCAGAAAATGGGAGGGCACTTGGGCAGCAGGCAGTCAGGCAGCCAGGCAGCAGCAGATGGCAGGTGGGAGCGTGCTCAGGGCTCTGGGGGGCAGTAATTTGGCCTCCTGGGCAGGAGCTTGATACGTAGTGAGTGATTTTGCACGTGAAAATCCCACACGTCTGCGTGTAAATCGATGAAAGGCCCTTAGATGCGCATACGCGTTTACGCGCTATGAAGTCACGTGCACGCGTAGGAAAAAGTTGCGTGACACGTCCTTGTGTCAAAGCGTGTTATTGGTGGAAATAGCCCTACACACAAGTGTCAAAGCGTGTAATTGGTGCAAATGGACCTACACGCAGAAGTGTCAAAGCGTGTAATTGGTGCAAATGGACATACACGCAGAAGTGACAAAGCGTGTAATTGGTGCTAATGGACCTACACGCAGAAGTGACAAAGCGTGTAATTGGTGGGAATGGGCCTAGCACGTACACGCCGCGTAAGTGACGCTGTACGTGTGGGCCTGCATATAAGGTACGTGTAGAACACCAATTCCTTGTACTGCTTTTCGTGGAGAGCGAGTGGGTGAATTCTGTACTTCTTGTCGTTTCACACGCGATTTACTTCACGGCGTTTCAAGTTCGTACTCCCTGTTACCTCTGACAGCTTTTTCTATTTTTTCTCTTGTACTGGTTTACCTGGGCCTTTTCCCTCAAACAGTGTTCCCTTCTACTGTTGTCCTGTCTCCTCAGACAGCGTACATATCTTCTTTTGGCGGGGGTGTTGCCAACCAAACACGCTCATTTTTCACGCTCTTTTACCTGGCAGACGGTGAGTCACGCACGTATCTAACATCTGTGCTTGCCCCGTGTGTAGCCTACCCCTTCAGAGGTCATTCTAGGCTGCGTGTGACACGCATACGTTCATTCTTGTGTTACTGGGTGCCACAGCGTAGTGCAGGTTTTTCTTTCTGCACACGTGGTCTAGGAGGGGTTGCGTGCACGTCATCTCCCTTTTTTGGGCCTCCTGTGTGTTGCGTGACCCGTCATCTTTCCCCAGGGGTTACATTCAGCCTTGCTAGAGCACTAGGGTACAATTACCATCTGGTACCCAACCCCTTTGACCCCCAATTGCCCAGGACAATAGTCTACATCCACTCCCATACGCACATTAACATCAGTGCCATGGCTGGGAGGTGAGGATTCCGTAAGGGTGGCAAAGGTGGAAGAGCCACAAGTGGTGGCCGTGGTGGATCCGGTAGGGGACGTGGTCGTAACTTGCAGGGTGAGCCTGTCCCCCCATGTGTGGAGGACCAGTCATGGGCACCCATAACCCCCCCCCCCCTCCCGTTGAGGCTGATGTGGCTGACACCATCCATGCTCAGCCCTTGTTGGACCAGCCCATTGTGGCACCAGACCTGGCTGACTCCATGGCTGACTTCCAGGTCAGCAGCAGGGCTACGACACGTGCGCTGGTGCACGTTGATGCCATCATGCCACGTGGATTTGGGGCAGCAAGGTCATCTGCTGCACCAAGGAGGCAGGGCGGAGAGGCTGCAGGGGCAGCTGCGGCTCCATCCACCCCAGCCCTCACACACCCAGCCAGGACAGTGTCGGTCCTAGTCCATGCTGCTGACATTCCCCCTGACACCATCACACTAGAGCCAATGCCTGCACCAACTCCCATGCTGAGTGTGCAATCCCACACTCCTGATACAGAGTCCACCAGGGCTCCTGCCCCTAGTGTCCAGAGCGGCGCAGGACACTCAGGATCACCACCACCTTCCAAGCGGAAGAGGAAGAGTGCTCGTCCGGCACAGGCTGATGCCCCAGACACGGCTACACAGTCCGGCCCGTCCAGGAAGCCCAGCTTCACGGATGACGAACTGAATGCACTTGTCGAGTATGTGTCTGCACATGACAACGAGATGGTCATTGTTGCAGGATCCAAGACCACACCTGCACAACGCCAGGCACACTGGCAGACCGTTGCGGACATCGTAAGTGCCCTTGGAATCGTGAGGCGCACAGCCAATGATTGCTATAACCGCTGGAATAACCTAAAGCGCAGGGCAAAGAGTAAGCTGGCCTCAAGTCATGCCGCAACTCTAGTGACTGGAGGTGGGTCTCCAGTAGTAGACTTGGAACTCACTCCACATGAGTCAGTCGCTGGGACCTACATCACGGAGGAACAGATCCAAGGCGTGGGAGATCTGGCTGATTACGAGGCATTGTCCGGTGAGTGCACATGCATGTGTGTGTCATCCATGTGCATGGTGTGTGTGTGAGGGCTTCTGTTTGTGTGCCAGGTGAGAGTGTGTGCGCCTGAGTCGTATGGGTCAGACATGTGCTTCATGCAATACTTCCTGCGCAGCTGCATTTGGCCATAGCAGTATCCCTTCTGCCAACAGTAGACATCTAGCCCAACTGCACGCCAGTTGCCCTTGAAGTGTCACCTTGCCACAACATAGTTGCTTATTTTTCACTGTTCATTCAGTCAGATTGTTTGCATTCCCCCACTTTTACTAGCCATGTGGCTGTCCACTAGTCACATGTCTGACATCGCTATGGTAAAGTGGAGTGACTTTGTTACCTGGATATCATTTGTACACACATGTCCCTGTGCAATTGGACCATTTCAGACTGGCAGCTCCAGGTGAAAAATCTGACCTGTTAGAATTAGAAAAGCAATTACATGCGGGAACTGGACTGAATGAATAGGTGCTGCCCTCCTCTCCATCTTCACTCAATAGCAATGGTACATGCCATCTGTGTGATGGCATGTGTGTTTCACCTGGCAATCACAGGCCAATGTGTGATGCCACTGCCAGGCAGCATGCAGAAAATGTGTTCATCTTCCATCTTGGTGTCATCAGTGTGTGCCATTTGCCTGCACTTCATACGCAGTGAGGGTGCATGCATGGGAGGGTTTTAGTCATGTGGGACATGTGTCAAACAAGTACTGGTTCTCTTGCTTCTCAGCCCTCACTGTGTGCCATGGTGCTAATGCCTGTTTCCATTTCTTTGTTTTCATGTCTTTGCAGGGGAAGACGCACCTGATACTGCTGGGGTTGTGGAGATGGTGCAGACCCAAGAGGGGTCCGAGGGCCGACCAACCACCAGTGAGGGACGTGGTGTGGTGGTGGGGGAGAACCCACAAGTGCTGCAGGTCGTGCTCTCAAGGGGTGTCTCTGGCTGCACCTCCCCTGAGCTGTACTCAGGTGTTGATTCGGATGAGACCTACGTGCCGTCGCAGGTGAGTGTTCCAGGGAGGGATTCTGTTCTGTCTCACCCACCTGCACCAGCGTCAGAACCCTCCATGGGGATGTCAGTGTTGACAGCTACGCCTTTGGTGGTTACGGATGCAGGGTCACACTCCGCGACATCTGATCCTGTTCCTGGGCCAGCAGATCAGAAGGGGAATGCAGTCCTGCAGCCTCAGACAGTGCCGGCACAGCAAGGCGCAGTTCGCCTTGCCCCAGACAGGTGTGGTGCCCGCCGACGTGGTGGCCGTACGCCACCTGGCAATACCGCATGGGAGCAATCCATTTACGGTATGGCAACCCAACAGGCTGCATCATCCGAGATGATGGCTCAGGCCATGGATAGGGTGGCCACTTCCATTGTCCCCCCAGAAAGGCTGATGGAGCGACTAGAGCAGGCAACCGACTCCATCTGCCAGTCACACAGGGAGGACATGTTGGGGTCCAACAGGGACAGGCGGGCGGCACTGGCGACTCTGCAGGAGGCCATCTCCATTGAGTCCCAGGGCCACAGGGAAGCCCTGAGGCAGGAGCTCCTTCACCTCAGGACGACTCTTGTTGAGCTTGAGGCTTCAACACACCAAAGGACAGAACAGCAGCTGGAGCGTCTCACCCGTACGCTCTCAGCTGAGATGCAGGCAACGAGGGCGGAGGTCCGGGCATCCCGTGAGTTGTTGCATGGGGACCTCTGAACACTCATCCTCCAGAACCAGACCTACCACACCCGCATGCTTGCAGCCATGGAGGAGCAGACTAGGGCCTTGCGTGGGCTGCCTCCCATAGTGCAACCACCTCCGGATGCAGCTGCACAGGGTGATAATAGCGACAGCAGTGATACTCCCACAATAGGGTAGCCGTGTGGGCCATGAGCCCATGGAGGTGTTTTATTTTCCCAGGATCCACGCAGGTGGGTTCTGGTGTGCATCCTGTCCTCGGACCTCCTGGGTGGCCTCCCCACCCCCCCGGGCCCATCAATGGCCATTTTTGATTGTTTCTTATTTTTATTTTTATTTATTTATTCCCTATTTTTTTGGGTCGATTTGTTGGCTTCCGTGGTGCCTGTGGGCATACGCTGCATTGTGGCTGGGCACATGCAGGCTTGTAATGTATTTGGTTCAGATGCTTGGGTTTGAGTCACACACACCCCTCCTGCTTCCCGTTTCCATGGGCTTGCAAAGGGTGTGCCCAAGTGACAGTGAATTACACAGTGACGTTGGACTCCCATGAGCTGTGTGGGCAGTCTGTAGTCAATACTGTGTATACATTCCTAGTGCATATTGCTGTTGTGTTGTACACTGCATGTTGCATTGATGTGTAACTCATCTTCTGTGTCTACCTCCCAATTTGCAGGTCCCTTCCTCATGTCTACACAAGGACCTCTAGTCTGGAGATGGGGTCCATGTTAGCAGCAGTGCACCTACAACTCTACATGGCGCCAACACTGCACAGTTGGTAGTGGTGGGAGTGCAGGCATTTCCAGGTGGTGAGACTACTAATATGTAACATTTGTGATGTCATGTTAATGGTAGTACGTGCTCAAGTATGTTGTTGGTCCGGCATTGCTGTGAGCATTTCAGGTGTTGCAGGTTTCTAATAGGGACACTGTACATAGTGACACTAGTGTCATGTTGTGGGGATTACTTTGTTTACCTGCAAATAGCATGACATGGCACGGTGTGTCGTGTGGCGGTGCTGGGGTTGGGTTGGCTGACATGGCACTGTCCTCTTGTTGCATTTTGCAAGTGGGTATTCTTTTTAGCTGCTTGAATGTGTAACTCCACAAAACTGCATTGGTGGTGCCTGTGTGGGTAGGGATGCACACATTGTGACACTTCCAGGTGAACAATCTCAGGCTGATATGGTATTCACGGTTCATTCTCCAGACATTCAGGATCAGTGTCAGGTTGAGTCATCATTGATTGTCAGATGGAATGTGCCAGGGCAGTGTGCACTCCACAGGGGTGTGATTTCTATGTGAAGTAATTAGCCACTAGCTGTGTACGGGCTGCCTCCCCCCGTGCCCTTTCCCCTCCCATGCGCAGCGGCTGTGCATGTGGTTGGGGATGTGGGGCCACCACCATGTCCACGGCCAGGCCCCGGCGTGTTGCAACGTTGTGCAGGACACATGCTGCCACTATGATCCTGCACACTACTGGGGGAGCGTATAACAGCTGGCCGCCAGAACGGTCAAGGGAGCGAAAGCGTGACTTTAGCACTCCGAATGTGCGCTCCACTATGCCCCAGGTCGTAATGTGGGCTGTGTTATATCTTACCTCGGGTGGCGTGGTGGGGTTCCGAATTGGCGTCATCATGTGGGGGCTGAGAGGGTAGGCACTGTCCCCTGTGGAGGTGGTGATTGGTATCATTGGTGGGGTTGTGACCTTGCTCAGTATCCAACATGCATGCATGTGCAGTGGCATACATACTCACCAAGCAGCCATGTATCGCCATGCCGCCCAGCTTCTAGGTCCCGGCTTAGGGTGGACATTCGGTAAATGAAGCTGTCGTGGGTGGACCCGGGATAGTTGGCATATACTGAGGTGATGATTCCCTTGGCATTACATGCTACCTGCACGTTGATGGAATGCCAGTGCTTGCGGTTCCTATAGATGTGCTCAGATGCCCTCGGGGGACGTAGAGCCACATGGGTGCAGTCGATGGCACCTAGCACTTTGGGGAATCGTGCCACACCGTAAAAATCCAGGGCGGCAGCATGCCTTTCTGCAGGTGTTCTGGGCAGGTATATGTGCCTGCGGACTGATGGGCGTGCAGTGATGATGTTCAAGACCTGGTATAGGCAGCGTGACTGGGTGGCCTGTGACACCCCACCCACTATGGCACTTGTCCGCTGAAATGATCCAGTGGCTAAGAAGTGCAGTACATTGAGGACCTTCTCCAGGGGGCTGAGTGCTTGGGAGCACAGGGTGGGTGATGTGAGGTCATCCTCCCACTCACTCACCAGGTCCAGTATTATGTGTGGTGGAAACCTGTACCTCCCATACACCTGGTCATCAGGCATCCCGAAAAGGCTGGTTCTGGGTGTGAATATTCTGGCCCTGACTATCCTCCTCCTCCTCCTTTGGTAGCCCACTGCCACTGCTGCTAGGAACGGTATGTTCATCCTGGCATCTGAGCTTGTTATTGTTAAAGTGCGCAAATTTATGCTTTGCGCGTGTTCTAGGCGAGCGTGTGACCCGCGCACCACTGGAATCCAGTTCCCAGTCCAATAGCGTGTGGAAATTCCCACGCACCGCGGGATACAGGTGCGCTGACGTACTTGCGTGTGTAAGTGCCCGCGCACCCATGAAATACACGTACATAGGCCAATCGCGTGTACGCGCACTTTTGTCCAATTACACGCTGACGTGCAGTATTTCCACGTGTGCTCCGTCATCACGTGCTGAGTGGGGAACACCCGTGCGGGTCACGTCACAGACGCGCTTACGCGCTGAGGGACTCTGGTCCAATAGAATCGCGTATGCGCGCTTACGCGCTAAGGGCCTTTCCTCGGATTTCACGCTGACGTGCAGGATTTTCACGTGCCAAATCACTCCGTATCAAGCTGGCCACGCGAAAACACACGGAAGACCACGCTCCTGCCCAGAAGGCCGAATTACTGCCCCCCAGAGCCCCGAGCAGCCTCCCACGTGCCATCTGCTGCTGCCCGTCTGCCTGCCTGCCTGCTGCCACCGTGCCCTGCCATTTGGTGCCTGCACATCAGCCATCTGCAGGGGTCCAGTTGCTGTGTCCACCCCTGCTGGAACTGAAGACTCCCGACTGGGATTACATCGCTCCACAGCCCAGCCCCAGGACCCAGTTGCCCACCCACACCTGCCTCTGGGGTTGCCATGTCGGGCACTTCCACATCTGGCACCAGTGGCAACCCCAGACCAGAGGGGCAGAGGGGCACCAGCTTCACTGCCACCGAAGTTGGTGTCCTGGTGGAGCATGTCCTGGGGCAGTATGATGCCCTCTTTGGATCGTCCCGCGCCAGCAAGGAAGGACGGGAGAGGATCTGGGCCGACTGTGTGGTTGCCATCAACGCGAAGGGGGTGGCAACCCGCAACGTCCTGAAGATCAAGAAGCGCTGGGAGGACTTGAGGTCCAGGACCCTTGTGAAGGCCCGGCGCCTCGTAGAGGGGGGCCAGGGCCGCATGAGTTCCATCCAGATGAGGGTCCTGGAACGCGTACGCCCAGCGCTCCACGCCCAGATCCTTGAGAGGGAGGCCCGTCTGGAGTTGAGCGGTAAGTGTCCAAGCATTACTGTGTGAGACAGGGCATGTTGCGGTGTGCTGGTTCTATGATACTTGCCTGTATGTGTGCCATAGGCCATGTATGCATGTATGTGTGCAGGGACATCATAGTAATGCATGTGCGACCAGTGATGTGTGACCCACATGGTTGTTGCATGTGTTCAAATGCCGCATGGGGAGCCCTATGCAGATTTTGAACATGAGAGCATGCCAGTCTCTGTACCTGGACATGGGTGGGGGTGAGGGATGTGTGCTGATGCCAGGTACATATATGGTAGCCATGTCTGTGTGCCTGACCTGCGCGTCTGTGACTTGTGCATGCCATGGATGCATGACACATGTGTGTGACAATGCACAGATTCAGTGAAGCAGCCAAATTACCCTTGTATCCGCTGTGTTTGGTGTGTTTGGGGCCAGATGGATGTGACTGAGGTGAAGTGTGTGCATGTGATAGGCATGAGCCATGATGCATGTGAGTTACCTATCATTGAATGTTTCAAGAGTCCATTGGACATGCATGGAAATGTCCATGGCATGCACCATGCCTGTTACTGTGTGTGTTTTGCCTGGACTGACCCATGTGTTGTGGAGGGACATGATGGAAGTGTACTTTGACAGTGGTGCTCATCTGCTATTGCTTCCTGTCTAGGGGACCATTGTACAGTACCCTGATGCTTGTGTTCTTTGTCTCCCTCTACGCAGCGGCTAGTGAAGAAGAGGGCGGAGACGGCGCTGTGGAGCAAGGCGGCGGGGATGCCCCCACGGCTGCAGCGGAAGGGGTGGGTGAGCCCCCACAGGGGCCTGCTACGGTGGGAGACGGTGAGGAGCCATCCAGGTTGGTGGTTTGCACAGAGGAGGAGGAGGCCGCCACTGGGGCACACATGGGGCCTGGTGGGGGCATCCCTGCTGGTGCAAGTGGTGCAGTCCAGGGCCAGGGGCAGGAGGCAGCACAGGTCACTGTGGAGGGGCCTGTGCATGTCGCTGTCCCTGACCCTGTGAGTGCACCACCATGCACCAGCAGGGATGCCCCGTCCCAGGCCCGTCCGCAGGTAGAGGGGATGTCCATGTCACCTGACTCCCCTCCACCTGCGGACGTGGGAACCCCTGGCCGTGTGGAGAAGGTCCTGATTGGGGTCGCGATGCGCACGGCTGTGATTTGTGATGCCGTGCATGCTTCCCGGGAGGAGCACGCACGTCATCACGAAGTGCACCGTGCCGACGTGGCCCAATTGGGATCGGCCATGTTCGGGGGTTTGCTGCATGTGTTGGCCAATCTGGCGGCCCTCTCCTCCTCTGTGCAGGCTATACACCAGTCGTTCTCCTTGCCCTCTTCCGGCCCAGATGCCACCAGGGCCCCCTGTGGACCTGCCCCGACCAATGCAGCCAGCTCGGTGGGGATCCCATCCCTGCCACAGTTGGGAGTCGGAGGTCCAGCAGGGGTGGACAACACAGCAACTGGACCCCAGCAGATGGAAGATGTGACAGCATCATCGGCAGGGCACGTGCACGACGGCATCGGTGGTTTCCATCAGCCTGGATGCTGTCGTGCTGGCAGAGGCAGTGGCGTCGGAGGCAGCAGCAGGGGACGTGGGAGGCATCATGGCTCGGGGCCATCAAGATCAGAGGGGCAGGCATCGGCCGGAGGGCAGGGCAACCCTGGGATGGTGGTGTCTTCCGTGTGGGAGCAGTTGGTCCAGCGGATAGGTGCGGAGCGGCAGCGGGCGGAAGAGGAGCAGCTCACCATGGTCAGGGCGGAGTTTTCCATGCGTCGGGCGTTAAGGCGGGCTGAGTGCCTCCAGGAAGCTCGCAGGGAGTTTGAGCTGAACATGGGGTTATCCCTGCGAGACCTCGGGGCCAGGACAGAGTCCCGCCTCCAGGACATCGACATGGAGTTCGATGATGCCCTGGCCAGCAACATCACCGAGTGAGCCGCAGGACTTGCCCGCTGCCTTTGTATATAGTTATTTAGTTAGTTAGTGTTATGTTTCCTTTATTCATTTTTATTTTTTTGGACCGCTCGGACAATGGCCACTTTTTTGTAGATATTTTCTTCATTAGGTAGTAGTAGGTTTCATTTATGGTGTTGGGCTCATGGACCCTGGAATATTCGTGTATATAGTTTGCTTTTTGAGGAAAATTTTTTTTTATTTATTATTGTGTTCACCATGAGGAAATGGTTTTTCATTATTTTCCTTCCACATGACATTGCTTTGGACAACATTTGTTTTTGGATTACTTTGTTTTTTTTATATTTACATTTGTTCTCGGACATGGACCATTTATTTTGTTATCCCCATTGTTGTACTTTTGATTTGTTTACTTATTTTTCATCTTTAATACATGTTTTTTTAACTTTCACTTGTGGTATTTTCTCATTGGTTTCATACATGTCATGATATGGGTTTTGACATTCACTTGCACCCGTTGTGTATGTGTGTGTGACGGACATGTGTTCATTTACATACTTGCCATTGGGGTTGTATCATGTAATTGCATTCACTATGTGGGTGGATGCAATCCTTGCCTGGGTGTTTGTGCTGGGTATGCTGCCCATTACTGCCATGAGTGAGTATCGTCAGGACCTGGGGGCAGGGGGACATGTGTGGGTGCCTGGTGGAGGCTGCCCCTGGTGACTGGGGGGGTGGGGGTGGTGGGAGACATGGGTGGGGGCCTGGTGGAGGCTGCCCCTGCACTGGTGGGGGTGGTGGGAGACATGAGTGGGGGCCTGGTGGAGGGTGCCCATGGTGGCAGGGGGGTGGGAGTGGTGGGAGACATGAGTGGAGGCCTGGTGGAGGCTGCCCCTGGATGGTGGGGGGTGGGGGTGGTGGGAGACATGAGTGGGGGCCTGGTGGAGGGTGCCCCTGGTGACTGGGGGGGTGGGGTGGTGGGAGACATGGGTGGGGGCCTGGTGGAGGGTGCCCCTGGTGGCGGGGGGGTGGGGGTGATAGGGGACATGAGTGGGGGCCTGGTGGAGGGTGCCCCTGGTGGCTGGGGGGTGGGGGTGATAGGGGACATGAGTGGGGGCCTGGTGGAGGGTGCCCCTGCACTGCTGGGGGGTGGGGGTGATAGGGGACATGAGTGGGGGCCTGGTGGAGGGTGCCCCTGCACTGCTGGGGGGTAGGGGTGATAGGGGACATGGGTGGGGGCCTGGTGGAGGGTGCCCCTGCACTGCTGGGGGGTGGGGGTGGTGGGAGACATGGATGGGGGCCTGGTGGAGGGTGCCCCTGGTGGCGGGGGTGGGGGTGATAGGGGACATGAGTGGGGGCGTGGTGGAGGGTGCCCCTGGATGCTGGGGGGTGGGGGTGGTGGGAGACATGGGTGGGGGCCTGGTGGAGGGTGCCCCAGGATGGTGGGGGGTGGGGGTGGTGGGAGACATGAGTGGGGGCCTGGTGGAGGGTGCCCCTGGTGACTGGGGGGGTGGGGGTGGTGGGAGACATGAGTGGGGGCCTGGTGGAGGGTGCCCCTGGTGGCAGGGGGGTGGGGGTGATAGGGGACATGAGTGGGGGCGTGGTGGAGGGTGCCCCTGCACTGCTGGGGGGTGGGGGTGATAGGGGACATGGGTGGGGGCTTGGTGGAGGGTGCCCCTGGTGGCTGGGGCGTGGGGGTGGTGGGAGACATGGGTGGGGGCCTGGTGGAGGGTGCCCCTGGATGCTGGGGGGTGGTGGGAGACATGAGTGGGGGCCTGGTGGAGGGTGCCCCTGCACTGCTGGGGGGTGGGGGTGATAGGGGACATGGGTGGGGGCCTGGTGGAGGGTGCCCCTGGATGCTGGGGTGGTGGGAGACATGGGTGGGGGCCTAGTGGAGGGTGCCCCTGGATGCTGGGGGGTGGGGGTGGTGGAGACATGAGTGGGGGCCTGGTGGAGGGTGCCCCTGGTGGCGGGGGGGTGGGGGTGATGGGGGACATGAGTGGGGGCGTGGTGGAGGCTGCCCCTGGATGCTGGGGGGTGGGGGTGGTGGGAGACATGGGTGGGGGCCTGGTGGAGGGTGCCCCTGGATGGTGGGGGGTGGGGGTGGTGGGAGACATGAGTGGGGGCCTGGTGGAGGGTGCCCCTGGTGACTGGGGGGGTGGGGGTGGTGGGAGACATGAGTGGGGGCCTGGTGGAGGGTGCCCCTGGTGGCGGGGGGGAGGGGGTGATAGGGGACATGAGTGGGGGTGTGGTGGAGGGTGCCCCTGCACTGCTGGGGGGTGGGGGTGATAGGGGACATGGGTGGGGGCCTGGTGGAGGGTGCCCCTGGTGGCTGGGGGTGGGGGTGGTGGGAGACATGGGTGGGGGCCTGGTGGAGGGTGCCCCTGGATGCTGGGGGGTGGTGGTGGTGGGAGACATGAGTGGGGGCCTGGTGGAGGGTGCCCCTGCACTGCTGGGGGGTGGGGGTGATAGGGGACATGGGTGGGGGCCTGGTGGAGGGTGCCCCTGGATGCTGGGGGTGGTGGGAGACATGGGTGGGGGCCTGGTGGAGGGTGCCCCTGGATGCTGGGGGGTGGGGGTGGTGGGAGACATGAATGGGGGCCTGGTGGAGGGTGCCCCTGGTGGTGGGGGGGTTGGGGTGATAGGGGACATGAGTGGGGGCCTGGTGGAGGGTGCCCCTGCACTGCTGGGGGGTGGGGGTGGTGGGAGACATGGATGGGGGCCTGGTGGAGGGTGCCCCTGCACTGCTGGGGGGTGGGGGTGATAGGGGACATGAGTGGGGGCCTGGTGGGGGTGGTGGGAGACATGAATGGGGGCCTGGTGGAGGGTGCCCCTGGTGGCGGGGGGGTGGGGGTGATAGGGGACATGGGTGGGGGCCTGGTGGAGGGTGCCCCTGGATGCTGGGGGTGGTGGGAGACATGGGTGGGGGCCTGGTGGAGGGTGCCCCTGGATGCTGGGGGTGGTGGGAGACATGGGTGGGGGCCTGGTGGAGGGTGCCCCTGGTGGCCGGGGGGTGGGGGTGGTGGGAGACATGGGTGGGGGCCTGGTGGAGGGTGCCCCTGGATGCTGGAGGGTGGTGGTGGTGGGAGACATGAGTGGGGGCCTGGTGGAGGGTGCCCCTGGTGGCTGGGGGGTGGTGGTGATAGGGGACATGAGTGGGGGCCTGGTGGAGGGTGCCCCTGGTGGCTGGGGGGTGGGGGTGATAGGGGACATGAGTGGGGGCCTGGTGGAGGGTGCCCCTGCACTGCTGGGGGGTGGGGGTGATAGGGGACATGAGTGGGGGCCTGGTGGAGGGTGCCCCTGCACTGCTGGGGGGTGGGGGTGATAGGGGACATGGGTGGGGGCCTGGTGGAGGGTGCCCCTGCACTGCTGGGGGGTGGGGGTGATAGGGGACATGAGTGGGGGCCTGGTGGAGGGTGCCCCTGGATGGTGGGGGGTGGGGGTGGTGGGAGACATGAGCAGGTGTGCAGGGTAGTCCCCTGTTTTGTGGGCTGCCTGCAGGGGCCGTGGAGGGTGTACAGGAAACACCTGTGAGGACCCACCCAGCCTAATCGCATGTGTAACTTCCCACGCACCCCTGTAATACACGTACCAAGCCAAATCGCGTGTGATAATTCCCGCGCACCCCTGAAATACACGCGCCCAGGCTATTCGCGTGTGGAACTTCCCGCGCACCCCTGAAATACACGTACCCTGCTGTAATCGCGTGTGGGACTTCCCGCGCACCCATGAAATACACGTACCCTGATGGAATCGCGTGTGGAACTTCCCGCGCACCCCTGAAATACACCTACCCTGATGGAATCGCGTGTGGAACTTCCCGCGCACCCCTGAAATCCACGTACCCGGCCAAATCGCGTGTGAGACTTCCCGCGCACCCCGGTATACACGCACACATTTTTTGTCAGCGTGTCCGTGTTTGTGGGTACCCCTTTGCACGTCATTTGTCCTGGAGGGCCACAGTATAGGACATTCATCATGGCAGTATATGGGTGCTATTTGTTGGCGCACCTTTTGGCGCACATTTCTTACAGCCGCAGAGACGCTACCGCCTGCTTTCTTGTGGCGGTCGTGTTTGTGCCTGTGCGCTGGTTTGAGCGTGCGCTTTTTTGCCCTATTCTATTCCATGAATACGTGTTGTAGGCGAGCGTGTGGGCGTTCCGCGCACTTGTGCCCTGTACTTCCCCCCGTGACGCCCACGTTTTTGCAAGTTGTTCCCCATTCCGAGTGTTACGCCCGTGTTCCACCTACTTTTGTTGCGTGCGCCGCGCTATGTGCGAATTTCGCTGTGGCCTGTGCGATTTTCGCTGTGACCTGGCGCACGCTGTTAGATGGCCTGTGCGCCAACGTGCGCGGCGCACTTTTTATCGCACATCCGCTGGTTTTCTCGCGCACGGACTTCCATGAATCGACGTGCGCTGCTTTTCGTGCGATTTTCGCACTTGCACTGCGATTTTCGCTATTCCACTGCGATTCGCACGTTTTTGCCCACTTGCGCCGCGCTAATTATTCCATGAATCGGCCTGTAAGTCTTCCAAAAAAAGTTTTGCCGCAATCAGGAGCAGCAACAGTTCCTCTTACGCATGGGAGCCCAGACAGTATTCCACTACGATAGCAGGGTATAGCACAAGTTGTGGAGAATCAGAAATTCAGTCCCTCCAGCACAACAGCACAGCACTTACGGTGCACTTCCGGATGCTTCAAATACGATCACAAGCTTTTGATTTGCAAACATTTTCCTTTCCTCACAGCTCAGCAGATCCCATTTTCAATCATGAATGAATTGTCCAAATCTAAAGGGTGGGATCAAGTGTCCGGATCAGTGTGCACACAGACTCCCTCACAGCCCCCATTTACTACTGTCAGTGTGCCGTCAAGCAGAAATGCTTTGCTTGACTGAGCCACAGCATAACAAAATAACATTGTACACTCTAATCCTTGAGACAGCTGTTTGCCAGGGAACTGGCAAAGATCGGGCAAGGTTAATCTCTCTGCCAAGGAGGCCATAAGCCCGGTCACAGTCAAGTCCATGTCTACAAATCTGTCTTTATTCAGATTGCAACAGTTCATAAAACCTTGGAAAATCTCAAACTGTTTCAAAACAGTATATTTCATTAGCAATACCCATTCTTTTACCATAAGTGACATGCAGCATCAAAAGTACCTATAAGAAATTAAAAATGGGGTTGTAGCACTACATAAACGCCTCAGAAAAAAGTACTTGCGTCTTGTATTGCTATGCAATAAATAACGAAAATGAATTCAGATACAAAAACTGAGATTCAATACGGCAAATCATAGTCACAAATCGATTTCTGAAAACATTTTTGTGCAGAAATATAGGCAAGGCACACTATTTTCCAGCATTCAATGCGGAATGCGCATGCTGACTTTTACCTTCCTTTCCATTAAATGTCAGTCATTCCCCTCAAACAGCAGTTATGCTCTAAGCACTAGTACAAAATAATTTTGAAAATTTGAAAAACTGATGAAGTATCACAGCAGAGCAAAAAAACATGCAAAATGCTAAGGATAGGTGGGCATTTATACCAGGCGTGCAAGTCGCACGTTGGAAGCTAAATGGGACCAACATAGCACCTCAAACCTCTGATTTTGATCATCTGATTACTAGCAATACTGCTGGCTGTTAAAATGCTAAGAGACTTCAGTTAACGTCATTGTAGAATTGGCTCATTCTACGGACTTGAATACAGCAGGACAGCTCATTTCAATATACACCACAGGTGCAAGAACTTGTGGTGTCTTACAGATTTTCGATCACACAGTTGAAGATCTACAAGTTTAATAAAATTCTAACCTGTGCTTCGAGCTTTACTCAGTACTTCATTAGGGCAATGGGACATCTTACATAAAATGTTTGAGTTGTATGTTTCAGTGCAATCACTGAAATGTACACAATTAAAGTGTCGGTGATCGCTATGGGCCTCCTGCCTGGATCTCAATGTCTGCCTTTTAAGCCAGTTTGTGGTGTGTTCCATATTAATGGTAAATTCCATTATCAAAATCCCAGCTAGAGAAGAGGCTCATTTCTAGTCTACAAGAGAAGTAACTTGCCTAGAATCACAGACAGTAGATCACTGGTCAATTTAGCCAATCCAAACTGGCTTATTATATGCACTCGTTCCATTAAAATTGAGCCACCCATAGCATGAAAGAACTCCGAAAATCATTGGCTCCAACTTACCTGCATGTGTGAAAGCTGGACAGGATTTCTGAATACAGTCCAGAGAACACTGGGATAACAGGGTGGGGTAGTCAGGGACCCTTCATATCGATAGTACTCATCCAGTCTCTCTGGAAGAAGCTCCTGCACATTAAAACCTGAAATGGGAACTTTTTGATCTGAAAAAAATAAATAAAACCCAACTTAAGCCACAGGAAATTAAAAGCTGAACTTTTTTGTGCATAGTGAGCTTTGTGAAGTCGATTGTCCAGTTACTGTACTACATTTGGCAGCACAAGCTTGCACCAACTTGAATGCCAGCAGTTTCTACCTGCTCGCCAACATCTCCCTCGCATCAGAGTCACGAAATTAGACTCTTTTTGCTGTTGGCTGGTGAAACAACTCTTAGCATTTTGGGTTTACATTGCAGTAGCTAAGGAGAAAAGACAGATGTACCGGATCTTGGTCTGTGACATTTGACTGCTGCTTTGTCCTACTTGCTAAGGTATCAGAGCCACTCAGTCCACGTTTCCCCCTCCAATACATGGCCACTAGAAATCTTTCTACTTTTCTTGTGAGCTTTGTTTCCCCAAAAAAGTCACTCTGCTCGGTAGACTCAAAGAACTCAGTCTTTTCGATTAGTACAACATATTCGTTTCAGTGCTTTTATACCTTTAGCACAGAGGTATTTTGTACCAATTTTATAAAGGAAGCACATTTTGTTAACTACTCTAAATTAGTGGTTTAACGAGTAACATGAATTTTTTTCATAATCAAACATTTTTACTAAGTCTGGGAAAACAAAACATATTACAAACAATATAATGCCTTGTGTTATACATGTTACAGAGAAAGGAAAATAAGGGGTCAGGATTTGTGTTTAAAGTATAATCCAGGCAGTGACAGGAACATTCCCTAGATTCCCTCTCCTATTGAGAGAAGCTAAAGAATAGCCAGGAGTGGAGAAAAGAAACGGTACAGCAAAATGGCCAATCGTCTAAATAGAGTCAACCTCCCACCCCCTCATACCCAATATAACTCACAGGACTATACTTGAATTCATGAAATGAAGTTAAATTATAATCCCAGAGCCCTTTGCAAGGGGAGAGGGAAAACAGAGCCGACAAGATGTGGTACTACGTGTATTACAACACACCAAGGGCTTCAAGTTGGGTTGGGCATGTATAGTCCTTATTCGAAAACTATATAGTTTTGAAAAACGCTCCATTTTTCTTTTAAAACATGAACACTTTACATCAATAACATGTAATTTTTTCACATGGCAGAAGAGTTCACATTTTGGCCGTCCAGTCCTCCAGAATCGGCATACGGTTGGATTACCAGAACGCTGAGATTCTTATTCTAGCTACTAGAAACCTTACAATAAAACATATGAATAGATTTAATCCCTGGGAGACAGCCCGCGTTTATACTCCCTAGCATGCATGCAGGTATGGTGGCACCACTAATTGAATTCACAACATTGACTAAATTCCTCCAGTAAATGCTAATCTTTGGACACTTCCACCATATATGAAGATAAGTGTCCCTCCCTCAACAGTCGCCAACAGAGCCCTGCCTCGGATCTAGCTACATGTCCCACTGTGTCTGGTGGGAAGTACCACCTTGATAGTAATTTGTTTCTGTTCTCTACATACTGGGCACTAAGCAATGCTTTCTTTGATCCCTTCTATATATTCTTGCATGTGTGCTCTATTTGTGGTTTACCCTAACCCCGATGCCATGTGTTGGTATAGGAGGGTGACCCATCGTCAATTTTAGAACTTAAGTTTAACCCAGCAGTGCTGGTGGGGGAACATATGATTTTCTCAAAGACTGAGGTCGGTTTGCTGCAACCCTATTTGATTTATGAAGTGTCCATTATCTAAGCCGTTATTACCCCAGTCGTTCCCCTCTCAGGAACTTTGAAGGTTTCTTTACATGATTCAAAGAAGAGGATCTCTGACCATGCAAAAATGAACGGGACATGGATTCACTTTCCCCAGTTTCATTGTCAAATGCTTGACGCTTATATGCCTGACTAAAGTCTGGATTAAAGTGAATGGGTTTTAGCAGGACCCAGGAAAACAGTTCATCTAAATTTGCTTGAGATGCTATCGCAACATTGAAGGGTTATCAGAGGGAATAATTCATACTTAGCCAGTGGTATGTCCTTGCAAGAGAGCCAATGCATGAACACAAATGGTTTCCCCATGACAACATCCTGCAGCAGCTTCCATTCATCCACTGAATTCTGAACAATCCAATCGCTGAATATTCAAGCCAGGCTGCCTGGAAATTTCACATTAAGTTTGTTAAGGCCAAACTGGCTCTGTCACTTCAGATATAGAGTGCAACTAGCTACCCTATGCAGCGAGCCTTGCGAAATGAATGATCAGATCTCTTGTTGCAGATGTTTAAATGCCAGTCTTGGTATTGCTAATGAGAGTGCCAGAAAGGACTATGGAACCTTTGGAGGATATTCATTTTAATGGAGGCATTCTAACAAATAAAGATATAGCTTGAGAGCTTCTTTTTCTGAGATCTAGTTGAATAGCTTTAGGGGCCGATTCATGGAACAAACGTGCGCCGAAAATCTTCGCGCAAGCAGGCGCAAGCGGAAAAAAACAGGCGCACGCGCACGCGTGCGATTCATGGAAGTCCCTGCGCGTGTTTTCCTCGGGATGTGCGCCAAACCCGTGCATGGCGCACACGTCACTGCAACATCCCGAAAGACGTGCGCGATGCGCACAGTGAAAGCGCACAACCTCGGCGCATACACTAGAAAGTGGGCGGAACACGGGGCGTAACGCGCAGAATGGGGAACAACTCGCGAAAATAAGGGCGTAACTGGGGATGTACTGCAGGGAAGCAGACGGAACGCCCACACGCACCCGAACCACACGTATTCATGGAATCGAATAGGGCAAAGCCACGCACAGCCAAAGACACGCACAAGCCGAAACACGTCCGCCACACGAAGGCAGGCGGTAGCGTCCCTGCGCATTACAAAAGTGGCAACATACAACAATTGTGCCTGTGCGAGCGGGGCACGTGTATTTTGGGGTTGCGCGGGAAGTTGCACACGCGATTGAGCGGGGTACGTGTATTCCGGGGGTGCGCGGGAAGTCGCACACGCGATCGGGCCTGGGGGAGCGGGCTACGTGTATTTCAGGGGTTCGCGTGAACTTTTTCACGCGATCGGGCCTGGGGGAGCGGGCTACGTGTATTTCAGGGGTTCGCGTGAACTTTTTCACGCGATCGGCCCTGGGGGAGCGGGCTACGTGTATTTCAGGGGTTCGCGTGAACTTCTTCACGCGATCGGGCCTGGGGGAGCGGGCTACGTGTATTTCAGGGGTTCGCGTGAACTTCTTCACGCGATCGGGCCTGGGGGTGCGGGCTACGTGTATTGCAGGGGTTCGCGTGAACTTCTTCACGCGATTGGGCCCAGGGGAGCGGGCTACGTGTATTGCAGGGGTTCGCGTGAACTTTTTCACGCGATCGGGCCGAGGGGAGCGGGGTACCACTCACCGTCTGCCTTGCGTGTAGAAGAATGCGTAGCCAACACCCGCTGTGAAGTAATAGCGTGTGAACCCCAACGGATGGAAAACACATGCACCGAAGGAAAAGCACGTGCAGAACAGTGTAAAGGCACGCGGGATCTCCAAGCCCTGCCAGGGCAACGCCCATGCGCAAAACGTCACAGACGCGCTTACGCTTTAAGGGCCTTTGGTCCAATGAAATCGGGTACACGTGCTGACGCGCTTTTGCGCTAAGGGCATTTCCTCGATTTTCACGCTGACGTGCAGGATTTTCACGTGCCAAATCACTCCGTATCAAGCTGGCCACGCGAAAACACACGGAAGACCACGCTCCTGCCCAGAAGGCCGAATTACTGCCCCCCAGTGCCCCGAGCAGCCTCCCACGTGCCATCTGCTGCTGCCTGCCTGCCTGCTGCCACCGTGCCCTGCCATTTGATGCCTGCACATCAGCCATCTGCAGGGGTCCAGTTGCTGTGTCCACCCCTGCTGGAACAGAAGACTCCCGACTCGGATAACATCGCTCCACAGCCCAGCCCCAGGACCCAGTTGCCCACCCACTCCTGCCCCTGGGGTTGCCATGTCGGGCACATCCACATCTGGCACCAGTGGCAACCCCCGGCCAGAGGGGCAGAGGGGCACCAGCTTCACTGCCACCGAAGTTGGTGTCCTGGTGGAGCAAGTCCTGGGGCAGTATGATGCCCTCTTCGGATCGTCCCACGCCAACAAGGAAGGACGGGAGAGGATCTGGGCCGACTGTGTGGTTGCCATCAACGCGGAGGGGGTGGCAACCCGCACCATCCAGAAGGTCAAGAAGCGCTGGGAAGACATGAGGTCCAGGACCCTCATAAAGGCCCGGCGCCTCGTGGAGGGGGGCCGGGGCCGCATGAGTTCCATCCAGATGAGGGTCCTGGAACCCGTACACCCAGCACTCCACGCCCAGGTCCTTGAGAGGGAGACCCGTCTGGAGTTGAGCGGTAAGTGCCCAAGCATTGCTGTGTGAGACAGGGCATGTTGCAGTGTGCTGGTTGTCTGATACTTGCCTGTATGTGTGACATAGGCCATGTACGCATGTATGTGTGCAGGGACATCATGGTAATGCATGTGCGACCAGTAATGTGTGAACCGCACGGTTGTTGCATGTGTTTAAATGCGACATGGGGAGCCCTATGCAGATTGTACACATGAGAGCATGGCAGTCTCTGTTCCTGGACATGGGTGGGGGTGAGGGATGGGTGCTGATGCCAGGTACATATATGGTATCCATGTCTGTGTGCCTGACCTGCGTGTCTGTGACTTGTGAATGCCATGGATGCATGACGCATGTCTGTGACAATGTACAGATTCACTGATGCAGCCTAGTCATCCTTGTATCCACTGTGATTGGGGTGTACGGGGCCAGATGGATGTGACTGAGGTGAAGTGTGTGCATGTGATAGGCATGATGCATGTGAGTTCCATCACATTGCATGTTTCGAGAGTCCATTGGACATGTATGGAAATGTCCATGGCATGCACCATGACTGTCACTGTGTGTGTTTTGCCTGGACTGACACATGTGTTGTGGAGGGACATGATGGAAGTGTACTTTGACAGTGGCACTCATCTGCTATTGCTTCCTGTCTAGGGGACCATTGTACAGTACCCTGATGCTTGTGTTCTATGTCTCCCTCTACGCAGCGGCTAGTGAAGAAGAGGGCGGAGACGGCGCTGTGGAGCAAGGTGGCGGGGATGCCCCCACGGCTGCAGCGGAAGGGATGGGTGAGCCCCCACAGGGGCCTGCTACGGCGGAAGACGGTGAGGAGCCATCCAGGTTGGTGGTTTCCACAGAGGAGGAGGAGGCCGCCACTGTGGCGCACCTGGGGCCTGGTGGGGGCATCCCTGCTGGTGCAAGTGGTGCAGTCCAGGGGCAGGAGGCAGCACAGGTCACCGTGGAGGGGCCTGTGCATGTCGCTGTCCCTGACCCTGTGGGTGCACCACCATGCACCAGCAGGGATGCCCCGTCCCAGGCCCGTCCGCAGGTAGAGGGGATGTCCATGTCATCTGACTCCCCTCCACCTGCGGACGAGGGGACCCCTGGCCGTATGGAGAAGGTCCTGATTGGGGTCGCGATGCGCACGGCTGTGATTCGTGATGCCGTGCGTGCTTCCCAGGAGGAGCACGCACGTCATCACGAAGAGCACCGTGCCGACGTGGCCCAATTGGGATCGTCCATGTTCGGGGGTTTCCTGCATGTGTCGGCCAATCTGGCGGCCCTCTCCTCCTCTGTGGAGACTATACGCCAGTCGTTCTCCTTGCCAGCTTCCGGCCCAGATGCCACCAGGGCCCCCTGTGGACCTGCCCTGACCAATGCAGCCAGCTCGGTGGGGATCCCATCCCTGCCACAGTCGAGAGTCAGAGGTCCAGCAGGGGGTGGACACCACAGCAACTGTACCCCAGCAGATGGAGGATGTGCCGGCATCATCAGGCAGGGCACGTGCACGACGGCGTCGGTGGATTCCATCAGCCTGGATGCCGTCGTGCTGGCAGAGGCAGTGGCGTCGGAGGCAGCAGCAGAGTCAACGTGGGAGGCATCATGGCTCGGGGCCATCAACATCGGAGGGGCAGGCATCGGCCGGAGGGCAGGAGGACCCAGGACGGGAAGTGTCTTCCATGTGGCAGCGGTTGGGCCAGCAGATAGGTGCGGAGCGGCGGCGGGCGGAAGAGGCGCAGCTCACAATGGTCAGGGCGGAGAACTCCATGCGGAGGGCCCTGAGGCGGGCCGAGTGCCTCGAGGCAATCCGCAGGGGCTTGGAGGAGGAGACGGCGTCGTCCCTGCGGACCCTCGGGGCCATGGAACAGGACCACCTCCGGGACATCGAACAGGAGTTCGATGATGCCCTGGCCCGGAACACCACGGAGTGAGCCGCTGGACTTGCCCGCCGCCTTTGTATATAGTTCTTTAGTTTTAGGTTTCCTTTGTTTCTTCTTATGATTTGGAGTCGACGGACACTGCTCCACTTTTTGTATATAGTTAGGGTTTTTTGTAGGTTTCCTTTCTTCAGTTGGGCTCATGGACCCTTGGATGTTTTGTACATAGTTCTTCATTGGATTGATTTTATTTTTAATGTGACTTTGGACAACATTTATTTGGATTTGGATTTGTAGTTTTGATTTTTTTTTAGACGGACATGCAGCTTATCTTTTTTTCATTGCCATTGTAGTTTGTTTCATTTCATTTGCATTCAATTTTTTTTAAATACAATTTTGTTTTCATACTTCACTGTGTGGTATCATCTCATTGGTTTCATGCATGTCATGTTGGGTGTTTTCCCATTCAATTGCAACCATTGTGTGTGACGGACATGGGTTCATTTGCTTTATGAACATTGGGGGTGTAACATGTAATTTGCATTTCCATGTGGGTGAATGGGTTACTTGGTAGGGCCTTTTGGCTGTGGAGGCTGACCATAACGCACATGATTGGGGATTGTGAGGACCTGGTGGAGGCTGCCCATGGCGGCTGGGGGGTGGGGGTGATAGGGGACATGAGTGGGGGCCTGGTGGGGGCTGGCCATGGTGGCTGGGGGGTGGGCGTGATAGGGGACATGAGTGGGGGCCTGGTGGAGGCTGCCCATGGTGGCTGGTGGGTGGGGTGGGTGGGAGACCTGAGTGGGGGCCTGGTGGGGGCTGCCCATGGTGGCTGGGGGGTGGGGTTGGTGGGAGACATGGGTGGGAGCCTGGTGGGGGCTGCCCATGGTGGCTGGGGGTTGGGGGTGGTGGGACACATGAGTGGGGGCCTGGTGGGGGCTGCCCCTGCACTGCTGGGGGTGGGGGTGATAGGAGACATGAGTGGGGGCCTGGTGGAGGCTGCCCCTGCACTGCTGGGGGTGGGGGTGATAGGAGACATGAGTGGGGGCCTGGTGGAGGCTGCCCCTGCACTGCTGGGGGTGGGGGTGATAGGAGACATGAGTGGGGGCCTGGTGGAGGGTGCCTCTGCACTGCTGGGGGGTGGTGGGAGACATGGGTGGGGGCCTGTGGAGGGTGCCCCTGCACTGCTGGGGGGTGGTGGGAGACATGGGTGGGGGCCTGTGGAGGGTGCCCCTGCACTGCTGGGGGGGTGGTGGGAGACATGGGTGGGGGCCTGTGGAGGGTGCCCCTGGTGGCTGAGGGTGCAGGGGGACATGCGTTGGTGGGCAGTAGTGCAAGTTGACATGTGGGTTGGCTGGGGGGCATGGCCATGGTGGATGGGGTGCCTGCAGGACATGTGCAGGGTAGGCCCCTGTGGTGTGAGGCACCTGCAGGGGCCGTGGAGGGCGTAGAGGGGACACCTGGGAGGACCCACACGTGCAATTCACGTGTGGTGCTCCCCGCGCACCCCTGTAATACACGTACACTGATGGAATCGCGTGTGGAACTTCCCGCGCACCTCTGGAATACACGTACCCTGCTGATTTCCCGTGTGAAACTTCCACCGCACCCCGAAATACTCGTACCCTGATGGAATCGCGTGTGTAACTTCCCCTGCACCCTGATATACATGTACCCTGCTGATATCGCGTGTGGAACTTCACGCGCACCCCTGAAATACACGTACCCTGCTGAAATCGCGTGTGTAACTTCCCCTGCACCCTGAAATACACGTACCCTGCTGATATCACGTGTGGAACTTCACGCGCACCCCTGAAATACACGTACCCTGCTGAAATCGCGTGTGTAACTTCCCCTGCACCTGAAATACACGTACCCTGCTGATATCGCGTGTGGAACTTCACGTGCACCCCTGAAATACACGTACCATGATGAAATCGCGTGTGGAAATTCCCGCGCACCCCTGAAATACACGTACCCTGCTGGAATCGCGTGTGGAACTTCCCGCGCACCCATGGAATACACGTACCCTGCTGATTTCGCGTGTGAAAATTCCCCCGCACCCTGAAATACACGTACCCTGTGGAAGTCACGTGTGTAACTTCCCCTGCACCCTGAAATACAAGTACCCTGCTGATATCGCGTGTGGAACTTCACGCACACCCCGAAATACACGTACCCTGCTGAAATCACGTGTGTAACTTCACCTGCACCCTGAAATACACGTACCCTGATGGAATCGCGTGTGGCACTTCCCGCACACCCCTGGAATACACGTACCCTGCTGATTTCGCGTGTGAAACTTCCCCTGCACCCTGAAATACACGTACCCTGATGGAATCGCGTGTGGAACTTCCCGCGCACCCCTGAAATACGCGTACCCTGCTCGCACGGGGCCAATCGCGTGAGGTACTTCCCGCGCACCCCAGTGATACATGTAGCCTGCTTGCTGTGCTGGTACAGGGTTAGCGCAGCCCTTTGCGCTGGATTGGGTGTATTGATGGCTTTTCCCTGCGCGAGAGGCGTTCTTGGGGGGGTAACTGGCGCTGCTGCAGGGTCGCTGCGCCACTGTGCGCCACGGCTGGTTTTGGTGGCTGGAATCCATGAATACGCTGTGCGCGGAAATGGATTTTAGCGCACGCGGCTGGCGCAGGGATTCGCACGCGCACACTGTGCGCCAGCCGCGTGCGCCACTTGTGCGCTGAATTCTATGAATTATCCCCAAAATTACGTCAGGATAGCCCGCTTGATATAAAATATCAATTATGGCTATGACTTTCCTGACATTGTCAGGGGCCTGCCTTATGTATTCAAACCCTGACTGTTCCAAACCCAATATTCCTGGGAGTATCTTATTCAAGCGGTTCAACAGGATTTTAGAAAAGGTTCCATCAGCAGCATTAAGAACTTCTATGGGACCTTAGGATAAGCACAAAGTTGGATCACGTCCATGTTTAGGACTAAGAGATATGCCCCAACATTTTAAAAGACTTTGCTTTAAGACAAACATGAAGAAATCAGTCAAGCAAGGGTTGTAGTAATTTACTACTGAGTATGTTAAAGAGAAGGAATTGGCGCATCCAGTCCAGGGGCCTTATTGATTTTCAGCGAGATTGCTTTTAAAATCAATTGGTACGTTTATTATTGATTAGAATATCCATAAAACATCACAGAGACATTAAAGAAAAACACATTTCATAAATCTGATTCTGTTGCAAGAAGGTTTTCTTTAAGTTTCAAGGCTACGCTGGGACAATTAAACAATGTCCATGCTATCAACTGTGTTCCTACTAGAAGTACACAATACATAGCCGGTCTACATTGTGCAAAAACCAAATTTCTCAACAGAGGTACTAGAGTATTTCTTCTATTAGACACATAAGTAGGACAGAAAAATAAAAATGTAATAAGTCAAAGTTCAGTGAGTTACAAAGTAGATGGTTAATATCGGATGCATGTGTCATGGTCTATTTAGCAGTGACCGCCCTCAAAGGGAGCATATTGAATCTTGCTCTGGTGATAAACTAGTGTTCACAACGGCGATTAGACCAAGTGAAAAACTTAGAGATCTGATTAGTCACAGACATTTTGTGTAGACGGTTTGCGGATTCCATAATCCTGCAGTTTTCTCTCCTTAAATTAACTCTTCATATTTTTCCTATGAAAATACACAGGTGAGCAGGGGATACAAGTTGGTTTAAAATAAGCTTTTGAAAAGATAGCCAACGGATTGGAGTTGGGTTGTGCTCAGAAGATAAAAAGTATGATAAAATGGTTCAGAGTTGCTTTTTTGTTTGCCCATATTCTGAACCAAAGTGTTGTGGGTTTGAGTTGGAGTTAGTGTTCTAGAAACAGTAACCACAATTCAGTAGGACAGCAAAGTTAGGAGCGGAGAATGGGAAACAAGTTCTTAAGGAATGCATTTCCTTTGATCTGCATATTAGAAGTTTTACAATGACCCCCAAATCCCGGCTCCATACTCTGATCGCTTTTACTTCAACTGTGTATACAAAGAACATGAATTCCAAAGGACATTTATAAAGCCTGATGAATCTAGAGACTCTGACACATTTCTAATATTGGTTTCGTATAGTGGATAGACCCATTAAGGATAGAGCAGAATGTGATCCCTAAATAGTCATAGTCCCCTGTAAACTTCATAGGTTTACCATTTATAAGAAAGGTTGGGGATCACTTAATCTACTCTTGGGCCCCAGGGTACATACCACAGCGGACTTTGACTCATTTATATTAAGGTCTAAATCATGCATGCAATTAGTAGAGCTGTCAAACAGTATTTGCAGCGACTGAGGCATACAGGCTATCCAAAACTGTATCGTTCACATAAGGCAAGACCTGTATTGTTACATATCCTAGATGAGATAAGTCAGCCCCTGAATGATTAAGTTAATTGGTTAGCCCATTGATACACAAAGAAAAGGAGTAGTAGAGTTAAGAGCCATCCCTTGTCTAATGCCAGTCTCTATAGAAAAACAGGAAATGCATTGTCCATCCTCACGCGATCACCGATTCATGATGGAGAACGATATCTGTAGTAAGCCTTCTGGACAATTCATGAACCTGAAGCACTGCCATAGTTTCTGCCTATTGACTTTGTCAAAGGCAGTGCTGAGGCCCATGTATACAAAATATATCTTTTCCTTCTTTTGGTATAAATAGATTGCAGTGATCAAATATAAATGTAATGTTTGTTCGCTGGTACCTAATCTGGAGGAACTGGAATTCGGTCAAGATGTTTGCTTTCTCTATCCATGATTGTAACTTGGCCACAATTACTCTATCAAATATCCCAGACACTGAACTAAGGAGAGATATAGGTCGATAGGAACTAGGCATATCTCGTCCCTTTTTGTAAACTGGGAAGATTCTGGCAGATCTCCAGGACAGGGAATGATTTTTGATTCTTCAATATATGAAACAATTTAGTTAAAATAGGGACCAAAAGCTCTTCAGAATGTCTGTAGAAATCAACTGGAATTCCATGCAGTCCCGGAGCTCTACCCATCTTCTATTGACATAATGCTGCTTTTACTTCCTTTATAATGAAAGGCAGCTGATTAGCTAAATTATGGTTCCTTTCATTCGTTCTGGTCCTTATCCACACTGCTGCATATTTTTTGGAAATGGGATACCCACATAGAGAGTTGTAAATGTGCAGATAGTTGTAAGTGGTTTCAACCCAGCACTCCAACTAAGCCAATGCCTAGCGTGAGATGCCCAGCTGGAACCCCCAATTATATATTTTTATGTCAAAAGTTCTTTTATTTCTGAACGATGTACCCTTATATCGCCCCCCTGTCTTTGAATCCCCCCCCGGTCTCACTGAACCAAGAAGTAGGTTGTTTTGCAGAGTTAAAAGATTAAGGGGTCGATTCATGGAATTAATGTGTGCCGAAAATTCCCGCGCAGAGGTGCCAAAATGTGCGATTCGCAGTAAAAGTGCGAAAATCGCAGTGCAAGTGCGAAAATCGCAGGGAAACCAGCGCACATCGATTCATGGAAGTCCGTGCGCGAGAAAAACATTGGATGTGCGCTGAAAATGTGCGCCGCGCATGCTGGCGCACAGGTCATCCAATAGCGTGCGCCACGGCCACTGCAAAATCACACATAGCGCGGCGCACATCACAAAAGTAGGTGGAACACGGGGCATAACACTCGGAATGGGGAACAACGCGTGAAAATATGGACGTAACGGGGGAAGTACAGGGGGCAAGTGCGCGGAACGCCCACACGCTCGCCTACAACCCGTATTCATGGAATCTAATAGGGCAAACCAGCGCACGGTCAAAGACGCGCACAGGGCCAAACAAGTACACCACAAGAAAGCAGGCGGTAGCGTCCCTGCGCCTGAAAAAAATGTGCGCCAAAATGTGCGATAACAAAAAGCACCCATATACAGCCATGATGAATGGTCCATACAGTGGCCCTCTAGGACAAATGAGGTGCAAAGGTGTACCGACAAACACGGACACCCGCTGTGTGAAAAATAGCATGTGCGTGTGTACCTGGGTGCGCGGGAAGTTCCACACGCGATTGGCCTGGGTACGTGTACTTCGGGGTGCACGGGAAGTTCCACACGCGATTGGCCTGGGTACGTGTACTTCGGGATGCGCAGGAAGTTCCACACGCGATTGGCCTGGGTATGTGTACTTCGGGGTGCGCGGGAAGTCCCACACGCGATTAGCCTGGGTACGTGTACTACGGGGTGCGCGGGAAGTTCCACACGCAATTAGCCTGGGTACGTGTGTTTCGGGGTGCGCGGGAAGTTCCACACGCGATTGGCCTGGGTAAGTGTACTTCGGGGTGCGCGGAAGTTCCACACGCGATTGGCCTGGGTACGTGTACTTCGGGGTGCGCGGGAAGTCCCACACGCGATTGGCCTGGGTACGTGTATTCCGAGGTGTGCGGGAAGATTGACACACGATTTCAGCAGGGTACGTGTATTTAGGTGGTACCGGGGAATGCTACACGTGATTTGGCCGTGTGGGTCCTCCCAGGTGTTCCCTCTACACCCTCCACAGCCCCTGCAGGCAGCCCACACCACAGGGGACTACCCTGCACCCCTGCTCATGTCCCACAGGCAACCCATCCACCATGGCCATGCCCCCCAGCAAACCCACATGTCACCTTGCACTAATGATCACCAACACATGTCTCCCAGCACCCCCACCCCCCAGCATCCAGGGGCACCCTTCACTAGGCCCCCACACATGTCCCCCTGCAACCCCACCCCCCAGCAGTGCAGGGGCACCCTCCACCAGGACCCCACACATGTCTCCCACCACCCCCACCCCCAGCAGTGCAGGGGCAGCCTCCACCAGGCCCCCACACATGTCCCCCTGCACCCCCACCCCCAGCAGTGCAGGGGCAGCCTCCACCAGGCCCCCACTCATGTCTCCCATCACCCCCAACCCCCAGCAGTGCAGGGGCAGCCTCAACCAGGCCCCCACTCATGTCCCCTATCACCCCCACCCCCCAGCCACCAGGGGCAGCCTCCACCAGGCCCCCACTCATGTCCCCCTGCACCCCCACCCCCCAGCAGTGCAGGGGCAGCCTCCACCAGGCCCCCGCCCATGTCTCCCACCACCCCCACCCCCCAGCAGTGCAGGGGCAGCCTCCACCAGTCCCCCACACATGTCCCCCTGCACCCCCACCCCCCAGCAGTGCAGGGGCAGCCTCCACCAGGCCCCCACTCATGTCCAACTCATGTCTCCCAACACCCCCACCCCCCCAGCCACCAGGGGCACCCTCCACCAGGCCCCCACTCATGTCTCCCACCACCCCACCCCCCAGCAGTGCAGGGGCAGCCTCCACCAGGCCCCCACTCATGTCTCCCACCACCCCCACCCCCCAGCCACCAGGGGCAGCCTCCACCAGGCCCCCACTCATGTCCAACGCATGTCTCCCAACACCCCCACCCCCCAGCCACCAGGGGCACCCTCCACCAGGCCCCCACTCATGTCTCCCACCACCCCCACCCCCCAGCCACCAGGGGCAGCCTCCACCAGGCCCCCACTCATGTCTCCCATCACCCCCACCCCCCAGCAGTGCAGGGGCAGCCTCCACCAGGCCCCCACTCATGTCTCCCACCACTCCCACCCCCCAGCAGTGCAGGGGCACCCTCCACCAGGACCCCACACATGTCTCCCACCACCCCCACCCCCCAGCAGTGCAGGGGCACCCTCCACCAGGCCCCCACTCATGTCTCTCATCACCCCCACCGCCCAGCAGTGCAGGGGCAGCCTCCACCAGGCCCCCACCCATGTCTCCCATCACCCCCACCCCCCAGCAGTGCAGGGGCAGCCTCCACCAGGCCCCCACTCATGTCTCCCATCACCCCACCCCCCAGCAGTGCAGGGGCAGCCTCCACCAGGCCCCCACTCATGTCTCCCATCACCCCCACCCCCCAGCCGTGCAGGGGCAGCCTCCACCAGGCCCCCACTCATGTCCCCTATCACCCCCACCCCCCAGCCACCAGGGGCAGCCTCCACCAGGCCCCCACTCATGTCTCCCATCACCCCCACCCCCCAGCAGTGCAGGGGCAGCCCCCACCAGGCCCCCACTCATGTCCCCTATCACCCCCACCCCCCAGCCACCAGGGGCAGCCTCCACCAGGCCCCCACTCATGTCTCCCACCACCCCACCCCCCAGCCACCAGGGGCAGCCTCCACCAGGCCCCCACTCATGTCCCCCAGCCAACATGTCACCACAATCTAGATCCCTGGCCCTTATGGTCAGCCTCCAAATGCCAAACACCCACCCGAGTATTGCATCCACCCACTTAGAAATGGCAAAAACATGATAGAACCCCAATTGCAAGTTTGGAAATGAACACATGTCCCTCACATACACCCAATGGGTGTCAGTGAATGTCAAAACCCATATCATGATATGCATCAAACCAATGAGATGATACTACACATTGAAGTTTGAAGAAAAATATGTATTAAACGCAACATAAATTGAATCAAAAATAAAGAAACAATAATGGAAATTAAAAAAAAAAAAAAAAAAAAACAGCAGGTACGTGAAATAATGCAAAACCACAAATCATAATGCAAACGAAAGTTGTCCAAAGTCACAGTCCACAAAAGTTAATCCAATGGAAAAGTAAAATCGAAAACCATTGCTCCATGGGGAAATCATTAAAAAAAAATGAAAATCCAAAAGTCAACTATATACAGATAAACAATCCAGGGTCCATGATCCCAACCGAAGAAATTAAACAGTATGATGCCCTCTACGGAAGTGTGCGCGCCGACAAGGAAGGACGGACTCGGATCTGGACGGACATCGTGACTGCCATCAACGCGGAGGGGGTGGCAGTCCGCGACTTCCAACATGTCAAGAAGCGCTGGGAGGACTTCAGGTCCAGGACCCTGAACAAGGCCCGGCGCCTCTTGAAGGCAGCGGATGCTAAGGGGCGCCGGGGCCACTTGTCGGAAGATCAGATGAGGGTCCTGGAACGCATATCCCCCGCGCTCCACGTCCAGGTCCTTGAGAGGCAGACCCATCTGGAGTCGAGTGTTAAGTGTACATGCATCATGATTGTAAGCTGTGTGTGTGGTGATGTGCCAGTAGTGTGCCGGTTGCACATATGTTTGTATGGGGCCGAGTATGGGTGGGGGTGTACAGGGCCGTGCGGCTAACACATGCGAGGGCTGTCATGTGTGAGACATGGTTGGTGCTTGTGTGTGTAGGCTTGCATGCCAAATGCAGTTGCGTGGGCACACATGTTTGGATGAATGTGTATGTAAGTAGGCATGGTCGTGATGTCACGCATGCATGTTGTTTTCAGCTGCATGTATCAGCACTGTGTACATGTGCATGTGTGTGTATTTGACAAGGGTGCAACAGTGGTGCAACATGGATGCATGTGACAGCGGGATGTGGAAGCCTGATTGGCAGATGTGACATGGATGCCCATCGGAACACTGCGACAGTTGGCTGAGGTGTACACATGCATGCAAGTGTGGTGGTGTGCGTGCATGTGTAGTGCACTCCCTGTGTTGCATGTGATGTCTGGCTCACCTTTGCCTGCTCATGCTGTTGTATGTGTATGGATGGTGCTGGCAGTTGCGATGTGGCTGTGGTATGGCTCATGTGTGCATGTAGAAATGACATGTGTGTTGCCGATTGTGATGCCATGTCTGAGGTTTGCCAATGCCACTCATGTGCAACTGTCATGTGTGTATGCGTCCATTGTACAGTGCCCTGATGCCTGTGTTTCATGTCTCCCTGTCTGCAGCGTCAACTTATGAAGAGGGCGGAGAAGGTGCTGTGGAGCACAGCAGCGGGGATCGCACCGCCAGCCGGAGACGCAAGGCTCGGCTCCCCTCCAGGTTGTGATCTCATCGGGGAGTGAGGAGTCCGGTGCCGCGTCCCAGGCCGCAGCTGCCGGGGGGAGGTCCAAGAGGCGGAGGTCGGAGTTGGACTCCTCGGCAGCAGAAGGGGCAGCTGGGACCCCACAGGGCCCAACGGGGGAAGATGGCACAGAGTCATCCAGGTTGGTGGGGGGTTTGGTAGAGGAGGAGGCCATGCAAGCAACAGAGACGGGGTCTGGAGGTGGGGATTCCACTGGTGCTAGTGGTGCAGTGCAGGACCAGGGACAGGAGGCAGCACAGGTCGCCGTGGAGGTGCCTGTGTGCAACCCTGTCCCTGATCCTGTCACTCCATCATCTTGCACCAGCAGGGATGCCTACGTCCAGACCTGTTTTCAGGCAGTTGATGAGCTCACGACAACTGGCCTTCCTCTGCCTGCGGACGTGGCTATCCGGGTCTGGGTTGAGCCTGTCCTGACTGGTGTGGCGTTGCGTCAACGGGCCATGCGAGGTGACCTGCAGTCTTTTCATGAGGAGACTGCACGTCATCTCGAATGGCTCGTTGACCGCGTCGGCCTACTGGGACAGGTCACCCAGGCCGGATTCCTCCGTTTGATGGGGCTTGCTACGACCCCCTCCTCAACTGAACCCCCTATGCGCCAGTCGTCCTCCGTGCCATCTTCCCACCCATCAGTCACCTGGGTGCCCTGTGGAGCTGCCTCTGACGGTGCGGCCAGGCTGGTGGAGGAGGCATCCCTGCCACAGTCGGGAGTCGGACATCCAGCAGGGGTGGCCACATCAACGACTGCACCCCAGCCAGCGGAGGATGTGCAGGCAGCAGGAGGCAGTGCACAGGCAGAGGCGCAGCAGCAACGTGGTGGGAGCCATGATGGCTCGGGGCCTTTGACATCGGAGGGGCAGGCATCGGCCGGAGGGCAGGAGGACCCAGGACGGGAAGTGTCTTCCGTGTGGCAGCGGCTGGGCCACGCCGTAGATGCGGAGCGGCAGCGGGCGGAAGAGGCACGGCTCACAATGGTCAGGGTGGGAAACTCCATGCGGAGGGCCCTGAGGCGGGCCGAGTGCCTCGAGGCAATCCGCAGGGAGTTTGTGGGGGGGGGGACATGTGGACGGCCCTGCGGACCCTCGGGGCCATGGAGGAGGAGCGCCTCCGGGACATTGAGCAGGAGTTTGATGATGCCCTGGCCCGGAACATCCCGAAGTGAGCCGTCGGACTAGCCCGCTGCCCTTGTAAATAGTTCTGTAGTTAGTGTTAGGTTTAGCATTTTTTTTGGACCTTTTGGACAATGGGCCACATTTTTGTATATATTTTTTTTTTTATTCTTGGTGAGAGACTGTTTGTGATGACACCTGCTGCAGTACCTACGCGCCCCGTTAAATTAAAAGGGTTTGTCCATGAGAGTTGAGGTGATGTTAAAGATCTTGCGTCGCACCAGGTTTAGCTACTACGGAGACTTAGAGTCCCTCCACTCCGTTTGTGACAATATATAATGGTTGTGTTGAGCTATCCCTTGATAGTGCGCCGAAAAATAATGGAATGGCAAGTAGTGATGATTAATCAATTCCTGTTTATTTTTGTGATTTTAGAGCCTTTGTGGATGACACGTGTTTCAGCAGAGCTGCCTTTATCGAATCCAGGCTATATAGATAGCTCATAAGTCACTGCATAATGGTAGTGTTATTAGATAGGTTTCATTTCTTCGGTTGGGATCATGGACCCTGGATTGTTTATCTGTATATAGTTGACTTTTGGATTTTCATTTTCTTTTATGATTTCCCCATGGAGCAATGGTTTTCGATTTTAATTTTCCATTGGATTAACTTTTGTGGACTGTGACTTTGGACACCTTTCGTTTGCATTATGATTTGTGGTTTTGCATTATTTCACGTACCTGCTGGTTTTTAAAAAAAAAATTCCATTATTGTTTCTTTATTTTTGATTCAATTTATGTTGTGTTTAATACATATTTTTTCTTCAAACTTCAATGTGTAGTATCATCTCATTGGTTTGATGCATATCATGATATGGGTTTTGACATTCAGACACCCATTGGGTGTATGTGAGGGACATGTGTTCATTTCCAAACTTGCAATTGGGGTTCTATCATGTTTTTGCCATTTCTAAGTGGGTGGATGCAATACTCGGGTGGGTGTTTGGCATTTGGAGGCTGACCATAAGGGCCAGGGATCTAGATTGTGGTGACATGTTGGCTGGGGGACATGAATGGGGGCTTGGTGGAGGCTGCCCCTGCAATGCTGGGGGGTGGGGTTGATGGGAGACATGAGTGGGGGCCTGGTGGAGGCTGCCCCTGCACTGCTGGGGTGTGGGGGTGATGGGAGACATGGGTGGGGGCCTGGTGGAGGCTGCCCCTGGTGGCTCGGGCTGCAGGGGGACATGCGTTGGTGGGCAGTAGTGCAAGGTGACATGTGGGTTGGCTGGGGGGCATGGCCATGGTGGATGGGGTGCCTGCAGGACATGTGCAGGGTAGGCCCCTGTGGTGTGGGCCACCTGCAGGGGCCCTAGAGGGAATAACTGGGAGGACCCACACGTGCAATTCACGTGTGGTGCTCCCCGCGCACCCCTGTAATACACGTACCCTGATGGAATCGCGTGTGATACTTCCTGCGCACCCCTGAAATACACGTACCCTGCTGCTTTTGCGTGTGATACTTCCCGCGCACCCCTGGAATACACGTACCCTGATGGAATCACGTGTGATACTTCCCGCGCACCCGTGGAATACACGTACCCTGATGGAATCGCGTGATATACTTCCCGCGCACCCCTGAAATACACGTACCCTGCTGCTTTTGCATGTGATACTTCCCGCGCACCCCTGAGATACACGTACCCTGCTGCTTTTGCGTGTGATACTTCCCGCGCACCCCTGGAATACACGTACCCTGCTGTTTTTGCATGTGTTACTTCCCACGCACCCCTGATGCACACGTACACAGGGCAATCGCGTGTGGAACTTCCCGCGAACCACTGAAATACACGTTCCCCGCTTGGCGTTTGCTGTTTGCCAGCCCTGTGAACTGGTCCAGGGTTAGCGCAGCCCTTTGCGATGATTTGGGGATTTTGAAGGCTTTTCCTTGCGCGAGGGCGTTCTTGGGGGCGTAACTGGCGCTGCTGCAGGGTCGCTGCGCCACGGCTGGTTTCGGAGGCTAAAATCCATGAATACGATGTGCGATTAAAAGGATTTTTTCGCACGCGGCTGGCGCAGTGTATCGCACGGGGACACTGTGCGCCAGCCGCATGCGCCATTTTTGTGCGAATTTCTATGAATTACCCTTTAATTATATGGAGTTGAATAATATATATGTATATATATCACACTTTTATGAATTATGAACAACATCTGGATATCACATCAGCGTTGGGTGATATGACAGTCAACAATCTCTTTAATCAATAGGAGTATGGGTGAGAAGAATAATGTAGCATAGAATAAAACTTTGTGTGGGTGCAATGATAGGAAAGAATGCAGCACAGGAATAAAACGATATGAATTCAATCAAATGCAATATAATCACTCTTTCCCCCTGATACTACTCAATCCCCCCTTCATAGGCAGTATGAAGAGATGGAATGAGGAAACACAGGTTTCAGGAATATACAATCAACAAATGCAGTTTCAACCCCAGTTCCCCCAGCAAGCTTAGAGAGAAACAGGAATGGTTTTAAAAACAGGTCAAATGCTTTGAAAGTGGTTTTGAATGAATGGGGAAAAATACTGAAAAATGACTTTAATTCGCTAAATAGGATTCAGAACTAGTGGGAGCTGCTTTGGATAGCTTCAGGTAGACACTAGCACTGATGATTGAATTACTGGTAGATAGGAAACTGAATTCAGAGGTTGAATGCAAGAAATAGCTGTTTTATATGGAATGAAATTGAGCCAAATGCAGAATCGCAGCAAACGTTTCTGCAGAAAGCTGAGGATGTTAGCTTCAAAATGACATTTAAATTTCGTTTCTAGCATGTACGGTTCAGAAGTTAGAGGTTTTAGTGAAGGTTGATTTTTCAGAAAAAGAGTCAAGATTTCAAATGAAAGATGCGCTTTTGAAGATTTACAAACAAGGATTGGCTTTACACTAAGAGGCTATGAAGATGCGAGATACCATCGGTACAGTCACCAGTCCAGAGGCGCCTCTGTCTGATCTTTGTCCGCTGCGACCCTTGCCTTTCTTCAGCAAATATATATTAGCGCAAAGATGATTCATCACTACAATTATCACAGGATTATGTGGGTGAGAGAAGGATTCAGGACAGACAAAAGAGGTTCTACAATGCAGTCTAGATATGTTGGAATGGATTGGATAGGATAACAATGATAAGAGATTGGCTATGGACAATTCTATGCTAAATACTCACAACTATGGTTTTGGTATAGAGGCTCTGGTCAAAGGTTTGGCCTGGAATCCGCTTGCCACCGGACAGGATTCAGGAGCTTGGTTCTGCACTCACCAAGGTACTCTGGTCTCTGCACGGCCTCCTGGACTGGATCTGATGGGTTGGTTCTGAGTTACAGCTCTGCTCTACTTGTTTGGATCTCTGGGTTTTAGCAAGAGTTCTTGGCAATAAGCAGAAAAACAGCACAGCCCGGCTGTTGAATTGGTTGTGCCCCTTGGAAGTTTGGGGTTAAAATCAGGTTGCAAGATTTTAAAGGCCAGCTGAGAAGGGTTCAGCTTTGTTCCTTCTGCTTTCAGAGTTCTGGAGTCTTGATCTGGGTTCTGGAGTCTTGATCTGGGTTCTGCCTGCAGAGCGCTTCACCAGTAAATCAGTTGATGGGTGAATGTGAGTCCATCTAGGTCCTCAACAGCCCCTATTTATGTATTTCCCAAGGGGTTGGGTAGGCTGATTATACTAAGCCCAACCCTCTAGCTAGGAATCCGATAGGTCAGAGAATTTCCTCTCCCCTGATTTCAGAAGCAACCAGAGTGTCATGATGTGTCATAGTGATGCTGTCATTTACAATCCAGGGAAAGACCTGCCCTTTGTTCCTACACAGAAAATCTACTTTTCATATAAAACATATTTCCAATATCACCAACTTGCTAATAATACATATTTACATTACAGATTAAATAAGGCATGTATCCATCAAAGTCCCATCTTCCTAAGAGTTTCGGTTCACAAATGACAGTTTTTCGCGCTTTTAGTTGGTTACCCAGTGTCAGATCTGTACGAATATTCCAGATACATGCACATAACATCTGGGCATACTCCTGGGAAGTTTCATATTTTTAACATTATCACAACTGCTACAAAGTCCACATTTTGATAGTTCTGTCTCTGAATACTGCACACATTCCAGAGTGGTTTTAAAACGTGACCAACCTTTTCATTCTAACAACACTATATTTACAGATTTTTACCAATTTTGTTCAGTTTTCTATGAGTCTTTCAAAAAGATATTTTCTGTGCTCTTTGAATAAACAAAATTGTCTGTGTCCGCCTCAAGGTTTTGGTTGTGGGCCATAGCGGTCCCAGGCTTCTTCCTGCCAGCAGTTGTTTTCTGTCACAGCCGAATTAGCATTTCCTTTCAGTCAAGGGAGCCTTTTGTTTCTTGTCAGAGCAACAGGCAAAAGTCCCCTCCCATTTCCTTTCACACCTCCCTGCCAGCTCTCAGCAGAGAGCAGGGGGGGAAGATTCCTTTGTTTGGGGAGAAGCTGTGGAATGTCTTTGAAACTCAGTGTGGCTGGCTTTAACTTACTTTTAAAACAATTATTAAAATAGTCTTTCTCTAAAATACAAATTACATTTTTACAAATATAGCCACAAATCTCTTAATTCCAGCCTTTTTAAACACAGAGATTGAACTGTCACCTTATATTGCTTTTGATGGGAAGGCTCTTCTTTTCCATACTTTGATTTTAAGGCATAGGTTTAAATGACAGTATGACTAAATGCCGGCTTCTGACGCAGGCGAGCAGCGGTACTGCACCCATTTTTAACATATTTTACCAAGCAAGCATCTTTGAATGTGGATTTTCTTCTGATAAAATATGTTTCTGCTGACATTGTGCTTAGGTGAATTCTTCAAACAAAGTGATGTTTAACACCCAACAAGAATGTTGGATCTTTTGTGATGTTTGGGAACCATCATTTTTGCACTTTCCACAGCCAAGGAAAAATTGATTTTTAAAGCAGTTTTGGGTTTTCCTTTGCAATGCAGCACTGCTTTTTCAAGTAGTTTCATTTTCCTCTGTATGCAGCCAAACGATAGGTTTTGGAAAGGGTCTCGTGTGTTACCACTGACATAGGCAAAATGGATTGGCGGTCTATTTTTCAGGTTTTCCTGCGCACTTTCAGAGATTTTAAGCTCAAAGATATTTTTGCGGCCGTCTGTTTCTGATGCAGCAGCGCACAGTGCTGTTGCAGGGTATGGACTAGTGGGTTAAAACATCCCACCTAGTACATATAATTTCAGCAAGTGTACTTTCAGCAAGTGTACGGATCCATAGTTAACCCTCTCCCAAAAGCCTCTTCAATTTTTCTGGGATGCTGTGGATAAAAACTCTTGCCAGGCTTTTATCTCCATATTGCCTTTACAAGTGGCAATTATCTTTTTGTAATTGGGGCATGCAAGGGCTATATCAGCTCGGTTGCTCCCAGAAGATTTAAGTAGCAAGAGTGAATGGCATTTAGTCTTTATAAAGCAGTCAACAAACTATCCATTAGTATGTGGATTATTTCTGGGAGTCGTTTATTCACAGAAATCAGCTGAAATACTTTTCATTAATTCCAGGAGGGCTTTTGGCACCAAATCCAGATACACTACAGTTCCCAAAAAAAACAAATCAAACAGAGGGGAATTGGTCTTATAGTCTCTACGACATTTGTATTGCAGAGCTTAGTCCTTTAACTGGTTTATTGTAGTCTGCAGTGGAGGCACTATCAGTATGTGGTAAAGAGACAGAAGGTAAGTAAAAAAGGCCATTCATATTCCAAGCTATACTGAAATGATCAGTATGCAAATTATCGGTCACCTTAATGTCCAATGCCCAGTACCATCTGGAGACAGAAATATCGTATTGGTGATATTCCTTGATGACCTTGAAAAAAAGAGTTTCCCAGGTCTATCATTGTTCAATCTTCCATTAACTGCCTCATTTCCCATTCCAGGAGCAAAGTAGGACATTTCAGGCCATTAGCATACATCCGTGGGTCAAGTATATCCAGGAGAGGGGTCAATACCCATTTTTAAATTGAAGACACTGCCAATGCCAATGATAAAACAGTGTGGGATCCCCTCTTGTGAGTCAATCAAGGTTTCCATTGTACATTCCATATCCGTCTCAGCTGTGTTAACAGATTTGTGTTTTTGTCTATTGTGAAAATTGGCCAAGTATAATCGATAGAGATCAAAATTGTACATTTGGTTATATAGTTGGAAGAATAGTAAGGTTTAACGCAACAGCCGTTCTAATAATAATAGCCAATCACCAATGTGAATCTACCACAAGCTTTTTTGGAGGCCATTATTAGGAATGTACAAAACCCATCCAAAAATAAGTCACAATCTGCCCAGGTTTCATGTAGCATAATATCAATGGGTTCTAATATTAGCACCTTATGCATTTTAAATCACCCTTTATTTCCAGCAATAGTCCATGATAAAAGTAGCAACCTCTAAACTGCTGAAACAGTCAAATCTATGGGAGATTACACTAATTGTCAATCACTCTCGTCGAAAGAGGGCAATCCATTCAATCTATTCTCCATCAGCACTGTACCATTGCTAGGGCGTTGATGAATTGTTGAAGACTGGGGTTTGGGGCGCAACATTTTTATACCCCTGTCTGGCAGATGTTGCGTGGGTGCCAAAAAGGTATTCTTTGTTGGCACCATCACCTTTATAGACTCCGTTTGGACTCTGGCTTTAAAACTATATGGCTGCATAAACTTCTCAATGTTACGATTAAAGGTAATAGATTTAGGGTATAAAAAAAAAAAGAAAGAAGCGCAATATTGGTTATACGAGTTGGCATATTATTATAGTTCAAATTCTAATATATCACAGAAGATGCGAACATATCCAAAAAAGTCACTGCCACAGTGTCTCCTGGCAGAGTCTTCACCCTTATTCCTACCCAGGAAATACATCTGCCATTAGAATGATTTGGTGGTCTAAGCTAGGGCCCATTCCTCTTGTATTAAACCAGTGCGTTACTTTGTTAATAAGGGAAGCCATTGACGCTTTCTCATTCCGGCCAAGACTCCAACATGTACCAAGACTCCAACTAATGGTGCCGATTCAGGGGCTACACACACACGCAATGTTTAACCGAACAGTAGAATCTGGCGTATTCTTCCTTTTGATTTCTAGTAGGCTAGAGTGAAGAATTTCAGTGTGCTATTGATTCTGAATGGGTTTGACCCAAATGAACCGGGTTAGCCATAGACTGGTTTATTTGGCTTAGTCTCAGATATGGAACCAAACAGGCCATTGGTGTGGTCATTAGTATTGGTTTCTAACTTTGCTTTTAATGTGTGAACCAGGTCATCCATTATCTGCAATGACTCAAATAATGATTGTTTAAAATGTGTGGAGTGTCATCATATGATATTTGTCAAATTACTCATCAGCTTATCCATATAAATTGTAAGGCGTTTCAGCAATTCACTGGAATTGCTATTCTCACCCATTGATAGCATTGGATTTATTTGGATTTTTTCAATACAAGACGATGGAGTAGCAATTGCAGAATTCTGTAATGCATGACAAAGGCAGTAAATGGGGTAATGCTATAGCCTCTACTTTAATGTTCATCTGTAGATACCCGACAAGAATGTTGCTCTAGATATTCATTAAGGACCAAATGATAATTTACTTGGTCAACATTGCCTAGCATATAATCTTTGTAGGTTGTTCTGCAGCCACTAAGTTTTGCAAATTATTTTTCAGTGCTTCTAATGCTTTCTGTATTCTGTGTTCGAACAGACCCTTCATTTCTTTTAAATATATATAAAGGGAATATTTAGTGCCCTGAAGAGTAGTCTTGGTTTTCTTTTCCCCTGTAACCGAGTTTGGGTGAGCAGGGGCATTTGAGAGAAGCTTAGTACAGCCCAGTCAAATAAGGAATAAAGTGCAGGAAATAAAGTGAAATAAATCCAGTGCATGCAATAGCTAAAATATCACAAAAGTGAAATAAACATTTATAAAACAAGCGAGGATGGTTTTAAAACAAGTTGTGTTCAGCCGAAAATCAACCTTCTAAATTCGCAACACTTCACCAATTGCTTTTAAAACAAAGGAGGGACAATCTTGTTCAAAGCCCACAGACACTTTCCTCCTCAGTGCGAATGCATTTTACATCAGATATTTAGACTATTTTTCAAATATTTAGAAGTAAGCAAAGTCAGGTGGAATATGACAATTATGCGAAACCGAAATACACAGTGCCTGATGTGGTCGGTGTTTGTCAATTAAGCCTGATCCCTATATTGTTAAAAAAGATCAAATACACGGAAGACAGTCCCAGCCAAGATCCTGGACTGGCCGACAGGCTGACTTTACTTTAGTCAGTCAAGATGAATGAAAGACCAAGTGGCAAAGTCCATCTATACTTAATCTTGGACTTCTCAAGCTGATCAGTGATCTCTTTAAAGGACTGTCTTTTTTGGAGCATAATGTCTGCAATATACTGGAAGACTAACAGTAATTGGCCATGATACGTGATGGTACCCAACTGCCTGGAGGGCCAATGAGATTTCCTCTAACACCATTAGCTGAAACTTTATAATGTCTCTAGGTAGAACTTTAGGGGCCTTCCGAACTGGATCCACTGTGAGAATCCAACCCAGGGTTACACCTTCTTTTCTAGGTTTGGGAAGACTTCCTCAAACATCTTGAGCATCCAGCCTGTCTAATCCTTCTGTCCTCAATAGTTTTCAGCAGCTTCATGCTGTGCTTTGCCTGTGCCAATTCTTCTGGTCAGTGCATAATGTCTTCTAACAGTGGCTATACAGATGTTTTGGTATTTCCCATTTGAGCATCAATCGGTTTAAAATCTTTAGAAAGATTGGAGAAGCTTTTGCAAAGGTCTACTGTTGTACTCTCAATTTTAGACTAGACTGAAGGGTTATGTCTTCTTTCAGTGACTTGAAGCATTCTTTACGATCAAACTTGGATAGTGGGAGAATGCCTGCCTTACCTTGGGAAGCCGCGCTGGAGAGGCTTGTCCACAATTCACCATATCCTGCGTTCTCTCTTTTCTGGCACCCATAATGATGACTGCATCTTTGCTTTCTTGAAAGATCTTTGTGTTGGCATCCAGATTCTGAATCGGGATGAATGCTTCTGTAATTAATATTCAGAATTGTTTAAGGAGGTAAGGGAAAACAGTAAGAGCTCACTTATCAGCTCTTCAAATCTTCAAAGGGTATGTTCTGCAAATCCCCTCCCACTCCCCCACTGTCAGGAGCACCAAGAGTGGCAATGCGACTCAGAACCCAGCAAAGGCCACCGGCTGGGGGCTACCTAATTCCTCCTCACCCATCTGTAATGCACACGGGCCCAGTGTACACCACCTCAGGGCTCAGCATCTCACCCACCAGTATGGTGCACCATGGAAGTAGTGCGGGTGAGATAGCAGTTACCAAGTGTGGACTGGGCTTCAATCCTGGACACACCCTCCCGTGCCACACAGAGGGTTCAGGCCTGGGTCTCTAAGGCTCCGGTGAGATAGGGCTGGTTCCAATGCAGGGACATGCCCTTCTCCATAGGCTCGGTCTGAGAGCCTCCCAGTCTTCAGGATCTCAGGCTCACCTGTCAACAGCACACTCCATGCCCCATTGCAGCAGGGGAAGGAAGGAGTGCCCACCCATGCCACACCAGGCCTCTGCACCGCAAGGCTCCACAGCAAACCCTGGGGCTCTGAAGTAATGTGTAGGTGGCAGATGCAGGATCCAGCCATCTCTACTAGTGCCCCAACCTCAGACGGAGCCACGACAAGAGACTTGTTTTTGGTAGGTGGGGGGAATCCACTCAAGAGACTGGTGCTCTCCCGGCAGCACACGGGGCAAATGGAAATGACTGCACAGAGAGGGGAGAAGGGGGCTATGATGACTGCAAGGGGGAAAGATGACAGAACAGAACAGAGGGGGGACATGAAAGCACAGCGGGGGAAGGATACAACAGCTTAACTGGTGTAAGAGGATTCAATTCAACACTACAGCTAAGTCAATGCCTAGTCTGAGATACTGAATGGAAACCCTTATTGATATATCTTTATGTCCAGTTCATGCGTTCTGGATGACTACCCCTATATAACACCCCTCTTGGAATCCCCCTGACCCCACTGAGCCAAGAAGTAGTTCTGTTTTGCAAGTTTAAACCGTTTATTTGATAATTTAAACAATATATATATATATCACACTTTATAATAAATTAATAATTGAATATCACACTTAATCTGAGCAGTAATCCATAATGGATTGTCTGCCACTAGCACACTTGTGAATAGGAACAGAAGAATAAGGTGGTAGAGAATGCTTTATATAAGTTCAGATGGATGCAATGTTGAATGAAATGCAATGCAAAAAATACTCAATATGATTTCAACAAAACAATGTAATCACTTTTCTCTGGCAATCCACTCCCCCCCTTTATGCAATGCAAGGAAATGGAAGGAAAGCACACAGTTCTCAGAAATGCATTCAAATGTAATTCAGTTCACCCCAGCAAGCTTAGACTACAGAAGTTTGAAACACAGGCCCAAAATGCTTTTATATGTGCTGGCAAAGAAGTGAGGAATATGCTGAAAATGGTTTTAATTCCCTTTAGGAGGTTCAGGGTGAGTGAAATATACTTGGGATGAGTTCAGGCTCACTTTAGCAAGGATCTAGGAGTAACTAGCAGGTTAAACAAATTTTTGGCAAAGGAAAGCAATGAAGCTGCTGTTTTCACACGTGGCTGGATTTTTAACCAAATTGCAAATCGTGGTAAAATTCGCGAGTGCGAGAATCGTGATTACGGCAAATGTGGAGTATGAGGAGTAGGAAGTCGGTTCTAGGCTTGTTGAAAAGCTGAGATTCTAAGCTTTCAGAGGAAAGTTAGGAGGAGGTTCAGGGTGAGTGAAATATACTTGGGATGAGTTCAGGCTCACTTTAGCAAGGATCTAGGAGTAACTAGCAGGTTAAACAAATTTTTGGCAAAGGAAAGCAATGAAGCTGCTGTTTTCACACGTGGCTGGATTTTTAACCAAATTGAAAAATCGCGGTAAAATTCGCGAGTGCGAGAATCGTGATTACGGCAAATGTGGAGTATGAGGAGTAGGAAGTCGGTTCTAGGCTTGTTGAAAAGCTGAGATTCTAAGCTTTCAGAGGAAAGTTAAACCAAGTTCCTAGCCCAAACGGTTCCAGAGATACAGACAATTAAATAAAGGTCGTTTTTCGGATTTGAAATTTTAAAAGTTCAAAGCGACAGGTTACAGCTTGCAGATAGAAAATGACAGGTGACAGCTTTGCAAATGACAGGTGACAGTTAGGAGGCAGTTCTGGTTGGATTAAAATAGATTGAATTATATTATTTTAACTAAGAGATTGGTTCTGCACAGTTCTGCTATGTACTCACAATATATTTAGAAATAGGCCTCGCCACGGATCTGGTCAGGTTTTGGACTGGACTCCGGTCTGGTCTCGGCACTTCACAGTGATCTGGGTCAACTCTCTGGTTCTGCTAACAGCGGTCTGGGTCAGCTCTGCTCTGCTGGTCTAGCCTCTCTGGATTCTGGATACTGCTCTGCTTTCTAGGTACTGCTACAGGTTCTGGAGATTGATGGATTTGAAGTCTGGATCTCTGGATGTGAAATCGTCGATCAGCATGCTCCGCAGCAAATGGAATTGAATGTCTCTATCTGTCCTGACTGTCTGCTTTTATGTGTTTTGAAAGTGGGTGTGTGTGCAGCATCACTAGCCAGCCCCTCTCTCAACTGCCCATTGGTCAAGCTTTCCTTTCTCTCTTGATTGGGGAAAAGAAGTGGAGTGTCAGAGCGATGTCATTTAATGGCTTGCAGAAAGGACACTCCCCTGTCAAATTACACACAATCTATATTTGACCTAAATACAGACTTCCCCGATAGACAGTTGTTTGGCATTGCATACACACATCATGCATTTACTGATGGTAGCCCCTGTTCCAATTCTGTCGTTTCTAGGAGCTTGGGTTCAAAAATGGCAACATATTTCACTTTTTGGTCGGATTACCAATATTGGATTTGTCCCTGCATTTACACAAATGTTCGCAAAGCGTGTGGGCATTAGGTGGTGGAGTGTCAGATTTTTAACATGCATACATTTAGAGTAATATCCTCTTTTCCGCTAAAAAACCCCCTGAACATACCACCGGGTCCTAACACGTCTTCAAATGTGCACAGAAAAATCACAAGAATAATGATATCACTTATAAAATTTTCACAAGTCCGCGCTATGAATGATCCATCTTTTTAGATTTATGTTCTGGCCCCAAGGGGGTGTGGTTTCCCAGGTCACATGGTGTAGAAACCAGTTTATCCAGTTTCTGCCAAGCTCAGAGACCCTGCCCCTCCCAGCTTCTGCCAAGAGGAAGCTATTTTACGGTCCCCCTAATAAACCATCTGCCTGGGCCCTGGAAGGCCCATTGTTCAAAAGGAAGCCATTTACGACTACCCTAATAAACCATCTGCCTGGGCCCAGGACAGGCCTTTGTTCAACTCCCTGTAGCTGCTCCACCCCTAATCTAATCAGAGAGATGACAACTCCTTTTGGCAAGGGTAAGAGTGGCTGAGCAGGTTTTAACTCCTGTGGGGGTAGATGTCAGGCAGAATTCAGGTCCTTAAACCAGGCCCCAGCTAATGTCACTTCTAGTTACCCAGTTTTCTGCATTCAAATAAACTAACAATTTTTACACATGCAGCTAGAATGCTGATTCTAAGTTCAAAACTATGACATTTTAACAGTTACAAAATATGTGACACTCAAAAGTAGGTCACTCATTTCTTTTAAACATTTAGATTTTTAGTGTCTTTCAGTCCAAATTTACTTAAACTGCTGAAATCCACAGCTCAGCCAGTTTTGCTATGAACATTATTTTAGGCTCATCCTCTTTCCAGATTTTGTATGCCCACAAGACTTTATTCTGTCAAATGTCTGCTGGTGTTCAGTGAGATTGTTGGATATTCTGCAATGTTTGAAATGGGCATTCTGAGCTTGCCTTCAGAGAAACAAAGGGTGATTTTTAAGTGCTTTCTAGCGAACAGGCACTGCTGTTTTTCTCTTTGGCACCCCATTTCACTCATGGCTCTTCTGACCCAGCACACCCGCACCGGGGGGTGGCAAGTCAGGCGACCATTTTGGTGTGCGCACAAACTGCGCAATTTTCATAGATTCTGGCGCACGTGTGGGCTTTTTCGGCCATCTTGGATTTCCTAAGCCCACAGCACCAAATGTTGTAGCATAATAGTCCAAACGTGGGTCAGAACACCCAACACTGGCAGCTTCCTTATTTTCTTTGCATTTATAGGTTTCTCCCACACCCGGGGTGTGGAAGAAACCGTAAGGTAAGAAAGCATGTAGGTTTTGGTGCTGGGCACCCACATGTTAAATTTATAGACTTGGAAGAAACACAGGGTTGGAAGCATAGCCAGGAAATTGATTGTGTCCTTTCATAGTTGTGGGGACACTGATCTGTGACTTATGTGACTAGCTAAGACTTACTTGGGTTCCGTGCAACAAAACTACCAATCAAAACATCAAGCCTCGCTGCATGGGGGAATGGAGTGTCATTCGTAAGAGGCTGATCAGTTTGTGGTCTGGGGATGGCCAGAGTGGTGGAAAGGGAGGCTGCATCTTTCATTCCAACAGTGTACACAGAGCTGTTTCTAGCTACTCTCCATACAGTAGACTTTTGCAAGCAGGTGCTTACAGCATTCTCTTTCAAGAGTGGGCAGACAGGCAACAGTTAACAGGGTGGTTCCCTTTGCACCTGATTCACAGTGATATTAAGGTGTACAATAGTGGTCAAATGGTTAACAGCGTTGTCTGTTTGGAGTCACGTTGGTGGGCATGACCAGTGTCATGTTTATGTGCTGGTGATTCACAGTATCGTGGGCGCTGGCAGTGTTCTCTCCTGAAGGATGAATTCTACCCATCAGCATTATCAACTTCACATGTGGGCAACCACCAAGGTGAGTGATGCAGAGCCTGGTGAGGGACAGAGCTCAACTTCCTAGAGTATGTCATGGGGTACAGAAGGTATGTGCGGGCCAGTTGCACACCAATATGGATATAATTATATTAACATTTGTGGAAGTGGAGTAAAGTGCACTTCTCTTTGGAGCGGTAGTATGGGTCTGCTGAAAAAGCTGGAAGCTTTTGAGAATATAGTGATCCGACAAGTGTTAGAAGCGACCAAACACAATTTTACAAAAGACAACTTAACTGTAGAAGAACGGAGCAGTTTAAAAAACCTTTAAAATAAACTAGATATAACTATAAAACCAGCCGACAAAGGTGGTGGCATAGTTATTCTCATTACAGAGGACTATGACAAAGAATGTCAACGTCTGCTAGCAGAAGCTACAGCCTATTTGACTGATCCCACTACATGGATAAAAGAGGAGATTGCCAGTTTAACTGACCACGCTGAGAAGGAGGTCTGGATATCTAATGAAGAAGTACTGTTCCTACAAAAACAGCATTCCAGGATTCAAGCTTTTTTATACCATCCCAAAAATACACGAAAGTCCGACAGCCACGGGGACGACCGATAATTTCAGCTATTGACTCTGCTGGAACCCTTATCCGTCTATGTGTAACACTTCCTTAAATAGTTTGCAGTTAAGACTCCTTCATATGTGATAGATTCCACAGACATGATCAATTTACTAGACACTACAGACATTCAGGTCACTGATGTACTGATCACCATGGATGTAGAGGCATTATATACCTCCATCCCACAATTGGAGAACCTTGAAGTCCTCAGATCTGTCCTGGACACACACACACAGGTATCCAGACGAACCGCCAACAAACTTTATTTTAGAATGCGCAAGAATAGCAAGGATGTAGAACTTTTTTCTCTTTAAAAAACAAATGTACATTCAGAACAAAGGGGTCAGCATGGGTGCTACTTTTGCCCTGGATGTGAAATGTGTACATGGCAAATTTTGAAACCGAGTTTGTAACGTCGGGCATTAGCCAGCTCACAACCCATATCCTGTCATGGAGAAGATACATTGACGATGTATTCTTAATCTTCAGAGTTACGTTTGATTAACTGAAAGAGTTTCATGGATAGCTAAATGCCTCTGATGGAAACATCAAGTTCACTATGGAATACAACATACATTCAGTGAATTTCCTAGACATTAAGATCCACAAGAGTTGGGGAAGCCTAGGCACTACTCTCTTTAGGAAGCCAACAGATAAAAACAGCCTCCTCCACTATACTAGCTTCCATCCATAGGGGCTAAAAAACGAACATACCCTATGGCTAATTTCTAAGAAATTGGTGGAATTTCTCAGAGAAAAAAAGACTTCAAGATACATGCAGACAAATTAAAGCATATACTTATGACCAGAGGGTATCCACGTAAGCTGGTTAGGAACTACTATAAAAAAGAGCAGCTAATACTGACAGACACATCTGCCTTATATCACACATAAAGACCACTACAGATGTGTGTTACAACTTTCAGTCCCATTAGCAAAGCCATTCAGAAATGAAGCTATAAAAATTGGCATCTGGTAAAACATAGTGGTACTTTAGCCAAAAAAACATGTTTGCCTTACATTTGTTAAATGTATTTGAATTAGTAGCTAGTACATACTTATAGATGTATACAGGGAGAGACAACAGTATGCAACACATGGGGCCTACCCACCATCACAGGACACTATATCTGGAAAACGTGTGGCCAGTTTACCAATACAACACATATCTTTGAGCGAGGACACATACAGTGGGAACTTTGAACCCACACAAATTGCAATAACAAAAATGTCATACATCAAATGACAATGTGATTTATTAAGTGTGGGAAAAACCATCAGGCCAGTGAAACAACGCATATCGGAAAAACGGTCATGCATCAGGAATAAAGTGAACAACAAACCGCTCATTAAGCATTACATCTGGAAGGGACATACAGACCGAGACATCTTCTGGTTTATTTTACAGACCAACAAGCCACACCACCTACACAGATTAGAACGATGGATCTATCGTCTTGACACTGTCAATCGGGGACTTAAAATCTCGGTGGAGTGCAACCAGTCAATTTTCATATGACCCAAAGCATACATCAGCTATGATGCACAGACTTATTACACAGGGTAACAACCACTACACAATGAAGCAGAAATCTGCTCTTACTCCTTTTGTCTCTAGAGCAAAACAGGATGGTGTTCCAACCTATGCAGCTTGGATTTGGTCACACCAGCAGACAACCACTGGTTGTGCCTCAAATAAATGTGCATTCTTGGGACTGTGCCTATCTCGTGAACCATATATTTGGGGTTTGCCTAGGTAGGTAGATATGAGATATGTACGTTGGATGCAGATCCTTGCTGCAAATCTAACAATAGCCAGATAAGGAATACATATTTTTAACAACGTAAAAATGTATCTACTCTTTTACGAACAGATGTGATCCAAAGTTAACTTGTACAGTATCAAAATCCACATATTCCCCTGCCTGCTAGACATTACTATCTCCCAACATAGTGGATCTATTAGATACGTTTTCCACTATCTTAGATATTGAGCGCATATCTGTTGCGCCGTAGAAGATGCAGCGATTCTCGGTCCGCTTTTTATTCCCACGATACCAGTGGGTGAAAAAGAGACTGCACCATGCAAACTGTGTCGAAGTGGACACAGACAATGCACGGACAAAAAATAGCTGCGAATGGCAAACACCCAAAGAATTCTAAACAATGAATCAATGTTCTATATATATCTTCCAACAAAGTATTTCTTTTACATAAGCATGACACTACGCTAACGAATGTGAGCACATTTGATGCGCCGTAGATGCAGCAGCGATTTCCAGTTCGCTTTCTTTTTCCATGAATAATATGGGTAAAGAAGGGACTGCACCACACTAACGGTTCCCAAACAGAGGCAGGCAACACATGGACAAATAAACAGCCAGCACAGCAAGTGCTCGAAGAATTCCAGACAGGGACTGTCTGGTGTATACAAACCAGACAGGGTCTCACTTGGGCAGCAAGTCTTGGGGAAAAAAAACAGTACAAATAAGAAAAGGGGCCTATTGAAGGGTGATTCTCGGACAGAAAGGTACACAGGTTAATATTGTGCAATGACCATGAATAGCTAAGAGTGACTCATGAACAATGATATACAGACATGCATGCATTAGAGTTGCCACAAATGACAATATTATATACATCTGGGTTGCTACGTATTGCACATAGGTCACACAGACATTACCCATCTAGCCCCAGACTGAACATTTCAAAAGGACAAAGGCAAGCGCCAAGCAAGGGAATCCTAATAAATGGTTGTACCTTAACTTTCAGGTACATAGACTGAATACCAGGCTGGAAGAAAGTTGTATAGGTGGTGTTTTACGAACACCGGAGCCAGCCACTGGTGGACTCAACAAGCATTGTAATTTGCACTCCACAGTGAATAGCAGAGAATATAATGGAAAGACCCTTGTGGCAAATCCTTCGAAGTCTGATGTGGAGTAATCCATAGCGGAATAAAATATTACAAAACTGGTGAGAAAGTTTTGCCTTACCTACAGGGTGTGATCGAAGCAAACTGATTGTTTTCCCATAGAGCTCGACATCTGACTCCGCCGGTATCTTTTGTATATAGCTATACTAAGACAAAACAGCCAATACAAGTAAAGAAAGGCTGTGACAAAATTGTACGCAAGCAACATCAGGTATGCACCTCTGTCCTAGAATTAACTTGACTTGTAAATGATATCATATGATTAAGTCATTCTCAAACAGGAATTTTTAATAGGTTCTAATGTGTTTTTGTTGTATACACTCTCAAAACCGAAGTTTAGAAAGGAGGGCAGTTAATTTAGAAGCCACTCCTTGTCCTGATGATGGCGGGAGCAGGATTTGGCATGAATGTTTAGCCAACGAGCCCAGTTTGCAACTTGTGTCGACAGACAAAAATATTATTATTTGTCAAACATTGTCGTTGTTAAATTTAGGTAATATGGATCTAGGTGAAAGGAATGTGTATGGATGAGAGGCATGTATGAATTAAGGTGAACGGTTTTATATAGATGTTTTTTCAATATTTTTATATGGTGTTGTAAAGTGTGAACCTTTCGAAATTGATTTGAAATTGATAAATGAACAAATACTATAAATTGAATGTTTTACCCACAACGTTGTAAGAGTTACTAAAACGAATCCAGATGTGTACTTTGTTCCTATCTGAACAGATTGGTCTTGATAATTTTTCTGTATAAAAATGTGTCTGCTTCAAGGCAGGGTATTGGGAGTTTCTCTGCGAGTGTGGTCTGGCTGTATTTTGTGCGTTTGTGTTTCGCACAGTGAGTGGTGCTAAATATTGAGTATTCTTTTTGATGTATGATGCGTGCATGAGTGTAAGGGTTTGCTTGTGTGCGTGTGTGAATCTATTTGCATGTGTCAGACACCTGCATGCGTTTGGACAGGGATGCACTTGCACCATGAATATGCTTTACAGTGGTGGGAGGCATAGATTGTGACCACTATAAAAAGTGGCAAAATTGGCATCTATTTGGGCAGAAACATAATGAAAGTGTTTTGTAGGACATTTTCAGCATTTGCTGTGGACCAAGATATAATACTGCACTTTACAATGACAGTGCTGGCATATAAAGTGGGCATAGCCATTATGAAAACATTAAACAATGCTCCTATGTACTGTTGCTGATATGGTATCAATCTTGTTTTTTTAATCCCCTGTGCGTTTGTATCCTTTCCCCTGTTCAGTCACATCCTTCCCACCATGCAGTCAAACATTCCCCCACTGTACAGTCGAACCTCCTCCACGTGCATACATAACCTCTGCCTCCCCCATGTGCAGCCATAACCTTACCTTGTGCAGTCCCATCCTCTCCACTGTGCAGTTCTAGCCTCCCCTGTTCTGTTATAACCCCCCCATTGTGAGGTTGTAACTTTCCCCGTGCCGTCATATCCTTCCCGCTGTATGGTCATATCCTCCCCCATACGGTCATATCCTCCTGCCATACAGTCATATCCTCCTGCCATACAGTCATGTCCTTCCCGCCATACAGTCATGTCCTTCCCGCCATACAGTCATGTCCTTTCCGCCATACAGTCATAACCTTTCCCCCGTACGGTCATAACCTTTCCCCCGTACGGTCATAACCTTCCCCCCCGTACGGACATAACCTTCCCCCCCGTACGGACATAACCTTCCCCCCCGTACGGACATAACCTTCCCCCCCGTACGGACATAACCTTCCCCCCCGTACGGACATAACCTTCCCCCCCGTACGGACATAACCTTCCCCCCCGTACGGACATAACCTTCCCCCCCGTACGGACATAACCTTCCCCCCCGTACGGACATAACCTTCCCCCCCGTACGGACATAACCTTCCCCCCCGTACGGACATAACCTTCCCCCCCGTACGGACATAACCTTCCCCCCCGTATGGTCATATATGCCACCCTAACGACTTCTGCTTCTCTGGAGATGCCACCCTCTGGGTGAAATTCTTTCTAGCTGAACGTACGTCTAAAGCAAGCATTGGTGAAGAGGGTGCCGATCCCATACCAGTCCCCATTCGGGTACCACAAGGATCCTGTCTATCACCTACTTTATACAACACGTACACCAAGCTTCTTCGTGGCTTTGGATGCAATGGGTGTCATCTACACTAACTTTGCAGATGACACCCAGATCCTCATACCGATCACAGGTGATTATGTCCAGGATACAATGATCATCAACAAGATATACGTAATTATCCAAGACTGGATGGCTCTGAATAGCGTCTGCCTTAACGATGAGAAAACAGATTCTCATTGTGGGCTCCGAAACCAAAATCAGTACCCTCCACTCAGACTATTCATCTATCAACATTGATGGTACTCTGATCCCAGTATCGAAACAGGTCAAAACCCTAGGAGTTTATTTAGACGCTAATCTAATAATGACCAGACATGTAAGTGCTTTATCGGTGTCTACATCGTACACTTCCAAATTGATTGCCCTGAGTTGCCAGTATCTTATGCCCACAAATTGTATCACGCCAGAGCCCTAATACTACCAGTAAAGCTCCTATGTACTTAAACAACTCAATAAGCAAAAAAGAATCTAATAGAACGCTCAGATCCGACAAAAAGTAGCTCCTTGCTGTCCCCCGTTTCAAAACTTCTAGAGTAGGAGGCAGCAGCTTCCCAATCATGACCCCTAAACTCTGGAACGATTTCCCACTAAACATTAAAAATGAAGACTCACAATGTTTAAAAAAACTACTAAAATGTGGTTATTCAACCAATACTAGTCAATCCATACACAATCAAATGCATCCACCTGCCTTAGGACTAGATAGTTGCCTAGATAGTTGCCAAAATTCAAAATATTGAATTTTGTTAATTTTTTTTATAAGATGTCTGCAACAACGCCGTAATACCTGAGGATTTGGGCGTTTAACAAATGTAATAAATAAAATATCCTTCCCGCCATAGATTTATATCCTCCCGCCATGCGGCCATATCCTTTCCCCCGTACGGTCATACCCCATATCCTTCCCCCTGTATGGTCCTATCCTTCCCCCATACAGTCATATCGTCCCCCAATACGGTCCTATCCTTCCCCCCCAATACAGTCCTATCCTTCACCCCCAATACAGTCCTATCCTTCACCCCCAATACAGTCCTATCCTTCACCCCCAATACAGTCCTATCCTTCCCCCCCAGTACGGTCATATACTTCCCCCCCCGTATGGTCATATCCTTCCCCCTGTATGGTCATATCCTGCACCCATGCTCTCAAAGCCTCCCCTAACCCTCCACCAGAAAAGGTCTCAGCCCTACACAATGCAGCGAGACCTCAAAACCTATCCAATCAGCGCTTGTTCCTAAATCTGCCCAGTTATCACACAAGGTATATACAAGAATGTGGTGTCTGGTAAAAGGATCGAAAAAAAGGGTCGAATGATCAAAGGATTGACTCCAAAGGACCGAAAACCAAAGGATTACTTTTTTTTTTTTTTATTATTTTTTTGGTTTTCGTATAGGTAAAAAATGGTTTTTAGAAAAAAAACGGGGATTGGGGGGGACCCCCACAAAAAAAAAAAAAAAAAAAAAATTATCCTTTGGTTTTCGGTCCTTTGGTGTCGACCCTTTGACCATTCAATCCTTTTACTGTCGATCCTTTGACCCATAACCCAAGAATGTTCCAAACCAAGATTTTCTATGGTCCAGCAACTGTCGGGGGTGTTTGATGCCATTGGGAAAAGAATAGTCTCCTCTGTGTACATGCCCTATTAAGACCCAGACGTACATACTGGACTAAGAGTTTCTGCCAGCCCCATGGGCTTTGTGACCATCTTGGAGCAACGTGATCGGAAACCACGACCCATTATCTACTATACAAGCAGAACTTTGATACGGAACAAGCCTATTATCTTGGCATAGAGAGTCTGGCATATTCCACTTGTTCTTCTTGGGCAAGGAGTTCACTGTCATCACCGACCATCAAGTTCTTCTCACCAGCGACGGTAATCCGAAAACATCCATGCCACCCTGAAAAGCAAGATGGGGGTTGCGTCTACAGATTCAACATTATTCACAAACCAGAAAAAGATGCCAATCCAGCTGATTTCTTTTCAAGGCACCCGACCCAATTCTTAACCCCAAGGGAATCAATAGTGGATTGTTACATCAACTACGTCATGCACCATGCCGAACCTGCTTGCATATCAATGGATGACAATTAAAATAGCCCAACTCTGGATGACACATTACCCATCGTCCGTGAATTTCTTATATCAGGAAAGTGGAAACATGCCATGAACATGGCTAAAACAGGGAACAGAGGACACACATGACCTCAGACACCTTTTACTAGTAATAGATGACCTGTCAGTTGGAAACTCGCACATAATACTGACGGGAAACAAGATGTCATCACTGCGATGACGAGTCATAGCTCATGAAGGGTACAGAGGGATTGTCTCCACAAAATGAGGTTTGCGTTCTTAAGAGTGGTTTAAGAATGGTAGAAGAAGCCTTAAGGAAATGCAGTACTGGTCAAGCAATCAGCCCGCACACATTTCAGAACCGCTATACATGATGCCACTACCCCAGACAGATGCTTGACTGGTGCGGACCAAAAACAGTCAATAGCAGCTTCCAACCACACAGCTATTTGTTGTGGATGAATACAGTATCCACACAGCTATTTGTCGTGGATGAATACAGTATCCACTAGTCTAACTCATCCCGTCCACAGTAGTTTTCCATGTAATCCTAGTCCTCAATAAGATATTTACAGCATGTGGTGTACCATGAATAGTCAAATCTGATGATGGTCCCCCATTTACAAATCAGAATTGTCACACTTTTGCAGAATACGTGGATTTGTAATACAAGCGCAGGATTCGAAATTGGGGGTAGCAGGGAGCTATTTAGATCCTGCTTGTAGCCAAGAAGATCCTGCTTAGCTTGATACCAAATGCTACATTTGGCTCCCTGGGCCAACTGATGCAAAAAACACATTTATTTGAATTTAACTCTGTATATGTGGGGCAATCTATAAAAAAAAATTAGGACACATGTATATGACATTTAAAGCATAAATAGGTGAAAAATAAATGGGAAAAATGATACGTTTGCATCTTGTGGGGAAGTTAGATTTGCAAAACATGATTTACTAGCTGCTAGTTCCCCAGTGGTAGCTGCTGGTCACTAGTTAATGCTGGATACCCAGGAACTGATTTTTCCTCCTGCTATCAAACCTTAATTTTGATCCCTGTAGCGCAGTACGCTAATATGGCCATAATGATGTCATACCTCATGAATCAACCAGTGGAGCAAGCACTTTGCCAGCTACTACAAGACTATCCGAACACTTCATAAAGCACCAGAGGAATAAGCACAGATGAAGTTCAGTTTAGAAGATCCATATGCACGACGGCAACACAGGCCATAACTGAAGAGGATGTATATAGGCATGATGAGACAATAAGGAAGAATGATGAGAAGGCCAAAGAAGTGATGAAATAATACAGAGACAAGAAAAGAAAGGCCAGAAGCCCAGGCATCGAGGTTGGTGGTATCTATTTTTAAATAAGTGAGGCACAAAGCAATGCTGTCATTCATTCTAGATGTCCTAACAGTAACACAAATACATAGATCTCGAACAGCAGCAGGTGACGAGAAAGGAAATTGCAAGAAACAAAATTTTTCAAGAAGGTACCTGGAAACACAAAAGCACCTTTTGAGGAAGACCATGATGGTTTATTCTGGTGACAATGGGCGATAAGATGAAGGTTGCAGCCCTTAGAGAGACATGACAATAGTGTTCTGCCAGACCAGCGAGAAACAAGACCCCTCAAACAAGACAGCCAACTTGATGGATTGAAAAGGGGGGGGCAAAATGACTTTACATTGAAGTGATAGGCGGGGGAGGTTGTAGAGTTATGTATTTTCAGCATAGAGCCTCTCCGTTTCATTTAGTGATGTAAGGGAAGTACGCAGTATGTAATGGTGGAAGAATAAAGATGTACGTCACCTCCATTTATTTCTGAAAATGTGGCGTGTAGTACAAATCCTCCAGCCCCTTGCATATGAGAGGGGGATTTAACATTGCACCCCCACACCCAGACATGCCAATATATAAGACACCTTTCACTACATCAATACAGACACCCTCATCACCCTCACTGCCAAAACAAAACATGCATGCTTCCTGAATGATGCAGGCCTACCTCAAGCTGCAACCAATTGCATCACCACCCTAGCTCCCCACTGGCTCAACTCCCGTCTATCACATGGTACTATCCCCACTGCACAGAAAACAGGGCAAATCTTACCCCTCCTCAAAAATTCATCTCAACCCCAGGGTCGCTGAAATTTACCGCCTCATTAATATCCTCCCATACCATGCCATTCCAGAATCATGTAATGCATTCCAACTACCCAAATGCAACACATTACCATAAACAACCTATTCAACACCTTCCAACCTGGTTTTCATCCTGGACACAGCACTCAGACCACTACTCTTCACATCCACAATGACCTCCACAGCATCATAGACAAAGGATACAGCGCTAATCATACTCCTCGACCTCTCTGCAGCCTCGACCTCACCATTCTACTAGTCTCCTAGCCCACATAATCTCTCTGGCACCGTACTCGACTGGTTCACCTCTTTTCTCACTGACAGGACACACTGTCTCCTTGTCTCCTTATCGATCAGACCACACCCCTGTCAAGTATGGGTTCCCGCAAGGATCCTCTCCACCTCCACTCTTCAACCTTTATGTGGAATCCATTGGTCAGTCCCTTAGCAAGCACAAGGTACATTTCCACCAATATGCATCTGACACAAAAATATACTTCCAAACGTCATCCCTTTCACTACTAGACACCCTCAAAAACTGCCTCTCCACCATCACCAACTGGATGGCCGCCCACTTCCTCAACTAAAACATAATACCTCCTATACTGCCCACCCAAGACCAGCAGCGTATTTAGGCTTTCTTCTGCCCCTGGCCCAAATAAGTTCATGCCCCCCAACTTTACTCCACCTCTGCCAGACTCTGCACTTTCACCAATTCCGCTAATTCAACAAACTGTTTGTGTTGTCCAAACTATGGCCCTTCACCCCCATTGTCTCCCCCATTTTGGCTCCATAACATTATAAGGATGTTTTTAAGGTTGCTGGGATTAGAAAGGTATTGCTTCCCCTCTATTAATTCAAGCAGGTCATCTTCGTTGTTATGTTAGTTGAAAGAGTGCTTTCAGATCTCTGCTGCCTAAGATTTGGAGAAGGCAGAGTTTTCTAAAGTTGAGCGCACTAGAGGTAATTGTTAAGGCTAATTGTCTACTTTTGGTTAAGTCCAATCTTTTAGAGGCAGTGATAAGAACATAAATTGTCGGCCAACTGGACACAAGTGAGAGAGGTTGGAATGAGAAATTTTGGTTTCAATTCCAATATCTCGTTTCTCTCACAAATTGCCTGCCATCACTCTATGAGAAGGGTATCAGGTAATAATGTCCCCATACATAATGTCACCGGGAAAAGCCACTGGCTACATTATATATGGTGACATTATGTATGGGGATGGGTTGCAAGATGTCCCCTGCTCCCCTTGTAAAACAAAAGTTTTTCGGGGCTTGTTCAATGTAATAATGTCTCTGCAAAAAATGACAACCTTGTTGTCAGGAGACATTTTTGCGGGGCCATTATTACATGGAACCATGAGAAGCATCTAGACTGGTTTGTAATATTAATGCAATATAACTAAATTTCTATATCCGGTTTGTCAAATGATGAAGTTTGCATATGATATATATGCAAGTGGTACAGGCACATCTTAGAACAATGTTGAATCAAAATAACTCAACACCCCTCTCATGATTACAGCTCTGGTATTTATCAGGGGGAAAAATGGAAACAAGGCAAGTTACTGGCTGCGGCCGATGTACCTCCAATCCCTTGGGCTGGAACGCCATTAGAATATGACAAAATCACAAGTGAAATGTGTAAACTCTGCCTAGGCTTAAACACCTCAGTAGAGCAAAGACAGTTGGAGAAGGTTCTTGGAATCTTTGGCTGTGCAATCTCACAGTGGTGTAATGGATAAGGGCGACCCTGAACATTCATGTGTGGGAAGAAACATCATTCCTCGTAGCTGCACAATGCAGGAACTTTCTATAACAAATGAAGTGGTACCTGCCGTTTACATTATTGCTGTTTGTGCAATTGTTCAAAATACCCAGCACTCCAAGAGTAAGATTGAGCAATGGATCGGGGGTTCCAGCACAATATGACTTTTGTGGGTGCAGTTTAAGCTATGGGTCTTACCAGCTTGCGTTTAAGGCAATTTAAAAGGCTTGGTAACTCTGGTAGGAACATTTTTAGATGTGTGGGTATAGATATAGATGTCATTCTGTGCTTTGAAGTACTGTTTCACAGTAAAAGTCCTACCTCGTATTTATAATACAATTAATGTAAAGATTACTTATAAGCATCAAAGTTGTGCATTGTGTGACATTCTTTGCAGTTGGTCCTCAAGGTAATACTGAGCGTGCAGCAGAATGTCAAAGACACATGATTAACCCTGCAGGGATGCCATTTGCCTACTTAGCACTGGTCAGCTTCTGTAAAAATGGCTGAATAGCACACCGTTTTTATTCTCACCCTTCTGTGGCTTTGGGTAGGTATCCTTTCACAGGTTTCTTGATGCACTTGCACATTCAGATTTACTCTTCGTCATTGTAACTTCTCTATAATCTATTTCATGCTTGCACCTTTTGAGTGGCCACAGACCTCTGAAATGTGGGGCTGTGGAGGGAAATTAGTGCTTGCTTCTGAACATAATTTTATTTATTGGTCATTTATAAAGCACCTATACACAGAAAAACAGTGTTTCAAAGCGCATCAAAGCAGGGGAGGGAACAAGGGAAAATGCAGAGAAAACATTCTTACTGGGCCTCGAGTTAGAATGTGCAAGTGCTATAAGCATTAAGGTACACACATAGAACACTAGATGACAAAGAGTCAAACGATACAAGAACATAGAATAGGACTGTCGTACTAGGCCTGATGGCATTTCAGAGAGTGAAAGAGCTATGACATGAATGAGTAAAAAGAGGGGGGCGGGGAAGTGACGGGTAGAGATGGACAAAAAGACTAACAGGAGAGGAGGGACAGGCAGAGAAGGCAAGAAAGGGTACAGGATGATGAGCAGTCTACAGATCAGGTTCAGCAGAACATGCAGTGGAAAAGTGCAATATCGCAATTCCCACCTAGGCCAGAAGTACTCAAAATAATCACAATTAGGGGAATGCAAGATGGTAGGACACGCCTGAGTGAAGACTACTTGCAAGACAGTCAAAAGTACCTTTAGAGGGGGCAAAAGTTCAAAGCAGGTAGTTCAGAACATGACTCACAGGGAGTCTGGACAGATAAAGGCTGCACGTGAGGCACAAGTTTGTGGTGGGGATGGTGGCAAGCTACTAAACAGTTCCATGGTGGACGAGGGAGGGAAGCAGCAGGTGATGTGGTCAGGGCCCTCCTAGCCCTCTCAGCGCCTGGACAAGCACACATAGGGGCATTGTGGCGGGCCTTTGTGCTGGGGACCGGCTAATCACCAAATTTTAGTGTCACTTTTGGGAACTCTATGATTGACTTAAGCATGTGCATGCTTTCTGAAGGGAAAACCCTATTTTTTTGCAACGGTTTTAAAAATGCATGTTGTATATTTGAATATAAAAGTGACTGCTTAACACAGTTTATGCGTGTACTGATAATAAAGGATTCCAAAGATGATGTGAAGTGGCACCAACACAACCAATGATGTTTTGGCTGTTTTAGCATATTAAAGAGCATTATGGGAAGATAAGAATGACCAAAGAGCTTTATATCTGTCATATATGTCTGACAGATGTATGACTGAATCACTAAATCTCTAAAGCACACTGAGTTTGGTACAGGTTTCATTTTCTTTTTTTTTTTTTTTACCAAAATCATCCTAACAAAGCTTTTGCAAATATCAAGCATACATACAAGTTTGGCCATCAAAGACTTTAGCTGTCAGAGTGGAGTGACTGCTAACAGCTCAAAGTTACTCGCAGTGCTGTGGATCAGGCCGACTGAAAGAAAATGTGTTTCATTTTTAAAAAAATGACAAGTAAATTCAAAATAAATTGCAATAAAATGTTGCTCATCTGGCAATCTGCGGTCATAGGCCGCCTGGGCGTAGTAGGCCTTGGTGCATGTACATCTATGACCAGTAGCACATTTAAAACTCCAATTAAGCCATTAACTCTCAGAAGACTTCTGTGAAATAACACAGACAGACATTTACAGCACAATGTTTGATGCTACTGCTTCCCACAAGGATGGGTTGGGGAGGGGCAGGAATTGAGTGGGAATGGTCAAAGGGATTAGCATGGCCATGCAGAGTCAATGGGTGGATAAATAACCAAACACCCACAAGCTAGGTGTCCCTCGTCATATCCCATCTCCCCACTAGCTGTACACCAATGCAATAGTTTTGGCTTATAGGTGGTGCTTTAGCACCACCTTTATAGCCAAAACTAAAAAGAGGCAAGTGACATCTTCCACTCCCTGTCTTACTTTGTGTCTTCTCACCTTAAGGACATGAGGTTTGGGCCGCCGGTTACTATGTACAGGAGTAAGCTACCCCCTGATTTCCTGCTCTTAACCCCCCTAGCAAAGGGGTGTATTGGTGGCACCCGTACTTGCGAACTTGGAGATACGTCGTCCTCCTGCTGCCATATTATTAAAAGCCATATTCCTAGATGAGATCCTGACTGATTTCCTCCTCTTTTAGCTCCTTTGACATCATTAAGAACCAGCCTGGTAATATTGCACTTGAAACGCTCTCGTGCTCTGGGCCTCAGACACCCCCAAAGAAGTCTGGTACAAGGCCATGCCATCACCCCAGGGTAGAGATCACATTTGCCACATGTTGCAGGATTGTTCCAGCTCTCACACGGACCTACATGGCTAAACAGCACAGTGACTTGCTAGCACATATCCAGGCGGTCTGTGGGCGGAGAATCACAGCTCTTCCCACTCTGCAATACATGCCCCATGGCTCCCACAGCCAACGTTGATGACACTTTCTTCCGTTCGCTGCTAGGAGAGCCTAGGGGTGTGGGCTGGAACCATCTTCCCCCTTTGTGGCATATTACCTGCTTTATTTTACCACCACTGACCCCAGAACTAGACAGGCGCTAGTTACTTCAAATCAACCATGTCAAGCTCTTCATTTTCTACCTCCTCATGGTTGAGGTCCCCTTCTATGCTAAACTCTGTACTTTGCTAGCCCCTTCCTCTGCAGTTTGCCATGCAGGCGACATCACTGGCCTAAATCTCGCCTTGAATCTTTGTATTCTCTGGGGAGTGAAACCCTGGCAGAAGCTACATTCGAATATTTGTTTTGAACAAATTTTGAAAGTTCTAGGCTTTTCTTATTGACCAAAAATTTTGTGAATCAGGCTCTGAAACTCTTTTTCTGCATTTATTACCTATTGATTTAGGGCAAAATGTAGGGGAGGTGAGTGGGAGACCCCCATGGCTCGGTACCTGCATTTATCAAAGAAATCATCACACCTGAATTTTGTCATAGACTAAGGAGAACTTACTTACTGGATTGCTGTCCTTGCATTACTACAGCACAGAGCTCGTTGTTTCAGAATACACTCTCTCACACGCCCCTTGATTACACTGTTCTGCATGCGACATTTAGGTAATGTCGAATGATGTTTGACTGACTCTTGGCTGCATCATTCACCATTTGTATTTAATTTAACTTGATCCAGAAATACTTCCAGCTCTCAGCTGTACTCTAAAACCAGTGCTTGAAGTTGACCTTAGTTTATTGTGGAACAAAATTACTGATTAAGTTTACAGATGAGAGCTATATTATGCATGCACCCTCGCAAAGAGGGGAGGTGCTGCGGCTGACCATAAATGTGTGCCTTCTCTGGGTCGGCCGACGCCCTCGAGAGGCAAAGAAAAAGAGCACAGCAAAATCCTTCAAGTCAGCTTTGTGGACCCGGTCATCGGACTGTTGCCTCAGAATGCACCGACTTCCTACACCTCCCAAACCTGCGAAATCCCTTTGCTTTATTGCAACAATTTTCCAACAATGATACCGTTTAGTGGAGAAAGAAAAATCGCAGGATTTCCATCTCCCGATACATTTCGCAGCATAACCTTCACAGCCGGAACTATTTTACGTTGCTGTCGTGTAAAGTTTGAGAAGAAGGCAGATTTGGGCGCTGGACAGGTTTAAATTAGTTCGCAAATGGTTCAGTGAAGGCAGTTCGGATTCGAGATTGTGGGAGAAAGATACTGTGCAGAACTATTGTAGTATAATACCTTCAATAAAGACAGGAGCCTCTGATCTGGTGACGATGTATTTATTTACTTAACCAGATTTGGGCAGCATGCAGACAACATGTGTGGATTAATGATAATGGCCAACGGGCCTAAAGTGGTAGAGAGAATGCTGCCATGATGAACTGTGTCCAAGTCCTGTAAGGAGCGGGCCCCGTAGCAGGAGGGCTATTCAGGACGCACCTTATCGCGTCCTCCGCTCGTCCCGTAGTGCGCGCGAAGTGCGCGGGGGCGGAGCTTGATCCCGCAGTGAGATCTCGCGAGAGCGCGGGCTCTCGCAATGTCTCTACACATCTCCCCTTTTCAACGCACATCAAACTCATTGTAAAACATAGTCATTATATCTCACCGGTCTTCTGTGTTCCCTTCTGGGACGATCAACAGTCTGGGTGAAATTCTCTTGTTGCTCCCGATCAGGATCTTCACCCAATGGTTCCGGTTCAACTTCTGTTTCACCCCTCTCTCTGTCGTCTCTTTCTGGTTCTCTTTCTTCGCCTCCTCCAAATTCCCTTTCGGTTTCCGCTGGTGGTCTCTCTGGGGTCTTTGCTCTTCCTCGATTCTTCTGGTATAATGCTACTCTTTCTAGATTCCACGCTCGCCCGTCTTCCGTGCGGATGTGGTTTGCCCCTTTGTGAATCACTTTGATGGGTCGGCTAAACCGAGACCCTGTGCTGTGATCCTTCTTCGGTAACTGGATTTTGACCAAGTCTCCCTCTCCGATGTCTGACGTCTGCTTGGTTCTTCTTCTTCGATCGCTCCATGATTTCATGCGTGCCTTGTCGCTTTCAATTCTCCAGACTACTTCCGCCATGTCCACCGCTTCATCTTCTCGTATTTTCGACAACCATGGTGGGATCAGCGTGGATGCAGCACTCCTCCCTCTCAACATTTTGAACGGGGATATTTGGGTGATCCCATTGGGTGTGAGTCTGTGGGCTGCTATGGCCTCCTTGGTGGTTTTGAGCGGGTCCATGCCCGAAGCTGTCGCCAACTGGATGGCGCCTTTTATGAATCTATTGGCCCTTTCGACAAGCCCATTTGCTTGTGGGTGATACAGGGCCACTTTCTTTAGTTTTATGTGGTTTCTCTTTAAAAACTCCTCCATGTCTTTCGAGACTAGTTGCACCCCATTGTCGGTGACTACTTCCTTGGGAAGACCTTCCCTCTGAAAAATTTCTGTAAGTACTTCTATAACAGTTGCCGTCGTTATGTTGGGGACGAACGCGGCCTCCACCCACTTGGATAGGTAGTCAACCAGTACTACACCGTACCGGTGTTCCGGTGCCATTGCTTCCAACGGTCCTATGAAGTCAATGCCGACCTTTGACCACACCGCTTCTGGAGTTTCTGTGGGTATTAGGGGTGCTTGGCGAACCTTGAGTCTCTTGTCACTGTTGAGGCATTCATGGCAACGTTCTATCATGGATCGAATTTCCTGCTCCATGGATGGCCACCAGTAGGCCTCTCTCACTCTGCGACGGGTCATGGTGTTTCCCAAGTGGCCCGCGTGGGCTCTACCTAGGATGATTCTTCTCATTCCTGTGGGAGGAATAATCTGGTCTGACTTCATGATTATTCCTTCCGTTTCCGATAGTTCATCCGACACCTTCCAGTAGGGTCTCATGCCCTCGGGTAACGCCTTTTCACTTGGCCAACTTTCCTTTGTCCATTTGCGGATCATGGCCATGGTGGGGTCTTTTCCATCTTCCTCTTCCCAGTGTCTCTCACTGAGTTCCAGGTACTCTGGCGCTCTCACGTCCATAATCGATGCCACTATGCATTCTCCGTGGAGGAAAGTGGTGGCTTTATCCTTACCCTCCGGCAGTCTCGACATGCAGTCGGCTTGTGAATTTTTCCAGCCTGAAATATGCTGGATCTCAAACGTGTACTCTTGCAGCTTGGCTGCGATGCGTGCCAATCTGGGCGTGGATACTTTTGTGCCTCCCGGGCTCAGCATATGGATCAGGGGCTTATGGTCAGTTACCAACTTGAATTTGGTGCCCCATACATATGTCCTGAAATGTTCCACCGCCCATGCGCAGGCCAACATTTCCTTTTCAATGGTGGAATAGTTCTGTTCCGCCTCTGATAATGCTTTCGATGCAAAGGCCACAACGTGTTCAGTGTCGCCTTTCTTTTGTGTTAGCACTGCTCCCAGCCCATAGGCACTGGCGTCGGTGGTGACAACCGTTTCCCACGCGGGATTAAACGGTTGGAGGCATGGTGCTTCTACGATATGCTGTTTTATCTTCACCATCGCTGTCTTTTGGGGTTCTTGCCACACAAATTCCGAGCCCTTTTTGAGTACTTCTCGAAGGGGTGCCGTGGTTTTGGAAAACTTTGGTATGAACTTCGCATAGTACTCAGCCAGCCCCAGAAATGACCTTACTTCCTCTTTGCTGACTGGTTCCGGTGCTTTAATGATTGCTTGCATGAGATTTTGTTTGGGACTGATCCCTTTTTCTGAAATCTTATAACCTAAGTATTCAACTTCTTTCACTCTGAACAGACATTTTTCATAGCGTAACCGCACCCCAGCTTCTTGTAGCTTGTTTAAGACAATTCTCAACGTGGCGTCGTGCGTCTGTTCATCTTCCGCATACACGAGGATGTCGTCCTGGAAGTAGACTACATTTTTAACTTTCTTCAGCAAGACGTCCATCATGCGTTGGAACGCCGACGCTGCCGATGACAACCCGAATGGCGTCTTGGTAAATTGGTATGTGCCAAATGGAGTGATGAATGCCGTGAGGGGTTTCGATTCATCATGTAGCTGTATTTGGTGGTATGCATTCCTCATGTCCAGTTTCGAAAATATCCTGGCTTCTTTCATTAACAGAATGAGTTCATTTATGCTTGGAAGGGGGTAGTTATCGGTGATGACTTCTAAGTTTAAGCTGCGCAAGTCTATGCATACCCCGAGTTCCTGTGATTGGGGTTTCTTTATGAGCACGACGGGGCTCAGCCATTCTGATGCTTCGATTTCTTCTATAACGCCCTCCATTTTCATCTTTTCCAGCTGACTTCTAAGGGTAGCCCTTGCCGTGGCTGGTACTGGCCTCGCTCGGTGCTTTACTGGGTCAGCATTCTTTTTGAGTATTATCTTGTGCAGAAAACCCCTGATGTGCCCCGGCTCCTCAGAGAAAAGTGTTGGGTAGTCGCTTTTGACCACGGGTCCTCTCGTCACCTTGACTGACAGGACTTGTTCTTCAGTGCTGGGATCCAGTCTGATTTTCAGCTTGTCCTGGTCGTCCCACCCTAGCACTGCTGGGCCTTCGTGACTGAAATAGACCCTGGTCGTGGTTTCCCTTCCTTTGAATACAACTTTGGCTTTGATGTATCCTAGTAGTTCGACTGACGCCCCTCCAAACACCGTAGGTTTGTGTTTCGTTGTGAGCACTTGCACCTTTTCCTTTCCCACCATGTCCTTGTACGTGCGAAGGGGAAGGATCGTTAGATCGGACCCTGAATCTGCCATGACCCTAGTTTCTATTCCATCAATCTTGATCACGCAGTGGGGCTTCTCTCTCCTCGCTCTTGTGCTGTTAACCATGATGACAGTGGGTCTCCCTTCATCTTCGGAGGATGACTCTTTCTCCGGATTGCGATCTGCATTGATGCTGGAGACTTTCTTGTTCCTCCACCGACACACGATGGAGAAATGGCCAATGCGTTTGCAAATGGAGCACTCCTTGTCTCTGGCTGGGCACTCCCTGTCAAACGCCAGGTGTTTCGTGCTGGCGCACCTGTGACACTTTAGGGGTTCTTTTCTGTTTCCTCTCCCTTCTTTCGTGTCAGCGGCCATCCTCTCTTTTCTTGCATGGTAACCCACTGCCTGTATTTCTGCCCAACTCTGGGCCCCAGTGAGCTCCTTACGTCTTCCTGCCGTTTCTTCGACTGCCCTGGCGATCTCAATCGCTTTCTCCAACTGCAGTTCTTTTTCGACAATAAACTTATCTTGGACCTTCCGGCTGTTGGTGTGGACGACCAACATGTCACAAATGAGACTCTCCGCGTTGTTGCCAAAGTTACACAGCGCCGCCAATTCCCTCAGCTTGGTGACGTAATCGTCAACTGGTTCAGATATTTCTTGCTTTCGTGTGTAAAACCGTATTCGGTGGAGCACTGTGTTCTCTTTACTGGCAAAGCTTTTTATGATTCTCCTGACAGCCTCCTTAAAAACATCGTCATTGTCGCCAGCCACTGGTATCGGGGTGAGACTCTCGAATATTCTCTGTCCTTCCACTCCCAGGGCATTTAAAAGCATGGACCTGCGCCTAGCCGCTGAAAATCCCGCCCCTCCTAGGGCCTCCACATATGTCGTGAATAGGGGCTGCCATTGTGGCCATGGAATGGCAGGCCTACCTGGAGTTTGGAGAAATGGCGGCGGTGGCGTTGCTCCTTGCATGGTCCTCCGTGGGTTCTGGTGGTGATCCTCGTCGCCAATTTATGTAGTATAATACCTTCAATGAAGACAGGAGCCTCTGATCTGGTGACGATGTATTTATTTACTTAACCAGCTTTGGGCAGCATGCAGACAACATGTGTGGATTAATGATAAAGGCCAACGGGCCTAAAGTGGTAGAGAGAATGCTGCCATGATGAACTGTGTCCAAGTCCTGTAAGGAGCGGGCCCCGTAGCAGGAGGGCTATTCAGGACGCACCTTATCGCGTCCTCCGCTCGTCCCGTAGTGCGCGCGAAGCGCGCGGTGGCGAAGCTTGATCCCGCAGCGAGATCTCGCGAGAGCGCGGGCTCTCGCGATGTCTCTACAACTATTTAAAAGAATTGCACGTTTGTTTAAAAATTGGGCGAAGACCAGTTCACAGGGTGCAAAATGGTTTTGAAGCAGATCATTTTAAAGGACACATGCAGAATACTTTTTACAGGATGGTTTATAACTAGTTAGTGTTTAAAATTGCAGTGTTCCCCTGGACTCCTTACCCCGTTCCCCCCTCAACGCGGCCATCTCTACGCTCCCATTAAAGAATCATACATTATATGATTAAAGTTGGCTGATCTGCAGGGTACATACAGCACGGAAACGCAGTCATGGGGTGTAGTTCTGCACTCATCATCCGCGCCCCAACACCAGTCTTAATAGGCCATATTTAAAAGCAGGGTCGCGCTCACCCTCTGTGCTCCTTGGAGAAACACAAGCGTGTTTTCTTATGCTTGGTGTTAAAGCGAATGCCAGGCCACCATTGGAATTCTGCGTTTTTGTGACCCCACAAATGAATGTGAATCATACATACTAATGAATTTCTGTAGCGCCGCTTACCAACATAGGTTTGTAGTTTCAGAGCAAAGTAAATAAGAGTGCTACAAATAAACATTGTGGAGACTAGTCATGTGCCCTTTCCAGACCTGTACCAGCACACTGGATGCTGCTGGTCACCTTCTCCTTCAGAGAACAGTGCTGATGCTTCTCTTACAGACTGGTGCTCAGGCACCTGAAAGCGAGCGAGGCACCTTCGGACACACCAGCGGAAGCCAGCCAGGCCTCCATATGGACACACAGACACAGAGGGTGGTAGCATAGCAGGCACTGTTATTCTGACACGCATCACTGCAGCGACTTACCTCAGCACCGCCCCGGGCAGGTAAGAAGCAACTACGGCTGTGGTAACGATAGCTGGTCGCTCATAGCTTGACGCGTGTGTTTCAAAAGCATCCGGCTGCCGCAGGCATGACGTGAAGTCATGCGCCGTGACCTCACAGGACGTCATGTGGCAGCATCCCCATTTGGGTAGGCAGCCCAAATCCACGTACATCCGATTTAAAAACATGCGGTCTTAAAATGTAAAGCATCAATTGTGCAAGCAGTATTTATTTAGTTTTTGGTGCCACCAAAATTAAATAAGTACTGATGCACATAAAAATATGCTGCCTCTTAATAATTTGCCGCTATAGGCCGAGGCCTAGTCGGCCTTTGTGTAAATACGCCACTGCCCAAGACACAAACCCGACCTCACATCCTGGATCCAAGAAAATGCCACAGACAACCCACACATATCCCTCTCCACACCCATTAAATCTTTTGGTTTTAGCATCAACCCCTACTATTCCTTCACACAAAACACAGCGGCTCTCATCAAAATATTCAATCTACAACTACCCCTCCTATGCAAAATCAGGCATAGCCTTCCTCCCGACGACTTCGCTCCGCAGTCCAAGCACTGGTACTTTCTAAGCTGAACTTTAGAAATGCTCTCCTCACTGGACTGCCTAACAACACCCCTATCCCCAGCAAGTTATACAAAACGCAGTAGCCAGGCTGATCTTCCACCTACCCAAACCTTGACACATCACCCTCCCCCACCTTTCCCTGCTCCCCATGTCCCAGAGAATTGCCTTCAAAGGACTCTGCATTGTATTCAAAGCCATCCACCTCAAATCTCCATCTTACTTTCACGACAAACAAACCCATCACCCACACAAACACCAGACAAGCCAACCAACACCTACTACACATTCTACTCTGAAAACTCACATGCACACAAAACAAAAGCACATACCCACTGGGCACCTAGGTCATGAACACCCTACCTCTTCATACAAGCACTGCATCCTCCATTACCACCTTCAGAAACAGAAAACATACCTGTTTCTCCACACATAACGCTGCCCTCCCCCACTACTATCACTATCTAAACCTTCCTATCCTTTCCTGAAAACATTTTGTAACTTTATTTTCAACTCCCACCGATGCAATATTTGAACCATGTTAGGCACTCCGAGACCATCTGGGTAGGGCCAGCGCTAAACAAAAAATTCTAATATATAAATTGCCCTAAACTGTTTCCTTTGAATTTTGGAAGTCAATGTTGCTCAGATCACTGGCTTAACAGGGGCCCCGCAGCCCCTGCTGAGCGGGGGGCCCCGCCAGCACATGTCCTGGGAGGGGACCCCACTTGGGAGAAAAAAAAAAGTTCTCAACAAAAATATAAGTTTCGTTTTGAATTCACTCTGCATTAATAAAGAAATTCTTTCTGTAACAGAAATCATTTCTTTATGAAGGCAGAGTGACTACAAAAAGAAACTTTCTTTTTGAAGGCTGAGGGCTCCCCCAACACATGGCATGGAAGACCCTAGGCTGGAGGGCTCCATGTCATGGGGTGGGGGGAGGAGCCCTATGACTTCAAAAATAAACTATTTATTCATACTCTTTACTCTGCCTTCATAAAGAAATTATTTTGGTTATGGTTCGGTCCTTAACTGAATAATTTCTTAATGAAATTAGAGTGACTTCAAAAAGAAACAATGGGGCTCATTCTGACCATGCCAGCCTGGAAACAACTGTGCTGGTAATCTTACCGGCACCTTGTTTCCGGACCGGCATATTACAGGTCTACCTGCTGAGGCCGCTGTGCCCGACAGGTCTGACCCTGTGGCCATGGTAGGCAGACTCATCACGAAGCACCAGCACTGTTAACGGTGCCGGTGCTTCCGTGTACCCAATCCCATAGAGTCCTATGGAACTCCACGGGAATGGGGATTACTGAAATTACCGGCGCCTAATGCTGGTAATTTATTACGGGACTGGCTGCAACCCGCTGGTAGCACCGGCACGGTTACCGTCGGACCCGTAATGAGCGCCAATTTCTTTCTGAAGTAATAGGGCTCCACACAACCCCATGACGTGTGTGAGTGTATGGTGAAAGGGTGCACACTTAAATATAAGAGTGAGAGGAAAAGCTGGTGCTAGGGTCCCAATGAGAAGGATCTCAGTTTTTACTGGCATTAAGGCAGAGATAGTTGGAGGCGCACCAATCCTGAATCACGGATAGACAGTCGAGAGGTGGAAGAGAGTTTGGGATCAGGTTGGACCTGGGAGGGGGGGGGGCGGTCCAAGAGGAAGGAGGTCAGTCACTCTAGGGCCTCATCCATGATGCCCAGGTTCTCACAGAGTTGATCGATCACGATGGCGTTGTTAACTGTGCCGAAAGAAGAGGAAAGAAGGAGGTCGAGGACAGAAGGAATGCTGGAATCAAGGTTAGAGAGCAGATCTTCATGGCTGTTCAGGAGAGAAGTTTCTACGCCTCTGACATCTCTGAAGCCAGACTGATGGTCATGGAGACAACTAACAGATTCAGTGTGGAGCGTAAGCTGGGAGATGGCAAGCTTTTCCAATAGTTTGCCCAAGAAAGGGGTGATAAAGAGTGGGCAATAGTTTGTCGGGCAGGCAGGATCAGCAGATGGCTTCTTGAGGAGTGAATGCACAAGGGAGTGCTTAAGGGGATGGGGGAACGTTCCAGTGGCTAAAGAGTGATTACAAAAATCAAGGCAAGAGCGAGGGTGTTAATATGGTCCTTGATGGTTCTGGAGGAGCAGGGGAGCACCTGTTTGGACGACGCTTTCATAGATCAGACTCGTCTAGAAACCTTGTCAGGTGTTGTCAGAGAGAAAGAGGAAAAAGGAGGGGGAGAGTTAGAGATGGCCAAAGGGGCCCAAGAGAGGAAGATGGAGAGGAAGAGGAGATAGAGGACAGGATGTCCTTAGATTTAGCAGAGAAGTGAGAGGCCAGAGCCGTACAGAGAGCTTTGGAGGGAACAGGAGAGGTAGAGACCGCAACAGGATTTACCATTTTCTTGCAGATTTTAAAGAGTTTGGCCATGTTGGTAGAGGCCGCAGAGACACAGGCTTTAATATGTGCTCTTTTCTTGATGAGTGTTATTGCTTTGACTGGCATTTTGGTGCAACCAGTCTAGGTATGTCTAAATGTGGCCTGGCATGATTTACTGTAATGTTATTACGTGTCTACACTGGTCTATATTGTGCAGCCAGTTGGATATGTTTTCATTGTCGCATGGCATTTTTAATAGCAAAGCATTAATGTTCCTGTGCACTGTTGGTGGCTTACATGTATTGGATTGGTGTTACCCTACAAAATAATTGCAAAAACTGTGGCTTTTTTTCTCAGAAAGTGTGCTGTATATTGCATTAAAATACATATTTATATCTTTCGCCTAGTGCAGTGTGCAGCATACCCCTTCAGCAGCACGTTTGTGTATATTGCGCAAGCGTGACAATCTAGGCCGGCCCAGAGTGTGGCACTATCCATGATTTGTTGCCGAGTTGGGGGGGCCCCCCCTCAGCATGGCTCGCAGGGGGCCCCCCACATTTTGTGTTACGCCACTGGCTCGGATTAGAGTTTAGCCGATCAATCAAGCGAAATTCTGTGCTATTAATGTGCACAAATTATGAACAATTGGAAGACAACATTTCATGTTGCAGGTTTGTCAATTTGAAGAAAAAAAAATGAATTGATGCTATTCCGAACTTTGAACCTTATACTTTGTAACCCAGCCCCTTGATTGAGCTAAAGTAGGCTATGCACAGCTGCTCTGTTAGAAGTCAAAGTCTTCGTTGTTGCACTCAGTTTAATGGCATATGAGAAATGATTTAAGCTTATGTTGATCTCTACTCGAAGCTCAGCATCGCTTCAGAACGTTCATAGAGTATTTAGTGTTCGTCTCTACTCATGCTTCTGATGCTTTCACAGGGATGGTAAACTGAAGATTAAACAAATTGACCTTTTTCTTGCGTGTCTAAATTGTGTTTTGTTCAAGGTGCGTTTAATATAAAAAGAAAAGTTATTTCTGTGCAAGTTCGAAAGACATTCTGAGCATTCCAATAGGGTTTGGGAATCAGATTTCCAAAATTCACGTTATTTAAACCATTTTCAGAAAAGGGGTAGGTAGATAAACTCTTGTACATTAAAGCAGGCTGTTTTGTGATTTTGAGTTTTCAGAACATTTTTGGAGTGGTGGGAAGTTTGGGGAGGGGGGTTTCTATGCATAACCCCTTCCTCATACTAAAACTAAAATTGGGTTATTTTCGACATTGCTTGGAATAAAAAAGAAATCATGAAACCTCACAGGATTGAACATGCATAATCGTGTATATCTTAAGGTAGGGCAAATTTGGAGATGTTCAAAAGTTAAAAGCAACAATTTTTCTAGTTTTCTATGCAAAGTTTCATGGAACATGTTAACTATATCCACACTAGTTATGACTTGAAGATGCTTTATGTAAGGAAACAAATATTTTCCTGTACATTTTTACCCAAGCTATAAATACCTGCCCAAGTCAGGTTTTCATCCAAGCCACACAAAACTGTCTCGTTTACAGTGATGCCAGTTACTGACATGTGTTTCAAAAGGAAGACAAGAGTCAATCAACTGTCCCCACTCTGTAATACTTCTTGCAAGAGGCTAACTTAGCCACTGTGTGAAACCGGAGAAAGGCCGTCGCTTTTGGATCCTGACCCTGAGGGTGGAAATGCGAGGGAGGATCACCTGGGAGGAGGGTCCTTGGGGATTGGGGAAGAGGATATATACATGCAAGACATGGTATCCCCCTTTCCCTGGTGAGAACCAACTTTTTTGTTGTTTTGTTTATATAGTGTCAAAGCCCACAGGCATCAGGGCACAGTCAGCATAGACACACAAACAAGATCACTAGGGCCAGGCAGGACATAAACGGTAAGAAGGCTGGGGTACGAATGCTAGGTGGGGGAAGGTTATTCGAACAGCCTCCCTCTGCCTATATAGGCTGTTGTAAACTATTTCTCCTAATTCGTACCAGTACAGTACTGGGATGAGGAAGGTGACTAGGAGTAGTGCACACAAACATGTAATTTCACCACTTTAGTACTGAGACGAGAAAGAAGCCTGCAGACTGTTGTAAAGGTCAAGCATGTCCAGATTGCTTCACTAATTATGGTCAGGCCATTGGGCCTAGGACTCACACGTGCAACCTGTCAAATGGCTGGAGGTGCATAAAAGGCTGGGCCGACAAGGAGAGAGGGGGAAGAGATCAGCAGTAGAAAAGCCAGGCCGAGTGTTGTGGGCCTGAAAAGAGAATTGTGTGCAGAAGGAGGCAGCCGAGTTGGGTCCTGCTGGAAAGCCAGGACGGCAACAAGGATCCCGAAGGAGCTCTGGAGCCGAGGCCCGGGCAGGCCGTGACAGGACCACAGAAGTGGGAGCCTCACTGGTTGGGTGCCCATAGCTGCAGCTGTGGGGCACAGAAGAAAACAGAGCTGTAAGCTATCAGCAGCATCCGTGGGAAGTGAGCGGAGCTGCCGGCAACCCACATAAGAGGGAAGTGCAAGTGGGGCTTGCAATCGGATGCGAGCGGGGCTCGCGATCCATAGAACACAGGTCTGCGGAGCAACAGAAGTGAAAGCATCTGCCCGGAGGAGATGCCAGGAACGGGTGAGTGCACGGGAGGAAGCACTCACACCGGGGCACTCAGGGGGCTGTGAGAGAGCCAAAGTAGATGCTGAATGAATGCAAGATGTGCAAGGAACAGTAAACCCTAAGCAACTGGTTGTGATAAATATTATGAATAAGATAAACTGTGAGCAGCAGAATAAAAGCTACTGAATACCAAACCAAATTAAAGCTTTTGACAAATCTATGAACAGATAACAAGTCTGTGTGAAGTACACATACAATATATTGAAAGAAAAGAACGAATTCTATGAAATGCAGTGAAGAACAAGTATGGAATATTGCTGAAGATGGTGAAAGCAATGTGGTGAAAGAAGGAGAGCACCATAAAGTGAACTGTTTAAAAATAACACATTGTGGCAAAGTGAAGAGACTGGCAAAGAGGTAAACACATTGTGGCAAAGCCAGAAGGCTGCTGAGGAGAAAGCCAAGAAAAAGTGAACTAGAACACAGACGCAGCAAAATAACCCATATGGAAAGAAAGCCTAGGTTCCCGGTTGCATGACCCATAATGGGTGGAGCGTGTGGTCAGAAAACTGCGCCTAGATACCCTATTTGTGAAAGCCAAAGAAACATACAGGGAGCAAATCCAAGTATATGAAAGTGATTGCTAAAGTGAAGCAGAAGAAAGCCATATGTACGAAGAGTCAAGAACCAGAAGGAGTGTAAAGTTTACCTGGAAGGTATGCAGTGATAAAATCGTGGCAAAAATGTCACCTGTACAAAAAATTGCGGCAAAAATGCTGTGGTTTGACCCATTAAAGTTGTACCCCATTACAACATTTAAGGGGAGCAGGGGTGTCCCCTGCATCCTTTACATGGATTGCGGCGGCAACACCACAGCATTTTGGCCGCAATATTTTGTGTCCACGGCCATTTTTGCCGCGATTATAACACATGGAACCACCTGGAACTGCTTTTGAATATTTAGAGACTGAGACCAAGTACAAGTTGGCAAGCTGAAGTCTTGGGGAAGGAAAACCTGAGACTTTATTAACTTTGCTGTTGTCTTGAGGAAGGGAACCTTTTAGGAACTGTGTTGTCGTCTCAGGGAAGGGAATCCCGAGACTTTGTGGAACGGTCTTGAACCTGGGGAAGGGGAGCGGCGAGTAAGCCAGGAGATGGAAGCTCAGAACTTTATTTGGAATACTATTTATGTTGTTGCTGACATCCCTGCACATTGTTTAACTTTAATTGTGAGGACAAGTATACGTTTTGGACACAGACAGATTTTTAAGTTAAACTTACTGAATCGGACTGTCCTTAGTTTCTTTAGGCAGGGACATCACACCTTAGCATAGGGCAAGTTAGGCCTTCAACCATCCTGACATTGAAGTTAAAACCATTATGTTTGAACTTTTAATCCATTTATCTCTGTCTTCCTTCTTGATGCCTTCACACCAAACAAATTGACATGGAATTTGACCATACATTAAAAATACCCAGAGACAACAATTTACAATTCAGAGACAGCAGAAATACAGAAAAATATCCTTGGTCACCAATTATCATTCAGCCCTAAAACCACGCAATAGGATTGTTAAAGACCTACAACCAACGTGTTGCAGGGATGATGACCTGTGGTTAATTTTCAAGGAAGCTTCATTAATTGCATACAAACAACTGAGAAACCTAGCACAGCCCCTGACCACAAGCCTTTTCCACTAGATCAGGGACAATGTACAGACATATATGCTCTGCACATCTGCCATGATGCAACCAAACTAAATACAATAGAAAACAAGGAACATACAACTTCAGAACATGCAATGTTGTGCACCTCATCTGAAGAAATTCTTGCATGTAAAGTATGTTCTTTACAGGAGCTGTGCAAAGGATGAACCCACAGAAATACACCCCTTTAAACTACAAACACCAGGGTTTCTCCACTTCACACGGGATGGGCACACATTGCAGGATCCGTCGTTGACTGTTTTAAAAGATGCCCTCTTGAATACAGAAGAAAATAAAATACTTGAAGATGCTTGACCTAAAAACAGATTGGAACTTAGATATAGGTTATATGACATACTGCAGCCAACTTTTGCCCAGGAATAGCAAGCTATTCACATTTTCCAAGCTAGAATAGAATCCTCCAGTACTACCACTCACCAACAGCTGCTGGATACTAATGGAGGTTACTACCACTCACTATCAGCTGTTGGATACTACTGTTCCAAAACCCAAATGGGTGAGAACAGAGGAAAACGACAATGCAAATCGTGAGGTCTAAGATCAAATGGCTTGCACCCATTATTATGATATATGTTATTTATAACGCGCTTAATACCCAGAGGTTTCCAAGTGTGTACCCGGGATCGAACCTGTGTTGCTCCGTGTTGTCTTGCTTCCAAGGCGAGCACGTTGCCCCTGAGCTATCCTCCCGAGAACATATTGAGCATAAGTCCCACAGATAACAGAAGACATTACACTGTTCAAAAATGAGCAACGTATTGTGTATTTGCCACATTGTATGCAAGCTAGGTATTCACTATAAAGATTGAGGCATGGTGAGGTATCATAAAACACTGCACTATTTAATCTTGGACAACATATTTTGTAGTGGGCCCGATGTATATATGTAAATATACGTTACACCAACCATCTGATTTATTCAGAAATACCCATGGATATGAATAACAGAACACATACGGACACTAACTAGATGTATTTGAGCATGCCTAAAGATCATGAAACACATCTGCAAAGTTTTTCGAAGTGCATTTATAATGCAACCTTCATATAACAAAGTTTACAAATATTGGCAAAGCCAATTTTACGGTTAATACTACACCTGGATGAATATATTTAGCTGAATCCAGAATTTGAACTGCTTTTGGGTGATTCGAGTTCAGACGAAATGACAAGAGATTCAGGTGACGGATTCGGGTAAGGCTTATGATAATTGATGCTGAAGAAAAGTTGCTGTAAGCATGGGGTTGCACATTTTCAAAGCAAAGTATAATGTTAATGTAAAATGTCAAAAGGTAGAACCTTTTCTGGTAGGAATGCTCAAAGAAATCAGTGTCTTAATGACGAATGGCTTGCACCTTTGCGGTTTCTTTAATATGGAAATCAAAATGAATTCTTTGCTTGTAGCGGACAAAGAATTTTAATTGTACAAAAAGACCACTTGGTGCCAAATTCACAAACAGTAATGCATTACTTTGAGAAATGCACAGATCACATTATTAACAAAGGTCTGCAAATTTCCTCAGCGCTGCCTGCAGTACAAATAATACGCTTTGCAGCCCCTTTGCATACATTAGTTTAGGGAGCATTTGTGCCTCACCCTGCACCCAGTAGGACGATGGGTCTGTCTGAATTTCATCATGACAGGCCTTTTAAAGGCCAGTCATTGTGAAATTCATAAAAAATAAAACACAGGTGGGGGAGCAGCAATTTATGCCGCTGCTGTACCACACTTAAAAAAACCAGAAAATGCATGAATGGGTCGCAAATGTCCGCAATACATTACACTACCCCTGGGCTTGTTCCAGAGAGGAAAAAGGGAATTTGTTGTCTGGACATTTGGAAAAGCATCCCATTTCTGAATTTGAGATATGCAAGAAAATGTGAATAAAAAAAACGTATGTGTGCAACAAGGTTAAAAAAGGAAATCTGAATGTGTGCATCTATGACTGTGCATTTAAGGAAATGGCACTACCGTTCTATACAGCTCAGTACTTTCTTGGTGTGCTCACTTGTATGATCTGCTGCAGCCAAGTCTATCACTTGATCATTATTTCAACACTGCATTCTTTGGTGATGTTCTATGTCACTAAAAGTATCAAGAGGGCTGCAGTCCGGAGGAGTGGACAGTCTATGCACCAACTATACCAAAGTGCGCGTAGGCAGCTACCTAGGAATGGTAAATGACTGGACAGTTCGGGCCCAAACTGCACATTAAAGAATAAATGAGGGCCCGAGCCTACAAGGAGGTGGAGTGGTCTTGGACTACAGAGGCGCAACAGGCATTTGTGTGGTCGAAAGCAGCACTGGCAATGGACACAAATATGACCTTTGAGCCCCAAAAAAGTCTTCTGAAATATTGGTTGGTGTCAACCCACTGGGTCTGGGTGTTGTTTTGGTGACGACTGGAGTGGATAAAGTTCACACATCGGTGGCGTATGGCTGTAAGGCACTCAATGCAACCGAAAGGTCAATCTCCCAAATCGAGAGGGAGGCATTGGCTGTCCTATGCGGGTGCAAGCACTTCTATCTGTATGTTTTTGGCCACCCGATCACAGTCATGACTGACCACAAACCGCTTCTCCCGATACTGCAAGGGTCGGCCTTGCGACTGCAGTTGCACCTGGAGAGGTGGATGATGCAGCTCCAGGACTATGGAGCGACACTACAGGTTCAGGGTGGGGATGAACAAACCAGTGGACAATTTGTCATGCCACAAAAGTAATCCTGGGCAAGATCCTGATGTGGAAGTACAAGGAGGCATTGGTACACGTTACACCTAGCAGTGCCCGAGTTGATGTCCTTGGCTGAAATATCTGAAACCCCCACACAGCATCGAGGTAATGAAGAGGGTGGCATATCAGCTGAAGGGAGGTCACTGAAGGTCGATTCTCTGCGATTCGTCCCAGTACACTGCAGAGACTAAGGCTTTCAAGGAGGGTTTGTGGAAAGTGTGTGAAGAACTCAGTGGCACCCGAAGAGTTTTTGTTAAGAGATACAAAATAGTTATCCTTCCGGCGCCTATGCAGAAGGTGATGGACTTAGAACATACTGGCCATCCAGGGGCCACGAAAAACAAGGCAAAGTTGCGGGAGAAATTGTAGTTGCTGAAATGGTTGGTTGAGGGCATGCTAACAAAGTGTGTGTGGTGTCGAGATTTGTGCCAACCAACAAGACCTCCACTAATTGAGTCACCGGTGCAGGCAAAAGTGCTGTGGCAAGTGGTCATTATGGACTTCGGCACTATCCAGCAGAACAGATACTTCCTCAACGAGTTCTTGCATTATCCAGAAGTGAGATTCCTAATGTCCACTGCTTCAAAGTTCGTATCACTGGTTCTAGATTAATTATTTGCAGCTCATGGCATACCGATGGCCATTAGGCCGGACAGCGGCACTCCATTCCAGAGCAAAGCATTTGAAGTATTCATGACTGCACTTTGGGTTAAGCACATCAGTATTGTGCCATGCTGGCCCAGGGCCAGTGGAAATGTGCAGCATTTCATGAGGACTCTAGTGTTCCACATAGTGTCAGAGTGGGGCTGCTCTAGATGCAGCCCGGGGGACATTTCAGATGGCTTATAAAACGACGCCCCACAACGCGATAGGGATGTCCCCTGCTGAGGAATTAATGGGATACAAATTGAGTTCAATGATCCTGGAGAATGGTTCCAGGGTGGCCATGCAGGTCGACCCCGTCAAAGCCCTAGAGGCACACCTGTCTAGAAACGTGAGAATCAGAGGAGGCGGCTAACCTCATCAGCAACACAGATGGGTGACACTGCACTCATTAGAAATGGACAACTGACGCAGACGTTATGCTTACCGTACTAGTCGTCTATTTGGATCGTCGCACACCAACAATCTGGGGAGAGTCGCACGATTTTGCAGCTGGTTAAGGCACATTGACACTTTCGAAGGTGCAGATAATCACTAAAGTAACAATGCTCAGGAGGAAAAGGACCAATAGTACACCTGGCAAATTGGGGAGGAGATGTCCCAGGATGTCAGTGACTGATTCAGAATGCCGGACATCATTGATGAGACTGGATCCCCCAGAGGTGGCTATATATCCAAAGATCGCAACAATGCCATTGCCGGTGAAACTCCATGACTATATGATAGAGTGAGATGACTAGTATAATACCCATGCCTAGTAATGAAATTAAAGGTGTTGTTAAATAAGTCAAGTTGCATTATGTTTCTTTAGTAAAATAATGACTAGGTCTGCTGTCCAGGGGGGCAGGCAGTCTACGCACCAACTATACCACAGTGCGCATCTTTCTTAGTGGTGTGGCCCCCTGAACACATACAACACACTCCTCGTTTTCTGCACTTGCTGGGTCAGATAAATGATCTTCTTGTTCTTCTGTGCCAGAAATGTTGAATTAGTTCCACACATCAGCAACCCCATCACACACTTCAATTGCTGAATAGATTTTGTGCACGCTGGAATATTCTCTTCACCATGGAAGATTACTTTCAATTTAGTTACCAAAAATGCAGCAGGTGCACTGCCTACTTCCCCTTGGCCTCTTTGGGCACACATTTTAATAACGCACGGCCCGTTATGCTGATCTCAGGTTTCTACGCACAGGACCAGAGGGGATGGGGGGGAGGAGGGGGCATTGAGCCTGTGCTGCTTTGTAAGAGGATTCAATTCAACACTACAGCTAAGTCAATGCCTAGTCTGGGATACTGAATGGAAACCCTTATTGATATATCTTTATGTCCAGTTCATGCGTTCTGGGTGACTACCCCTATATAACACCCCTCTCTTGGAATCCCCCTGACCCTACTGAGCCAAGAAGTAGTTCTGTTTTGCAAGTTAAAAGGTTTATTTGAGAATTTAAACAATATATCTATATATCACACTTTATAATAAATTAATAATTGAATATCACACTTAATCTGATATGATAAAGATTAACAACAGAGAATCTGGCACTAGCCCACTTCTTTATAATCACTAAGGAGTTGACATGAAATGGATAAGGTAGCACACTGGTAAATAGGGACAGAAGAATAATGTGGTAGAGAATGCTTTATAGGGTTCAAGGAAATGCAAGGTTGAATGAATGAAATGCAGTATAGAAGATAAACTGATATGGTTTCACAAAAGACAAGGTAATCACTTTCCCTTTGTGGCAATTCACCCCCCCTATACAATGTAAGGAGATGGAAGGAAGAGCACACAGTTCAGGTATACAATCACAATGTAATACAGAGTTCCAGTTTCCCAGCAAGCTTAGAGGAGAATAGATATGAGTTTTACACAGGCTCAAAATGCTTTAAAATGTGATAGCAATATATTGGAAAATGTGCTAAAATGATTTTAATTCCCTCTGGAGGTTCAGGTTGAGGATTAGTTGGTTTAAATAAGTTCAGGCTTACTTTAGCAATGTTCTAGGAATGATTGGCAGGTTAAACGAATTTTTGGCAAATGAAAGCAAGGAAGCTGCTGTTTTCACACGTGGAGAAATTTGCAAATCGCGGTAAATTCGCGAGTGCGTTTTTCGTGATTGCGGCAAAAGTATAGGGAATATGAAGCGGTTCTAGGTTCGTTGAAAAGCCAAGATTCCCAGCTTTCAGGGGAAAGTTACTGCAAGTCTCTAAGACAAACGGTCACGGAGATATAAGCGATATGGTAAAGGTCGTTTTTCAGATTTGAAATTTTAAAAGTTCAAAGTGACAAGTTACAGCTAGCACCTAGAAATGACAGGTGACAGCTTTGCAAATGACAGGTGACAGTTAGGAGACAGTTCTGGTTAGATTAAAATAGACTGAATTATATTATTTTAACTAAGAGATTGGTTCTGCACAGTTCTGCTAGGTACTCACAATATATTTAGAAATAGAATGGGCCTCGCCACAGATCTGGTCAGGTTTTCTTCACTCGCCACGGACGGTCTCTGCGCACAGCGCTCTGGGTCAGCTCTCTGGTTCTGCGAACAGCGGTCTGGGTCAGCTCTGCTCTGCCTCTGGTTCTGGATACTGCTCTGCTTTCTCTGGGTACAGCACTGCTTCTGGATCTTTCTGCACAGCTTTCTCTGGACCCAGCGCTGATCTGCACGGCTCCTGGATGCTGCTATCGCTCTTAGGTTTGCTGGATGCTGAGGCCCACTGAGAAGAGTTCAGTTTGTGGGTTTAGGCCCTTGCTTTGAGTTCTGAATCAAGTTCTTTGGAGTTTTAAAGTCTAAGTGCTGAATCTAGTATCTTCTGGATGTTGTGTGGTCCGGCAGAGCGCGTTGCAGCAAATGGAATTGAATGTCTCTATCTGTCCTGACTGTCTGCTTTTATGTGTTTTGAAAGTGGGTGGAGAGGCTAGCTTTCTAGACCCTACCCCTCTCCACTTGTCATTGGCCACTTCATCCTCTTCCCCTTGATTGGGGGAATGAAATGAAGTGTCATCATGATGAGGTCTGTTTATGATACAGAGAACCCACCCCTGTCAAATTACACACGATCTATATTTTGACCCAAAAGACACATTTGCACAGGTACACATTTGTTTAAAATTACATGCACCCATCACATATCACAGGAGATATAACCTGTCCAAATCTGCTCTTCCTGAGAGCTTGCATTGAGAAATGGCAACATTTGCACTTTTTAACTGGTTTTGCAATATCGGACATTAACCCAAATTTACACACATGTGCGCAAGGAGTATGGACATTAATTGATGAAGTGTCAGATTTTTAACATGCATACATTTTAAGTAATACCGTCTTAACTGCTAGCTTGCCCCCAGATCATACCACCGGTTCTAAAAACCTCTTAAAATGTGGGCAGAAAAATCACAAGAATGATGGTATCATTTATAAAATTTTCACAAGTCCGCTCTATGAATGATCCATCTTTTTAGAGTTATGTTCTGGCCCCAAAGGGGTGTGGTTTCCCCCCAGCACAAGGTTGAATTTCTGGTTTTTCCAGTTCTGCCAAGCCAGCTTGCTCTCACAGGCAGTGCTCCTCCCCTTTCCTTCCAGGAGGAAGCCACATTTACGACTCCCACCAATAAAACATTTGCCTGAGTCAGGACAGGGCTTTGTTCAATTTCCTGCAGAGCCCAGGTAATTCAATCAGAGAAGTGTCATATCCCTTTTGGTGGGAACAGCAAAAGGCAGCTAGGCCTGGGAACACAGCTGTTGTGCAAGTCTCAACTCCTGTCGGGGGTAGCTGGTGGGCAGAATTCAGTTCCTTAAGCCAGGCCCCAGCTAATGTCACTTTTAGTTACCCAGTTTTCTGCATTCAAATAAAACTAACCATTTTTACATATGCAGCTAGAATGCTGATTCTAAGTTTAAAACTATGACATTTAAACAATTGAAACCTATGTGACACTCAAAAGTAGGTCACTCATTTCTTTTAAACATTTAGATTTTTTGTGTCTTTCAGTCCAAATTTACTTAAACTGCTGAAATCCACAGCTCAGCCAGTCTTGTTATAAACCTTCAAGTCACTTCAGAATATAACATTACATTGTATCCACCCCTCAGTAAGTCTTTCTTTGGCCTGCTTTGGGTTCATTTATTCAGTTTTACCCAAAAAAAAGAAAAAAGTCTGGTGTTGTTTTAAAACGCCGGCTTTCTGATAGTGGGGAGTACTGGTAATGCACCCATTTTTGGGATTTAAGAAAATGAATTCCCCACAATTCTAGGTTGCTCTTGGCAATCAGCATTGCCATTCCCAATGGTTTCAGGCTACTGTGTGGGTAGTCCAATGGGGTTTTAGGCAGTGCCCTTCTGTGCCCATAACATCGGCAAAAATGGGTGGCAGCCTATTCTTCATGCATTTCCCTGGGCATTTTCTGGGAAGCTCTGGCCATCATGATGTTTTCAATGCCAGTACTGCACAGTTTTTGAGGTAGGGCTCGGATGCATGGGTAAAAACATCCCACAGCTTGGCATTGGAAATGTCTTGCTTCCAAGTTGCCCGCTTTTCCACTGAGCTGTCCACCCTGCCATTTACAACACAGTCACCCTCTTAATGTCGCCCAAGAAGCCGTTTGAGGACAGGCAACCTTGAAGGATTTCGCTCCAGACTTAACAGTGGTTGCGATTCCACATCAGGATCGCCAGTACCCAGCTCAGTCAGAAAAGCTTCCCCTTGTGGTATCTTTGAGTGTAGTGAAAAGAGGCATGCACCCCAGGAGACCCTTGAGAGTCACACTTCTGGTCACTGTGTGAATGCCCCCCTCACTGGTCTGTCTCACTTATCAGTGTGTCTGCCCACACTGGTCACTTCATCAGCTCACCATTGCTGTAATCATCTGCTGCCCTCCACCCACTGTGTTTATGGTCAGATCACAGACAACAGTGCCAAAGTTCTGGCCGGATCTTCTGGGCATCTTGGACGAACACACACGTTTTGTTCATTCTGGCTTGCTGCCACAGTTTTCTAGTGATTCTTTACAGTCATAACATTAATTTAATTGGCAATCCACTACAATGGACTCTAGCTGAGGAAACCCCTTCCGTTATATTTTAACAATTTGAGTACCTTTAGGACTTGTATATATGGGCCCTTAAAGAGTGGTCCCATTTTGTTACAAGGTTTATGTGTACAGCCTAATTTTAGGTAAGTCCTGTGCATCCATAAGACCTCTTCTACCATGCTCATGCCACCTCGCTGCTGCAATATAGAGCATCCAAGGCAAAACTATTTTCCGGCCCGGAACCTGGGTCTTCCATGTCAATTGGGCATCAGTAATCCAGTTTTCAAATACCCCCCCCCCAGCCAACCAATTATTAATAGGTTTATTGGGTTCACTATAAACTGATCACATGTATTTCCCTTCGAGTAGAAATCTACTACAATAGGTGGCAACTTGCATCTTCCCATTACCTTGTGAAAGCTAGTCAACCAGTAGAGTATCTGCACATCCTTTAAGGTTGGTTACTGATGAGCATAATGTTAGCCTTCGTTCATTGTCAAAGGTTGATTACTGAAAACAGTTGCCAAACAGAACTTCTGGGTGGTATAAATGTGTCAGAAAGGGTGTGCAGCAGAGGCAAAGGTGGATGGATTAAGTGCACAGGGGCATGTCTTCATACAAATTCAGGAATTTACTTTGCTAAGGTGCAGAGTGTCATTAGAGACTATAGGAAAATATTTTTTAATCAAATTAATTTCAAGAAACTTTACTATATACCATTTAATGTCAGAAAAATCTCCCTCATCCATTTGTGTATACGTGCACACTGCACACACAAATTATATATACATTGAATTGGAAAAAACACCAAAAGTACAATTCAGTCAACCAAAATTATAAATTCAGAAAGTGCACCGTGTAAATAAATACAACACAGTGAAATATATATACACACATACAAGACAAACCTACATGAGAGTTACATAATGCGTGCATGTGTAAAACAAATATATTCACTCAATACTAAAATAGTCAACCCTATTAGACTACACTTTTAATACTTTTTGGCCACATCTAAAACGTGATTCAGAGAAATAACATTTACTTCAGCTTCCAAACGATCACAATAAATCAACCTCTCCCTCCAAACCTCACCATCTCACTGTCAGTGATCATACTTCTGTAGCTCCAGAAAGTGGAAACTAATCATCACTTGTGTACAAGTGGGGGCTTTCTCATCACTTTAGCAAATCTTTGCACAGTTTATACTCTGTTGGTGGATGCAGAAGAGCAGAATTTAACATTTAACGGAAGCAGTATCCACACCTGAATAGGTATTTTGAAGCTAGTAGACTATTTTACTATGTTTTTTAACAGTCGATTTAATTTTTTGCAAAAAAATCAAATAAAAAGGTGAAATGAGCAAGCCAAATCAAACAAACAAATAAAAATTAGGAAGAGGTCTAGCCAAAACATAGTGACATATATAGAATAATTTCTGTTGTGTGCACAATTAGAGGGGTAGGAGAAAAGTAATAAATACAAACGCAGAGGGGGGCGTCTAGTCGCTCATGACTGTCCAAAGTAAATATGCACCATAGTCCGGTGCTCAATCATCAAAACCCATAACACATGACATAGGTCCTCACGATAGCACACATCCACTCCACATGCAATGTCTCTTATTTACAATAACGAAAGTGATTTCCATTGGTGGGTTGATCCGCAGGCTATAATCATCCGAAGTTACAAAAGTTACAAAACAAGGGTCCCATATTCGTCTAGATTTAATTAAAGAATCTGAGGGTGCAGCGATCTTCTCCATGGTACAGATGTACCACCACATATTGATCGAAGGGGCTTCTGCCTTTCTCCAATGTTGGGCAATGGTCAATTTAGCTGCTGTGAGCATGGATTAGATAGTACTGAGTGAGGGGGGCCCCAATGGTAAAGACGTATTGATCATCCACGTCTCCCAACGCAATCACCAGCGGTTCCAGGGGAAGCCAAATAGGGTTTAATGACGGGGCAATGCCACCATATATGCGCCATGGGTCCAACCTCTGCATATCCCCTCTGGCTTGGAGAGACCTGTGGATATATAACCATGTAAATGGTCAGGAGTAAAATAACGATAGAGAATAGTTCTCCAATATGGTGGTAAATAAGAATGGCCTATATGCCCTCCTCTACATAGCTTCCCATGTGAACTGGATTGTGCGACCCAAGTCCTTCTCCCAGCCCCTCATATAAGCCTCCATCATTTCCCCAGTGTCTGTCACCAAAAGCTTGTGTATATTGGAGACCCTATGACAGGAAAGAATGAACACCAACCCCTCAAAAAAGCAACAGAGCTGTTCCTCCCCTCTCCCTGGTCTTGGGGTGGGACGCACAGTCTCTAAGCTGTGCATAATGGAATCTCTCAGATTCCAATAATTCAAATGTCATTTTACACTGCTCAAATATGAGCGGGGTCCCCCATCATATAAATGACCCAGAGCATGGGGACCACCCTCCTGCCATCTGAGAAAGTCTCTGTTAGACAGGCCAGGGGCGAACAATGGATTATGAAAGACTGGCGGCAGAGGTGAAGGATGAGTAGTGAGTCAATGACTATGATTCGCCCTATCCCAGTAGGTCAAGGTGGCTGAGGTAGAAGACAGGAGGGAGCATCTGAGGTCTGTAAGCTAATGGGAGCCAGGGAAGGGAAGCCAAAGGGACACAGAGACCTGCCTGTTCAAACTCCATCCAACGCTTAGCAAGTTAAGCATCTGTAAAAATCAAGTATCGTGGATATCTGTGCCGCCAATAGATATTGGTGAACGTTAGGCACTGCCATGCCAACCTACCCTACCCTACCCTACCGTACCGTTTTGGGTGGGAGAGGATCCTCTTAGACACCCACGGGGGCTTTCCTTGCCAAGAAAAATCCCAAAGCTTAGATTGCATGTCTTGGGAGTGTGAGATTAGAGCAACACTGGGAGGGCCTGGAAAGGGTAAAGCAGTCGAGGCAGCACATTCAACTTAATGGTGTGGCATCTACAAAACCAAGATATCTCAGTGTGCTTCCAACGCTCCAGGTCATGGTAGAGTTCACGGACGAGGGTCTGGTAATTATGGTGAAAAAGAGTCATGGGAGCGGGTAAGGTAGATTCCCAAACATTTAAGTCTATCCTCCTCCCACCTGGGTGGCTTAGTTCATTGTAAAAATGGAAGGTCTGTTCAGGGCATGGAAATATTAAGAGCTACCAATTTGGCATAATGAATAGCATACCCCGGGCTCCCAAGGAATAAATGTAGTTCTTCACTGACTGCAGGAAGGGTGGACATTGGGTTGGTCATTATAAAAATGATATCATTGGCATTGAGAACCAAATTGTGCGTGGATCCCCCCAGTATCGATCCCAGTAATGAGAGGGTTACTACTTACCTTTACGGCCAGGGGTTCAAGATCTAAAGCAAATAGGAGGGCAAATTGGTTGGCAATCCTGACGCGTGCCTCTGTGAATAGGGATCCGGTCTAAAAGTTAACGATTCATTTTAATTGATGCAGAGGGGCAGGAGAAGTTTGCAAGAACAAGTTTCATGAAATTAGGACCAAAGCCAAAGGCTGTTAAGACGTCCGTTGGATAGGACCAGTTTATGCTATCGAAAGATTTAATTTTGTCAAGTGAAAGAAGGGCAATCGAGATCTCCCGTTTATTGCACTAATCCACAGCATTGATCACCCTCCGAATATTATCGTGTGCTTGGGGATCAAGAATGAAACTTGACTGATCCAGACCCACCAGCCGAGGGAGTCAAGGTTCGAGGCGGCAGGCGTGGACTTTGGAATAAATACACACACTGTAATTTAAAATGGCTTTAGGCCTGTATGCCGATCAGTCCAGCAGGTCTTTTCCGGATTTGAACAATAGGGGAGGTCACGGAGCGAGTCACTAAAAAATTGTTGAACAGCCTTGTAAGCGTTGGAACCAGTTGGGCTGCAAATTATTTGTTAAAAGCTGTTGAAAACACATCCGGGCCAGGCGATTTGCCAAAGGGAAGTGCCTGAATAGCTTGTAGGACTCCCTACTCTGTTGGTTGCTGAAGCTGATGTCTACCCTCCTCCGTAATCATGGGGAAGAGGAGCATTGAAGATTGTGACGCTATTGCTCGTTATCTAGAGCCTCAGCCTGAAACAGGGAGGTGTAGTAGTCGGAAAGGATGTTCAGTTTAGCTACTTCGTCAGACAGGACCCACAACCTATGTGATTCCTAGTCTGGAGACAACGCAACTTCCATGCTAAAATCATGTTTGCCTTATTATTCCTAGAGTATTAAAAGTGTTTGGTGCAAAGAAATGTGGTTGTCTCTCCTGTGAAAAGAGCCTCCAGCTCTCCTCTAGCGACCCGCAGCTGACGGTAGGCTCTCAGCGAACCTGTCCGTTTGTGTTCCTGCTGTAAAGCCTGGACCCGAGCCTCAAGGGTGGAAATCTGTGCATACAATAGCTCACGATGTGCTGCCGATAAGCTAATGAACTGTTACGCTCACCTGGTATCCACGGGGACACCACCCAGCCCTGGTTGGATGATTTGCACTGTCGAACCCTCTCCCGGTCCCTTGGTAAGGCCTCTGGTTAAAGATGGGTCTGCAATATAGGAGAGCTGGATTCAATACCAGATTGTCTTTATGCTTTCCCACCTCGCTTGGCCTCAACTCATTCCTCCCCCTTGGGCCCTCTCCTCACCTTAATATTGTAGAAGGTGGATTCTCCGTCCTGCTCCTCGTGTCAGGGGCGCGTAGATGTGGGGGGCGAGCTGCGACCAAGCTACTTCACTGGTGCAAGCCCACCCCCCCGTGGGAATCCAGGCCTGCTGCGACTCCGTAGGTTTGCTGCTTTACAGTCTTTATATGCAGTTGTTATGTTCCTCTTAGTTCGAATAATAATGTCTTGCTTCTTTCCTTTTAGGTATGGAAAGCAGGGTCGGACTGGCCCTTTCGGTCTTTCGGCCCGTGGCCGAACGACTTTGGGGTCCCCTGGGGCCGGTTTTCCGGCAGCCACCTCTGGGCCGTTTTTTTTTTTTTTAAATGTCTTTTTTTTTTTAAGTGTGTGTGTGCGCTGAGCCGCGTCGCGAGTATTCGCGGCCAAGTCAGATCGGGGTGGGTGGGTGGGTGGTGGAGTTTGAGCCGCCTGGGCTGGGCGAGCCAGTCTGTGAGGCAGGGCATGGCAGGGAGCCAGGAGGGGGAGGCGCTGCGCCGGCGGCACTATCTGAGTGAGTCTGCACAATCATCATAGCAAGGTAACACTAGATGTTACCTTGCTTTGATGATTGCATCTGCATCATGCATGCATCATAATTTATGATGCATGCAGATGCAGATGTGTGTGCATAATTCATTCACAGCGTCGTGTCGGTGGGCCTGGGCCACCAGGCCGGCAGCCGTGTCTCCACTGCAGGGGGCCGGTGCGCCTCAGCGCCTGCCGTGTGTGTGCTCGCTGGCTCACGAGCCTCTGGCCTACGGCGGCCAGAGAGAACGTTACTTGTTTGATCTGTGGGAGGGAGGCAGGCTGAAGCAATTGCAAACACACACTAAAGCAATTGTAACACCTGCCTCCCTCCCCTCCGAGTCCTGAACCTGGGGGTGCAGCCTGCTTGCAGGGCTGAGGGCTCTGGTGAGCTGGGGCCGGCACTGTAAGAACACAGTGACACATTTCACACTTGCTTTCAACTTTGCAGGAAGTAAGTAACACTTCTTTGCAAAGTTGAAAGCAACTGTCTTCAACTTGTGCCTGGGGGCAGGGCTGGGCCCCGGGGCCGCCGGCGCCGTGGAATAACCCAATGAAAATTCGTCTGGGCAGGCTGCCCCTGCCTACCCAATTTGCCGCCAAATCGCCAATGCATTATGCTGCTGCTATGAGCCCCCAGTGCAAGCACACACCGTCACCAGTGGACCTCGAGACCGACAGTGCCAGTGCCCACACAGGAGGACCACAAGGCAGCACTGAGGCGGGCAGCAGACAGTGGAGTGCCTAGTGCCAGTGCTGGCCACAGCCCACAGACAGCCAACAGCCAGCCAGTCACTGAGGTAAGGAGTGGAGTGGGACTACGACTGCTGTGAGCAACAACGTAAACATTAGGGCAGAGGAAAAACATGCATAACACAAGTGCATGTGTATCAGCCACACCGTCCCTTTTCAGGTGCTTTCCCTCCTCTCTGCACCTGTTGGTTGGCCACACGCCGGCTGGGGTGAGGGTCCCGTCCATCTGGACGTTTACTGACAGATAATCGCGGGGGAGGGGATGGGGGTTAAGTAGGAAAGGGGCTTACCTCAACTAATCCCATGTTAGCGTCTCAGCTGCACGCTTAATGAAGTGGTTTCACTGAGCCTGCGGCCATCTAATTCGAGGCTGAGGGGAAAGTCATTACATGCATGGGCCTGGGCCTCTAATAACATTGGTCTGCGGCCTAAGACAGCCGCGTGGTGCATGCATGCATGCTACTACTGAAGCGCAGGGCTCCTACAAGCCAGACATGCAGGCTGCAGTGGGAGGCCGGGAGGGTACATTATTTGCTGACACATTAAGTATGGTGAATTCCGGCACCAAACTGTCCTAGATGTCAAAGCAGTAAACGAGAGAAAAGAGACGGGGGGGGGGGGGAGTGGGTAAAGTTGCCTGAGACTGTAAATGCAAGGGTAAAACTGGAGACCATGGAAGGTGCATGCATCGAGTGCAGGCTGGGAATTGTTTCCCTGAATCCTTTTAAATTCCATCAAATTGTATAGGTTGACGGCCAGTCGCAGCCAGGCCTAGGAATTAGAGTCAGATCCGTGCTGTAGCCTGTCCCCCCCAATCTGCCAGCCTCCTGGACGAAGGGCTCCACACAGAAGCAGGGCAGATGAGTGAGGTTACCAGGGAAACAGAAGCTGGCGCCGCACCAGGGCGTGATCGAGGTTTTTCCTCAGCTGCTCACCTCCTGGTCCTCGTTATGTACCCGAGCGCAACACGCTATTCAGCGTCGCCGCTTGGTAAGAAGAACGACCGACGAGCATGCTAGTCAGTACAGAGGTCACGTGAAGAAGAGTGGTCGGTGCGTTGCTAGGGTCCGTTTCTCGGAGCCCCCGGGGGAATGGGGACTAGACGTTGAAGTGCGGTCGGCATGTTTCGGGACGGTGGTTGGGCTGTTGAGAGGTTTTGCGCAGATGGCGGATGCGTTTGGAAGTGGCGGGTGGATGGCGGAGCTGGGGTCGGGGTGTGAGTTGGTGGGGGGTGTTTGTTTGCGGTAGGGTGGCTGTTGGTGTGGATTGGTTGGGTGTGGTTTGTGGTAGGGTGGATGGTGGTGTTGAATTGGGGGTGGTGGTTGTTTGTGGTTTGGTGGCTGGAGGTTCGTGTGGTAGTGTGGGTGTCGCTCGGGTTGGTCGCGGTGGGTGGGCGGCAGCATGCGGTGCCTCGCCTGAAGCGCATGTGTAGGTGTACGGGCTGGGGTCTTGCGGGTCTGCGCGCCTGTCTCCGGGCACGCTGGGTGGTGTGAGTTTGGGGTGTTGTGTCTGTTGGTGTGGATTGGTGGGGTGTGGTTGTTTGCGGTGGGGTTGCGGGTGGCTGGTGTTGGATTGGTGGGGTGTGGTTGTTTGCGGTAGGGTTGCGGGTGGCTGGTGCTGATTTGGGGGTAGTGGTTGTTTGTGGTTTGGTGGCTGGAGGTTCGTGTGGGAGTGTGGGTGTCGCTCGGGTTGGTCGCGGTGGGTGGGCAGCAGCACGCGGTGCCTCGCCTGAAGCGCATGTGTAGGTGTACGGGCTGGGGTCTCGCGGGTCTGCGCGCCGGTCTCCGGGCTCGCTGGGTGGTGTGAGTTTGGGGTGTTGTGTCTGTTGGTGTGGATTGGTGGGGTGTGGTTGTTTGCGGAGGGGTTGCGGGTGGCTGGTGTTGGATTGGTGGGGTGTGGTTGTTTGCGGTGGGGTTGCGGGTAGCTGGTGTTGAATTGGGGGTAGTGGTTGTTTGTGGTTTGGTGGCTGTAGGTACGTGTGGGAGTTTGGGTGTCGCTCGGGTTGGTCACGGTGGGTGGGTGGCGGCGCGCGGTGCCTCGCCTGAAGCGCGTGTGCAGGCGAACGGGCTGGGGTCTCGCGGGTCTGCACGCCTGTCTCCGGGGCTTGCTGGGTGGTGTTTTGGTGGTAGGGGTGTGTTTTTTTGCGGTGGGGTGGCTGGTGGTGTTGGATTGGGGGTTGTGGTTGTTTGTGGTTTGGTGGTTGGGGGTTCGTGTGGTAGTGTGGGTGTCGCTCGGGTTGGTCACGGTGGGTGGGCGGCAGCGCGCGGTGCCTCGCCTGAAGCGCATGTGTAGGCGTACGGCTGGGGTCTCGCGGGTCTGCGCGCCGGTCTCCAGGCTCGCTGGGTGGTGTGTGTTTGGGGTGTTGTCTGTTGGTGTGGATTGGTGGGGTGTAGTTTGCGGTAGGGTGGCTGGTGGTGTTGAATTGGGGGGTGTGGTTGTTTGTGGTTGGGTAGATGGTGGTTTGTGTGGAAGTGTGGCCTGTGTGTTGATTGGTGGGGTTGGTGCACATCATCCTTTAGGATGGGGAAGCGCCTGCGTGGGTCCGCCCGCGCGTTCGATAAGTAGTAGTAGCGTCGCCGCTCTATTAGGTTTCTGGGTCGGGAGAATCGCGCACAGGATACCATGGTGTCCAATTTCCATTGGACCACCTGCTTAACAACTCGCTCATGAATTTGATCAATTTGCTCCTGAAGGCTCTGCGAGGGACACATGCGTCACATTTCGAAATAGGTATTTAGGAGTATCTGCACTTTGACATTGGCCAAAAAATCTGTGCTTATGTGAAATGACAATTTGTTCAAAAGATACTGATTTTGGCTCCCTCTGTTATATCCACGCTGCTGAGCAGTTCTCATATAGAACCTCCCCTGCCACCTCCAACCCCGCTTCGCCCGCCTGCAGACTAAGCCGGGGGGGCGTTCTCGCCCACCCTGGTTCTAAATGAAGTTACCAGATGACGCCATGTCACCGGGGACAGCCTATTCCCGTCCTGCACTTTCCTTTTAGATTCGTTTTTACTTTAGTGCATTGTATTCAGTTGAAATGACCTGTGACTACCACTCCCAGAATGCATTATTGGAGACATTAATTCCCTGGATCGGGCCACAGTGTCCCCAGTGATAGAGTCACCTGGATACTTAACACACGAAGAGTGTTTGTTTCGGCTCTCACCAAAGTATACACATTCGTCTTATTTATTCTATCGCCCCACCTCTGCCCAACCCCCTGCCCACCTTTAAATGTGTTCATTAATGTCGGTCTGTTAAGAGCTTATACTGCCCCAAGTCTCTGCTAGGTGTACATGGATGGAGCGTTATGGCAACTTGGCCGCAGTTCAGAGCGCAGTGCCCTTTTTCTACAAGGAAATATTCTCCTGAAATCTGCCATAACCTGCCAGGCGACGGACAGGTCCGCACAGAGGAATTGCTGCAAGAGGGAAGCAGGGTTTTATTTAGAAACACAGTAGCCGATCCGCAAAGCTTTTTCTAGGAGTAAATTTGACATACTCCAGAAAAGGCGGCAATTTAATTGTGGGGAAATAACCCCTGATTCAGTAAGGGGTGGTTCACAAGATGGTTTAGGACTATTCTATTAGTTTACTCCAGGGGCGTTGCTAGGGGGGGGCTAAGGGGGCTATAGCCCCTGATCTTTTGGCTGTAGCCCCGGATAGAATCTCAGGAACTGCAGCCAAAAGGCTAGCTAGCCCCCAGTCCCAACAGTGCCGACATCAGCGTAGCCCCGGGTCTTTTCCAGACCTAGCAACTCCCCTGGTTTACTCCGAGACCAGGAAAAGAGATGCTCGCGGGCGGGTCGGAGCGTTATAAACTAATAAATAAATAAAAGTGGTTACTCGAGTTTCTGAATGTGGAAAGGGTACATGTTGTCTAGAAACTCTTGTAAACATTTAAATGGCCAGTCTGAGGGTTGATGGTTGAACGGTTTTTAATTAATCAAAACCACAGGCGTTGGATTAAGCAAGCAACCTCAGTCAGAGGCACGGGTGATTAGACGGGGAGTGTACATTAATGCTACTAATTGGCTTAAGTGGCTATGACCATAAGCGTAGGTCATTCCTGTAAGGCAGAATGGAGTAACAGAGTATTGTGGGCACACCATCATCCATTTATATCATGCCCGTTTGGCCCAGCAACGCGAATTAAACATATTTATTTATTTATTTTAATGTGCATGTTGTGTAAGGCGCTTAAAAAGCAAAGCAAGTAAATTGTGTTTCAAAGTGCCCACAGGGCAGCAGGGAGCGAACAAGGGAATGGAAATCGGATCCAACAATGAAAGTTAGTGGCAGACCTAGTAGGCCTTGTGAGCAATCAGAAAGTGTAAGTGCAGAGAGAGAGAGAAGAGATGAGGAGTTGAGGATAAGTGCAAGGTGTGGGAAGTGCTAGGGAGTGATCAAGTTATCAAGTCATACAATACTGAATTACCATATCAGATTTATAGCCCACCGCGTTTTCGCGGATGCGGCGGAGTTAGTTCTGTGGTCCCTTACATTTCTGGATTGGCGACTGGCGAGACAAGAATGTTATGAGCAGAAATTGCAAATAGGCTGGTGCCTGGTCACGTCTCGAGTCGTGCTTAACTATTCTGATATGAGCACCTATGACTAGTAGTGAGGCGCCCATATCTCTCTGAAGGGGAGTGCTCTGATGACTGTAACTTATGGCCTGTATAGCACAAAGTAGGCACTAAGCAGGAACTAAAGAGTACGACGTTACCCTAGTTTTTGGAAAAAAAATGGCCATCCTCCCCTTACTTTTTCCCCCAGCGACTAGGCGAAGGACACTTTCATATTGTGCTGCCCAATTATGGGTATTGGAACATGTGGCTTTCTGGGAATGTTTAAAAGGTTGGCTGAGCTAGTATCTGTATGCAAAGTAATGCTATTTTATGAGTTGTGTTGTAATGTAACAGACACATGAACCCTCAATATGTAGCATTTTCTGTAAAAGTCATGAATTGACGAGTTTCACGGATGATGGTTTGAGGGCCACTTTTTTTGAGGCGAGGGGTGGGCCACTTTTTTGAGGCGAGGGGTGGGCCACTTTTTGAGGCGAGGGGTGGGCCACTTTTTTTGTTGTTGTCCGGGCCTATTTCTTGTCCCAGTCCGACCCTGATGGAAAGGTATTTTGGAGTTGTCATGCAGTTTGAAGATGAGCATGGGCCGGTAGGCAAAAGCGTTGTGTGCGCGATGCTGTCCGGTGAGTGATGCGCGGCGCTGTTTCGCCTTTTATATTGCTAACCTGTGTCTTTTATCTCCTTGCAGGTTGCGATGTTCCTCGCCGAGCGCCGTAATGTTCCAGCAATGATACTTACCAGGAGAGGACTACCCAGGTAAGAATTGTGTGGCTTTCTTCATTCAGAACGAAACGTGAGTAAACGCTTGCTAATGCTGTCTTTCTTTCTCCTCTTTCCAGGTTATGGTATTCCAGGATGCATGCAGTGCCGGATGATGGAGTTCGTACCTTCAGGTGAGTGAAACTGAAGTCGGCGATGGATTGAAGACAGGATACTGTTCCAGGTAAGTTTCGTAGTGTTCTTTCTCTCTCTGCAGGTCCTTGGTTTCAGGTAAACTGGCATCAAAGAACTGGACACAGTGAGCATTACGCTGCCCACAGCAGAATAATGCAAAGCATGTTCTGCTGTTTTGGTGTGGTTTAAATAGTCTCAGGTCAAGTAGTCTGGGTAAAATAGTCCCAGGCCTGCCACACCCAAAGTAGTCCAGGTAAAGTAGTCCCAGGCCTGCCACACCCAAAAAAGAGAGACTGCATAGCTCAGTTCCTTGTAACTGAGCTATGTGTGTGCCTCCATGTTGGCTGAACCCCCCCAACCCCTCCAAGTTAAATAGTCCCAAGTAAATAGTCCCATTCTAATGTTGATCTTCATGATGGTTATGAGCCTGGCGCCAAAGGCGCCAGGACTGACTCCAAGAGAGTCTTTGATGAGGTTTTAAGGCCTTTGACCTGGCCCTAACTGGAAGGTTGACTTGCCAGTGAGAGCCAGGGGCAAGGGTCATGACATGAACTGGCCCCTAATCACAGCTTTACAGGCCTCCCATACAGAATCCAAAGATACCTCACGGTATCATTGAGCTGGAAATACTGGACTATATGTTCCCTCACTCTCTCCTTGACATGATGGTCCCGTCACAGGATATCATTGATTTGCCAAAGGGAAGGCCTGGTCAGCTGATCCTTCCCGACTAAGACGGAGTGTGAGCAAAGTGTGGCTTCAAGGACAGTGGCTAGTGTGGCAAGGGGAGAAAACAAACATGTAAATCCTGTTATAACAGCCGTGTACGTGGGAATAAAATGTACAATCCCCATTGACTGGATGTAGGTGCCGCCAGGAATCCTCTAGACCCAAATCTCAAATCCCCTTGGAGACAGAAGCCGCCGAGTGGATACATTCAGAGGAAGCCAACGAGGCTCGATCCCTTACAGGATCCATTACAGAATTGAAATCACCTCCCAGCAATAAATTCCCATCTGCAAAATCGGGTATGGTTTGAAAAAGGTGATCGAAAAAAGGAACATCGATTGTCATTGGGGCCATAAATGGGAGAATAAAGTGAAGGGACACACACTCAAGACTCCAAACAGACCCACATATTCTCTTCTGTCGGAAAGCACCTGTCTTTTGACAAAGGGCGTTTTTGCATTAACAATATAGCCACAACTCTCGGTTTAGTAGCCCCAGTGGCAAAGTTCTGAGAACTGACGAGGGAATTTATGTTGAGGTCAAAGGCCATTCGTCCGACTTCTTCAAGTGGGTCTCTTGAAGGAGAATGTCAGGATCAAAGTGAACAATATGATGAAGCAGCGCTTTCCAATTAAAAGGCAATTTTAAACAGACAATGGTATGTATAGTATGAGACCACTCAAGAGAACCGCCCCAGGTTATCATATACATTTGCATAAATTTGCATAGCTCCAGCTTGAGACCCCAGAAAACAGACCTTCCTCCAAAGAGCAATCACCCATTCCCCACCGGCAGGGAAAAAGAAAATCCCTGAACTCCCCCATTTCAGAATCAGATCACTCCCCATAGAGAACCAACCCAAACCCTTGGTTCACATGTATATAATTATTCCTCTCCCAATGGAACAAAGCATATAACTGCTGAACAAATAAAACAAGAAAAAAAAAAAACATGGCAAGTACATGGAAGGAGCCAACATGGCCTATAACGGGACCAGAAAAACAATGGCGTACTTTAGCCAAAATAAAGGATATAGCCTTTCATAATCCAGGGTGGGTGGTGTATCTCCTAGAGCGGAGGGGAAGTCACGGTGGCTCAAACAAGTCTGTTGAGGGTGGAGGGGGGATGCCATCCCCAAAATGTCAAAGACATAGGCATCACAGGGATTCCCCAGGCCCACTAGCGTAGCAAAACAACCCTGTGGTGAGGGTCCCAACAGCAGTTAGTCACACCAACATAATGCGCTCAAGGTGGGCTCTTCTCCCGACGCCTTTCAAGGATCTCTGCTGCTTCCGCCTCCATCTGTCAGGGCCTGTTGGTTTGCGTGGCCATCAAGGGTGGTCTGCCACACCTTTGGCACAGCTGGGCCATTCTCCAAAGAGAAGGTGGTCCCAAGCAAAACAGACGTCCTCCAGAGAAGAGACCTATCACGGAGCATTCTGGTAGTTGAAAAGGAGCTTAAAGGGGAACCCCCATCTGTATGTAATGTCGTGATCATGCAACAAATTGCTAACGGAGAGCATCCCCCCCTCTTCTGCAAACTAAGCTGGGGTAGAGTTTGGAAGATGCTGACTTTTGCACCATGAAAGGTGTACTCTGGAAATCCTCTAGCATTCTTCATGTCGTCTTCCTTCATGTGAAAAAAATTAACTCTAGTGAGGATGTCCCGGAGGTACCCTTACTTTGTTGATATGGGGAGAATACCCGATGTGTGCGGTCAAGGATCATGTCTGCATCTTCTGGAAAGCCTAAAATCTCTCAAAAAAGACCCTGAACATACAGCGTAAATTGGGTGTCAGAGCCAAATTGGAGAAACACCTACAGCCGTACGTTATTCCCCATTGGGCTGTTCTCCCCATCTTCAATCTTCGTAAGCATCAGTGCCTACTGTTCTTCCAGGGAGAGCAGGCGCAGATCCATATCTGATTGATCATTAGAAAGCTCCATGACTGAGCCCTCTAGGTCAGTCAGCCTGTCTCCCATTGAGTCCACGATTTGCTAATATCAGACATGGCCCGTGCGAAATCAGCTTTATGTGTCAAAATATCTTGTCTGAGCTCCGTCAGCAACTCAGTTGTCAAAGTCTTGAGGAGAGGGGCAATATCCTCCTTCGTGGCTGGCATAGGTGTGTCCTCCTCGTCCATCATGTCCTGGGAGCCCATGGGGGGGGGGCGGGAGGCATCCTGCGCCAGTTTATGTTGGCCCATGTAGTCAGAAATTCTTTAATGTCCAAGGGTTTGGAATTCTTGCCCGAAGACATGGTAGAGCCAAGGAAAGAAGGGGGGCACCTCGAAGACTGAACTCGTGGACAGTTCACAAGCTAGGAGAGTCGTGCACCGGAGCAACTTTTAGGAATGCCTGGTTAACCAACAAAAGGTAGAAATCTAGGATCTGCTCGGAGCACGAGGCGATATAATTCCTGCAAACTAGAAGAGGCAACAGTGGTGCAATTAGATCCAAATGCAATCTGTTGCAGAAGGTTCTGCAGCAGCAAAGGGGGACATGCCCTGCAGGCAGCTAGTGAGGTCCCAGTCGTCAGAACCATTGTTATAAGTCTGTGTTGCAGCATTCTGCTTCCATGCGTAAATGGAGGTTCCTTATGATATGTCAAGCAGGTCACGTTTACTAGTGCAGTTAAATGTAGCTGACTGGCTTGCACCATGAGAGATGGCGGTCTGTCATCTGAGGCAGAAGATCAGGACCCAGTATAAAAGACCCTGGAAACAGGACTGTAGCGGGCTGCACGCATGCATTGAAAGCTTCTATCCCCCCCGCCCCCCGGTAGCCCCTTCAACACCAGGGTTCCAATTGTGGTGCCGAGATATTTTAATTGGAACTGCCCTGTGGAAAAAAAATAACGTTCGATGCGAAACCCTCATCATTCGAACAGGCTGCCATAGTCCCTAGTGCAAAGCGTAAATTATCCCAGTCCCAGTCAGGCTCTGGAAGCAATATATAACCATGAACAACACCCTCTGATAATAATGGGCAGTGAATAATGTGCACAGCATGCAAGGAAGGCTCCCACATGCCAAGGGGTGTTAATGGAGGTCAGCCCAACTGGTTACGAACATTTCATTGCAGACAGATCATCTTCTTTCATCATTGATACAGGCTCACGAACGAGGCGCCTCCCGCTGTACCGAGCTGGAATTTTACATTGCCATCTGTTCGTTTCTGTTGCAAACTGAGCTCAGCAGCGGGTCAAGTGACAATGCAGTGTAAGGAAGGAAGGGGCCGATTCAGCCCCCGCTACATTCTACGTGAAAAGGACCACTTGATCGTGTACTAGTAGGGGGTGCCTCCATCGCCCTTCTGCAGCCATGAGGAATGAGGCCCTGGCAGAGGTTGGGCTATTGCAAGACACTTGGACTCCATTTTGTGAGCCCTCAATTCCATCTTTGGACCAGACCGTATTCTGGCACTACGAAGCCTCCTCTCCCCCTAGCAGCGCTACGCACAGCGAACACCAACAGCCCCCACCTTTTTCCTCTGTTGCCTTCGCCTCCCAAGTACCTTTCTCACAGATTCTCTGAGGCTAACTGCTACAATTAAACAATGTATCTTCTCACTCTTCCTCTGAGATCACTCTCCTGTGTGTGACCGGGCCGAACCAAGACTTGTAGCTCATCCATCTCCACAAACCGGCTCCTGCACCCCTCACACCCGCTGTTGGAAAATGAATGCTTGCTTAAACTTGTCCCCCTCCAAAGGTATTCTCTTGATGTAACAGAAGGGTGACCCTGCTGTGCTGCCCACCCTAGAGTTCCCCAATAAACCCAGATCCATGTGACAGTATATTTTGTCCTAAACTAGCATGTGTCACTCCATTCCCTTCCCGCTCTGATGTGCCAGACCAAATAGCTATCAATCCCAGCCCCCAGGTTACCTTAGGGGCAAGCCCCTCATTCCCTTCACCTCATGAATGACCTAAAGTGGGATGATGCCAACACACGTGTACAATTTATAGGCCTCTAAGATTTATTCAAAGGTATATTGATGCTCATTGTTTATTGCAGGTCTAGAATAAGTGTGTAGATTAGATAGTGAGGTCCAGCCGCCTCTCCGACCTGGTCTAACCTTCACCTCGCATGGACTGGCCCAGCTGAATCACGTGATGTCCAACAGCCCCCCAAGTCATCAGCCAATCCCGTGGAGCTGGCCCATAAAGAACTATATGTGCACCTCCTTTCTAACCAATGAAACCATAATTTGTAGCCTGTATAGAATTCGTCACTGATGACCCTGTAACCCTTTAAAACATTGTATCTGTATTGTTTGCCAGAGTGCTCTCAAGGTAGCAGAGTTCTCTGGATGCTGAATCCGATATAAAAACCTTGACAACTCGCAATCCAATCTCTTGGTCTCATTCCCTACTGGGATGTGTCCTTTATTCTGAGTCTTTATTGTTAATGTGGGGAGTGATCGCCTTCAGCAGCTTGCAGCCGAACCCAGCTCTCCCAGGGCTCAGCCAGTGGTCACTTCCACTCCGCAGCCGTCGATCATTCAGCGCTCGAGCCAGCGCCAGGCCGCAGTGTCATGCCAGCTGTCCTCTGCTCCACAACGGCAAAGAGAGCACAGGACCCCAGCATTCCCCGCTGCCACTATGCTCCTCCTAGATGTCCTGGCCAGACAGCTCTCACTCACTGCACACGTGGCTGTGAAGTCTCAAAGGGCAGCGCCATTTTAGGGGGAGCAGCGCAGCATCTGCAATGGTGGGGGACAGCTCGTTAACAGGGGCACCTCCAAATCGTGTTGTGATGTATGTATTGTGTTGAGTAATTGAAAACCTAAATTAGCTTACATGCCATTTGTACAGAAACCTAGAATGAGCTAAAGCACCCAAGGGCATAGCTCCCTACCTTTTGTGTCACCAAGGTGGGTGAAAACACCCGCATTTCTTTTCGGCGGGTGAGAGCCCATAGAAGTGAATGGCATACCTCTCAACTCACATGCTTTTGGCGGGTGTCACCCGCCCAGAAAGCATTTCTCTCACCCACCAAGCTCCCTACCCTTCCATGTATATAAATGGGCTTTCACCCGCCAAAAGTAAAAGCGGGTCTTTTCACCCACCATATGGTGACAAAATGTTGAGAGTTATGTAATGTGCGCATGAGGGACTTGGCGGGTGTTTCAGCTGCTTGCAAGGCAAGTGACACCCGCCAAAAGCGGGTGAGTTGAGAGCTATGCCGAGGGGTGTGCTGAACCACAGGTCCCCTTTTACATAGGGCATGGCTGTCACAAGGGAACTTCCAGGCCCATGTCTCCTTTTGGGGGAGTGAAGTAAGGGCACAGTGCACATGAGGCATGGCCGACAGCGTGGCCACTACCTTCTTGGAGGACATCATACTTGCATAGTATGTCTGAAAAGTCCATACAGACCCAGAGTGGTGAGTTCACTTGCTGATCCATGGCAGTCTCCCCTGTACAGACACAGGTAGTGCTGTGTAGTGACCGCAACTTTGTTATTGGGGCACAGAGCCATGTTGATGCCAGTGTGAGTGTGTACACAAGGGTCTCTCTCCTTCAACCAATAGGACCTCTTGTCTAAGTGCGAATGTTCCTCTGTGTCATCGTATCCTAGTTTTATCAAGCAGACACTTAGGATACAATATGGCTCTAAAAACCCAGTAATACTTTCAAATAGTTTATGATAAAACCTGTCTTTTGCGAAGTCTTCACTTCACATGTAGAAACCTAGAGGTTTGTAAGCGCAGACCAAGGGATCGAACCTGTGTTGCTTTGCGCTGCCTTGCTTACAAGACGAGCGTGTTGCCCCTGAACTATCCTCCTGAGACTTCATTGATCCATATAAAAATGTGGTTAGTGTACCAATCACATCTCCAATCGCGCAAAGTGAATAGTTATATTGGCATAATTAGGGGCCAAAACAGAAGCCTGTGGCAGGTTACAAGTTTCCGCAGATAGGTATGTGTTCAAAAAGAAATTGTTATCCATGATAAAAAATCATTAGGTTTAGTAGCATTTGACGGTAGAAATGATATTAAGCGCACTGATTTGTTAAAATGCTTCAAAGCCCTCAGTCTACCTTTGTGTCAGATGCATACAAAGGCAAATGGTACCCTGATAAAAATCAGAGGACAAACGTACCCAATCAAATATGGGGATAAAATGTCTAAAAACAAAAATTGAAAGACAATGACCCTGTAAGGGTACTTCTACAGATGTACGCAGCATTGGAGAAAAGAAAATAGTGTATTAATCATGAGGAATACTTTAAAACATCTTATTATTCTTTTTTAATTACACCTTGGTCGGTAAACAAATTCTGCAACTTCCAAAAGATGCAATTACTCAATAGTAGGACCACATGTAAATGTGCATAGCACGTGTTGTCACACTGGGATATATAATTTCCTTCCTTTGGTGTAGAAACAAAATATTCTCGATTTATTCGTACCAGAGTTGCAGCTGAGGTGTTTGCAAAGACAAACGCAATTAATATCAATTTCAAAGAAATGAAAGAGGATTTCGCTTAGAACCTATTTTAAACAAGGCAATGTTTGTACAAACCTTTCTACAAACCCTAACCTTAATGGGGAGCTGTTAGGCAGAATCCTGTGCAGTTCCCTTAGGGAGCACTGCAGAAGATTAAGACTACAGGTATATGCAATACATTCCCTTTGGTATCAGCCTGTACCTCAAAGGTCTAGTTGGTAGCTGTGGCTAAGCAGTCAAACTTATCTCAAGAGGGAGATGAGCAGTATTCAGGGTTTACACAATAGGGCTACAATACTATGGAACAAGGAAACACTGACCAAAGCTTTGTATCAAAAAGAATATATATATTTATTTTACACACTCTGATGTTCACACACAAATCACTATTTTTAAAGTAAGTTAAAACAGTCAGGAAAAGTATACATAACTCCCTATTTAAATTGTCGCAAGTTTGAGCAAGAGTGAAAACTGAGCAAAACGGTACAGTGTTACTAAGCAGAAATGGCACTCTAACAATTTCTTCAGAGAGAGAGAAAGAACAAGTTATACAGGTTTAACCTCTTAAACACACCAGCAACACTTCCCAATTGGATTGTGCACAAGTTAAGCAAGGCAGCACTTTAGCATCAACAGTACTTTGGTGAAAACCGAGCAAAATGGCACTTCAGCAATATATAAAGGGGAAGGAAAGGTGGTTATAAGAGTTTTAGGTGCACCAACACATTTCTTGATGAGAAACAATCTAGAGAATGCAGTTGTAACAGATTTAGCCAGAGTCAAGAGGCTTGTGCCAGAGTCAGTGGTACAAGGCAAAGTGCCTAGGTACAAAATGTTCTAGTAGCTGCAGTCAAGTCTTTGTTAAACGATTGAAAAGGCGGTTGCAGGACGTAGTAAGATAATGTTAGACGAAAAGGCGGCCAGCCCAGAAGGTAAGTAAAGGATTTAAAACACCTTTAGCAATACCCAACGAAATGGGAGGCCTGGCGGAACAATGTACCTTGAAAGTTGAAGAGGCTCCTGTGGTGGCGGTAGTTCCTGGCAGTTCCTGCAGTTCGGGAGATCCAGCAGAGGAAGAGAGGCTCTCATCGTGGAGGAAGGTTCGAGTTACTGCACTGCCCAGGGATGAAACCAGCCGCGGTGCTGCCAAAACGGAATAAAAGGTATGCTCCTTTAAATCGCGGTCACGGTGGACGGGTGCCTGGCTATCCGGTCTCCTAGTGCTTGGCACTGGCGATTCGACCAAGGCAAGTCCTGGAAGGCGATTGGCGAACTGGTTGACCCCACTAGCTCAAGGGAAGAAGACTCTTGCAGGTGAAGATCTTCTCGAGTCGTTGGAGAAAAGTGGTGAGGATCTGCAGCAGGGCTTCACCAGTGGTTCAGTCGTTGCAGATGTCTTTGGCTTCTCTCCTCTTCGGCTTCTTAGTTCCAGTGGCGACGTCTTGTCCTCCAGTCCTCAGGAACCTGCTTTTATGCAGCAAGACCCCCATTCATACAGCCTAGCTGTCACTCACACAGTGGGGTGGCTATCTGTTAAGACGGATTTCTGAACTTTGTCCTGGTGGCGCAGAAGTTCAGAAGGCCAACCTAATTACTTGGAACAGGGTAACCTCTGGACGAGCCAGACCAATCAAGGTAGCGATCGCCGGGGTCAAGACTAGGGGCCTCATTACAACCTGCCAGTCCGGGACCGTGCAAAATCCGTGATGGCGGTAAAAACGTTTCCGTGTCCGCAAGGGTGCGGAAAAACCGCCCGATTACACGCTGTCGGTCGCGCGCACCACACGGACTCGGAAACGTTGTTACCGCCGTCACGGAATACCCCACGGAAATGGAAATAACGAAGCCACAAGTGGCGCAAAACCCGTTTCCGCCTCCGCCGCCACGGACACGGAACCGGAAATACCATGATCGCCAAAACAGGAAACAGAGAGGCGGCCATCATATAAAAGCACAATACATTGCCATCCAGAGCCAGCACAAGCACAATCCTGACTCTGAGAAGCCAAAAGGGACCACCAGCATGTCTGCCAGGATTCCTGCTCAGAGGCAGCGCAAACAGCGCTTCAGCGAGGCGGAGCTAACCGTCTTGGTGGAGCACATTGTGGACAATGCTGAGATGCTGTTCAGCGCCGACCAACGGCGTGCCACACAGCAGCGGAGGAAGGAGGTGTGGGCCGAAGCTGCATGCAAGTGCACCGCTGTGGGCGTGGCAGTGAGGAGCGTGAAGGACTGCCACAAGCGTTGGGACGACCTGAGGCTGAGGGTACGCAACCTCATTTCCACGCACCGCCAACGCAGCAGTGGGACAGGCGGAGGACCCCCTTCCCCACTGAGGCTGCAAGCATGGGAGGAGCGTTGCAGCAGCGTCCTCCACCTAGAGGGAATCCATGGGATTGGGCAGGCTGAGGCAGGAGTGAGCCCACCTGCAGATGCCGGTAAGTGCCCAAACATGAATGCCACATGTAAATATGCAGTTGTGAGTACAGGGCCAAAGGACCCATTAACAATCCCCCCCCCCCCCCAGGCAGTGCATGTGTGGGCCAAAGGACCCATTAACAATCCCCCCCCCAGGCAGTGCATGTGTGGGCCAAAGGACCCATTAACAATCCTCCTCCCCCCCCAGGCAGTGCATGTGTGGGCCAAAGGACCCATTAACAATCCCCCCCCCCGGCAGTGCATGTGTGGGCCAAAGGACCCATTATGATCCGTATGGCAACCACTATCACTGAATGCAGACACCAGCAATCAGATGCATGTGACTAACACTATTCAATGTACAATCTTAATGACGCATGTGATGCACCCATCTGCCACCACAACAACACTAATTGCATGCCCTTTGTGTCCCCACAGCCGTTTCAAGTGACAGTGATACTGCACAACAGGCCAGCCAATCAGCATCGGCAAGTACACTAGCCACCGCCACCACACAGGAGGATGCTGCCGGCAGTTCTGCACCTCTGGCCACATTACCAGCCACTACAGATGTGCAGCACACCACCACCACCACCAACATCCCCACCGTCTCCACACTGGCTGAGTCCAGACAGGTGCCACGGGAACCTATCATGGCCACCCAACACAACACCGAAGGCAGCAGCACTGCAGAGGGGGCGGCCTGCAGTGATAACAGTGCCCCGCAAGAGCACTCGGAAACGGGGCCACAGGGGGAGATGCCCACATTGGAAGACCTGGGCTCCTTCCATGAGCTGGGGTTCAGCCCCACTTCACTGGGGAGTCCCATGAGGTCGCCCACCCCATCCATGGCCGAACTGAATGCCCGCATGCAGCGGATGGAGGACCAGCAGGCTACCCTCACCCAGCTGGTGGAGAGGCAGCTAGAGGAATCCAGGCTGCAGAGGGAGAGCTACAGCGCCTCAGTGCGTCGCCTGTCGAGGTCCATTGGACGCTTTGCAAGCACCATAGTGACCCTTGCACGCCATGTGCGGGAGGGCAATGACCACACCTCCAGGCTTGTGGAGGCCATGTTGGTTGGCCAACAGGCAAATCTGGCACGGATGCCCTCAATCCCTGATTCTGGCCAATCAAACACTACCACCCCATCCAGCTCCACTACTGCCAGTCCGAGGAGGCGCTCGAGTAGGCTAACGGGTCCCTTGGGCAAGGTTGCACAGAAGCACACACGGAAGTGATGGCATGTGTGTGGGGCAGTGCAGGACACATGTGGACTACAAGGGTGTGAGAGAGGTGGGCACGTTTGGGTGGTGGGGTAGGTAGTTTTGGGGGTTTGGACAATGGGCTCTGGGTGGGGCTGCGCACGTTTGGGTGGTGGGTGGCCCCGGGTGTACAGCTTCCCTAACCAATGCACCTTCTTCCCTGTTGTTATTACATCAATACTTCACCATTTCAAATCAAGACATACATGTGTGGACCTTGATCATTTATTTTGCAGTGCAACTATTAATTCATTGTCGTCACCATGTTTGTGCATTACTGTGAATGTGCTGTGACTCAAAAGTAAATGCGAATCAGGGCATCCCGTGCTCTCTGGCCATCATGTGCACCCCCAGGGGGAGGCGGTGCCATCCCATCCCCATCTCCATCTCCATCTCCATCTCCATCCCCATCTCCATCTCCATCCCCATCTCCATCTTCCTCATCTGCGTCTGGTGGTATTGGGATGTTCCTGCGCAGGCATATATTGTGCAGCATGGCACATACCAGCGTGATTTTGCCCGTCTTCACTGGGCTGTACAGCAGTGATCCGCCAGATCTGCTCAGACAGCGGAAACGGGCCTTCAGCAGTCCAAATGTCCTCTCAATCATTCCACGTGTGCGGATATGTGCCCTATTGTATGCCTCTTCATGCCTGTTCCTTGGTCTCCGTACAGGTGTCATCATCCATGGCGTGAGTGCATATCCCGCATCACAAACATGGGATGTAGATGGGGGAACATGTCAGTGTTTGTGGCATCATGTCCTCATCTGCTGCTGTGCATTCTTGTATCATCATTCATTCATGCATATGTACCATGCAGTGTCTGGAGGTATGTTTTGGCCATCACGAGGAATGTCGCTGACTGCATATGGGCCTACACATTAACTTGCATGTTTGCTGTGCCCTGCGGGTGACATTTGATTGTGTGCATGTCATGGTGCAGTGCTGTCCACACATGGCAGAGTGACTCCACTGTACGGAAGTAGTAAATACACGTCGTATCATTTACACGCCTCTCGTGCTTTTTGGGGCAGTGTTTCAATTGAGGGTGGGTGTCTGCAGTGGCACAGGGTTCATGGGACAGTGACGGGATTGGCTGTGGCAGCGTGTGCACGGGCACATTGTGGTGCCCTGTCATGTCTTCCTTCATGATGTTTGGCATCCGCTGTGTATTTGGTAGATGGAAGGGGGGTGATGCATGTGCGGTCACAGCGGCACACTCACAATGCTCATTGGCCTGGACACACACACACCACTCCGACAGGGTTGTAGCATCGTCAGCTGTACTCACCCAATAGCCATGTGCTTTGTCCAGCATAGCGTTCCATGTACCGTGGCAACGTGGAATTCCGCAGTACCATTGAGTCATGTGATGAGCCTGGGAAACGTGCGCAGCAGTGTGTAATCAGTTGCATGGCATCACAAACCATCTGGACATTCAAAGAGTGATACTGTTTCCTATTGCGGAACACCGCCTCAATTGCATGTGGTACTCTCAGCTCGACGTGGGTGCAGTCAACTGCGCCTATGCAATTTGGCATGCCTGCTATGGCATGGAAGGCCAACTTGGTGGCAATGACCTCGGGGAGGGTGCGGGGTAGGGCTATGTGTTCCGACACATGGCGCAACAGGGCATCCAGTACCTGTACCAGGACTTTTGAGAAACACGGTTGTGATATGCCGTGCAGCTCACCAACCGTGTGTTGATAGGTGCCAGTGCCAAGGAAATGCAGAACTGAGACAACCTTCAAGAGGGGGGGGGGGGGTGGCGGTGGGGGTGTCAATTAGGCTGCTGATGTTGTCCTCAATCATGGCGGTGATGTGCATGATTGTTGCACGGTCCAGCCGGTATAGGGTGTGGATCTGTCCAGGGGTGAGGTTCCAGGGTGAGGCCCTGATGCGTGGTATTGGTGGCTGGCGGCGGGGTCGGGCTGGCTGGGCAATGGGGTTTGCCATAGCTGCAGGGTTGGCTGGTTGCCGCCTGCGCCTCCTCCGCCTACGCCTCCTCCTCTGCGCCATTACTGCCACCATGTGCAGTACTGCCTGTTGGTTGAGTAGGCCCAGTCCCAGTGCTACTAGCCCTGCTGCCTGCATGGTTCTGTGTTGTGTTGAGCTGGGTGTGGCCCTTTTGTAGGCTCCCAGTGGCCTGCTAGGTCCAGCTGGGCTGATTTGGTGCACCTGTGCCCTGATTCAGTTCAGCCGGCAGTGTATAACGCCATGTTCGCGGTGGCGGCGGTTCCGCCACCGTGATCACGGTATTTCCGCCATTTTTTTCCCGGTATTTCCTTGTCTGCGCTAGTTGTGATGCTCACGGTGTTTCGTGTTGCCGGTAACGGAGGGGTTTCCGTGCAGGCGGAATTAAGGGGAACCCTATTTCCGCGGTGGCGGTTTAGGGTGGTGCTATTACCGGGGCCGCGGGTCATGATTGCGCGGACATGGAAACGGTGCCGGTATGGTTTTACCGGCAGTGTTAATTCCGGACCGGAGTACTTGTAATGAGGCCCTAGGTCTCAAGAGGGGTGAGGGTGACTGAAAGCCCGCAATGAGCACACAAAGCAAGATCACTTACAAACTACTCCAAACAGTTGTTATATCAAAAATATATACACATTTATTTTAAGGCCTTTAAAACAATGACCGTAGCGAGAAAATCACAATATCACAATTTTAAACCAACACATACCATATCAACACAATATATATACAAATACGACAGTCGCAAGCGTTATATGCACGAAATGTGTAGTTCACCTAAAAGGGAAGGAAAATAGGCAGTGCGAAATAATGCTTAGACCCAGTTCGCCTTCAGCGGCACCTAACTAGATGGAAGTCCGAGCCCTGCGAAGAGTGGAGCCGTGTGCTCAAAGTACCTGCACGCGCTGGTGCCAACGGGCAAAAGGAGAAGCTCTTCGAAGGAAGTCAGGCAGTTCAGTTTAGTGCACAAAGAAGAAGAACAAGTTCCGCGACTCAAGCGCAGCCTCCACAGTGGGCAGAAGCAGAGCGCGAGTACGGACAAGGGTGCTGTTTTACACAGCGGGGAAAAGCAATGGGCTCCTGCAGGAGGGCGACCAGATCCTAGCTATGCTACTCACCGGTCCCCGATGCAAGCAGACCCAGGCTTCTCCGCGTCAGTTTCAGCAGCTGGCACGTTCAGAAGAGCAGGGAACGCCTTGTCGTCGTGTTGAGTAAAAAGACGTCCCAATCGAAGAAACCTGCACAGTTTGTTACCACAGCAGGGCAACGGAGCGGCCGTGTGTATCGGAGCCAAATGTACACTACTCACTTCAGACTTGGGAACGCCAAGTGTACGAAGCGTGTGAGAGTGACAAGGACTCGAAATACTGCACAACCTGGCGGCGGTTTGTATTGCTCTCCTCTGAAAAGTGCACGGAACTACTATAAATCACCAGTGCAATTATAGAGCAAATACTTCAACCCAAAAACAGACACAATGATATAATTCACAGCCACGCACACTTTAGAAGATAATCAGCTCTTTACGGCTATTTATTCAAAGCTTACAGGTACATAGAAATAACTCGTACAACTCACATGGGCATAGATCACAGAAAACATAAAGAAGTCAAAGAAAGAAATACATCACCGTGGGCGTAGCTTAATGGAACTTCATCTCGCCAGAAGCGGCTGAAAGACCCCGATAACAACCAGGCCAAGAGCACAACAACCCACAGGAGTGTCGGACCGAAGCGTCCCCCCTCCGACTGAGGTCTTTGTGCTTATCCCGTCTGACCGTTGAGGGCTTCCGCATATATGCCCTCCTCAACAAGGGGTGGCAACTTCTCGAACCTTCTGGCAATGCGCTTGCGCATTGATGGGTGACCGTTGGTTGCCAGCTGGGTCAACCGACAGTAACCTCAAGGAGCAAAGCACTTCTCTCTCCTAAACGCCCCGGGAAACAATTCCATAACTCATCTCAAAACCTTGGCACAGGCCGAGCAAACCCAAAACAAACTTCGCTATCAGGTACCAGCCGGCACCTGCGGATCTTAGCTTTCCCAGCGCCGTGTCCTTGGCTGGGAAGGCCTGCATTCCAAGCTCATCAGCGGATAACGTTGAAAACATGTTGTTTCGCAAAGCAAGTGTAGCTTTCCACTGAGGCATGGATAAATATCCATCATGGCTCTGAGTTCCCCCAGAATGCACTGCGCACCAGCGCCATGTTTTAGGTCAACCATCACACGGTTACAGAGCAAGGCTCCCGTGTAAGCTGGTCAGTCAGCTGGATGGCCCAGAGACGCTTCCGAAGGCTTACTGGCAGGAGATGGTGAAGATGCCGAGAATAGCTGTCCCTGCTATTCCAAGGGTCGAAGTACCAGTACAGGCCTTCTGGTTCGATCAAAGGTGAAAAGGGTTTCACAAGGCGACAGCAGTGCAGAGGAGAAGTCCTTCAGCGGGTCACCAGCGATTCCTCGGTCCAGCCTCCTGGTTGCAGGATACTTGGCTCCTGTATTCCTTCGTTCGTGAGAACTCAGGAGATCGACATGGTAGTGGTGTTTCCAGCCCCCTCTTATCCACGGTTCCCTTCGCGCCAAAACGGAGGGGTCCCAATGGGAGATCCGCTCATCAACACTCACACCATTCGTGGACCAATCACGGACCACGGTGGTCCCAGGCATTCACACCACCCTAGACTCTCTGGCACCCAGGATGTGTATTGGGACCAGACATCCCAGCCCACATCCTGGAGGCACACACAAGACATGTAGAAGCCCGCGAAAGCATCCGTGTTTCGCGGCAAAGTACATGCCCAAATAAGGAAGGCCCCGGGTCGGCTCGACCTGGGGAAGGTGAAGGGAGCAAGACGGTCAGCGGACAGGACAAAGGAGCCTCGTGGTCTGGCCATTTTGGGAGCCAGGCCACCATTTTGGGTTAAGCGCGGAAAACGCACTTAGAACGCCAAAAGGAGCTCAAAATACAAAGAAACGATCGCTGCCACCATTCCCGTACCTGAATTACTTGCACCGATCAGATACAATCCTAAACGAGTATCTAGGGCCTGTAGAAGGCTAGAGACCCAAGAGAGCTGTAACTTATCTTACAGTGCCCTCTTGTGTCATGTTGCACGAAAGCCGCAACATGATAAAAGAAACTATGGGAAACAGCGTTCCCCGGTACTGACTGTTTTAAGGGCATGTCAGTTTCCCCGTAAGAAAGGAGCGAAAGCCCAGAGGAGTGCGGCAGAAGGCTGCACTTCTCTGGTAAAGTCAAGAACAAGGTGAAAAACAACAGCAAAAAGTTTAGGGGTTGCCACATGAAGGAAAATTACCTACAATTATGAAATCTTTCCTAACACTATCCTGGCGGGATAACCCCCCAGCCTATCAGGGCAGAGTGCGACTTGGGTTGCCTAGGTAACCCTGTCAAGGGTGCCTATTCCCCCTCCCACATATCCGGTCTACCCCAGACTCAGTGGTGCTGAAAGGAGGGCTTGTGTGACGAAGACGGCCAAAAGGACGAAAAAAGGATCCCCGACCTAGGTAAGGATTTCAGAGAAAAACACGAGAAAGAAATATTATTAAAGTTCTGGCAATAAAAACCTACCGGAGTAAAGTTAATATTAAAATAAACCGGCGGTATGTTAGAGGCTGTCAGTAAAAGTGGTAGCCTCGAACAATTGGAAAATCCCATAGGGAAATATTCTATTGGCGGTCGAATATTTACGGTAGTAACCACTGCCACCAGCCAGAAACTTGAGAGGGACTGTACGGTACCCCCTCGATAATGAACACCAGGGAAAAACTATTAACCCTTCGCAGTACTTCCATAGTAAGATGGGTTGTACTGGTTCTGTTCATAACTATTGACTAGTAAAGTCAATGGTAACTTTACATGACCTGGGAGACAGTAGTCAGTCCCAGGGTATGGAGTCTATGTTTGGGGGTCGCTACGACACCCCTGTGTTACGGCACAGAGGGTGCCGTGTAACACACATATTGAAAAGATTATTCCTATGAGGGTGAGAAAGGCCCCATAGACCATAAGCACACAAGATAGCCTAAAACACACACTAGCAATCTTTCTAAGAGTGGGAAAAAAGTGCCTCACTCTTAGCAGGAGGAAAAAATAAACCATTCAAATCCAGCAAAGCTGCTGGGGACTCTATAGGTAAGGGAAATTAGCCTTAGAAGAGAATTCTCCCTAACAGGAGCTCAAACAGACAGGAAAGGTGAGTCAAACCTCTCTTACGGTAGGTAACATGGTCAGAGTTAGAAGGCTTAACACTCAGGTAGGGGTAGTAGGCTGACACAAAAATATAATTAGTCCACACACTTCTCTTTAGAAAATACACCACACCAATATACTGACTAATATTTAACAAATAGAACTATCAAGTCAAATACTGTTATGAACGGTCTAAAATTACCCCCATTAACCGACTACCTAGTTGAGGATCCACTACCTTAGGTAGGCACCGAACATAAATTAACGGGTTGGGGGGCAGGGAGGGAGACAAAGGCAAAGGCAAACTAACAAGCAGGTAAAGTCCCCCTTTATGACCCTGCAGAATTAGGCACAGTGCCCTAAAGACAGAACTCATCCTTATTAAATACTAGCTGTCCCCGGCCACGCGTTGCTGTGGCTCAGTCTGGTTAAATGGAAAAGAAAGAAAAGAGAAAGCGCATGTTTCTAATATGTTTAATTTCGCAATGCTTGTGGGTAGTTTTTAATGGCTCTGGTGGTTCTCCAAGTTGAGGCAGTTTAATTTTCCCAGCGGCGCAACACATTCCTTTCGTTTCTCCATTAAATTTCAGAGCCTTGCAATAAGGACACACTTCAGTCATGGTGCCGATGAGAACATGCCGGCTCCAACTATAATCATCAGCGGGGTTGTGCCGGAATGCAAGGCGATTGTAATCGCGTGATTGCTTAGCACAGTCGTGTTTGACGCTGATCTGCTGTTTCTCGTCGACGTCTTTCAGCCACTCTCAACCTGTCGCATTCATTCTGTTGAGAACGAAGCAGATCTGAAGCTGCAGAACGCGATCACCGTGCTCACAACCGTGCATCCTTTAGTCTGGCTGCACCTCGCTCTGCTGCTTCCTCGGCATCTAAGTATAGCGTGTAAAATATTTAGTATAGCATGTGTTGCTTTTACGTCCAACAGATGGTGCTGTTTTTCAGAAAAAGCATGTTTTTACCTGTCACAGGTGTAACATATATAGGTATATAAAAACACATGCTTATTTGAATGCAACATTGTGTCAAAATTTCAAAGCAATCCGTGTAGACATTTCGGAGATTTAAGATTTTGAACAAACTAACATTTACATTTTTATTTATATAGATTATAGGGCCCAGACCAGCAGTCAGGACAGAACATACAGGGAAGGGATAGGTAGGAAAAGGACACAAACATTTGCATCTACCAGATAAAGAGCACAACAATCCCCAAGGCCAAAATCAACCTTATACAATATTTTTGTGTCCCCATAGATCATAGTAGTAAAAAATAAAAGAAATGGACACACTATCACTATGGACTCAAACATAGTGATAGAGTCTAGGAAACATTTCAAAACCATACCCAAAGGCCTCTACGAATCAAGAATACATTTGTTTGTGAAACGTCTGTTTATTAGGTTGTGAAAATGTGTAAGCAAACTGAGCATTCCAACCTGGTATCATACCCCCCCAACAACAAGCCCCCCCCCCGATCCTCAACCCTGACTGCCCCATCAAGGACACTTAACATGGTGAGGACATGACAAAAACGCTCCCATGCGGACTGGCTCAGTTCAGGTCTATGAGCTTTAATCATTGTGGCTACCATTGCACGTTGTGTTCAATGAGAAAAGTCAATACCTCCCTCCACCCAGGCACCTCACCATTGACTGCAAATGAAGCCAATTCAAGAGCTACAATATCCCACACGTTCCAAATCCACTCTTCAACACTCAGAATCTCCGCCCCTTTCCACCATTGCGCAATCAATAACATTGGAGCAAGTGTAACGACTATACGGACCCTTCTCTGAGCCCCCGTCGGCTTACTCCGGTGCTCCTCCTCCAGGCCCAGCAACAATTCCACCAGAGAGTTCCCTGGGGCTATCCCGAACACCTAGGTCTGGGCTTCCTAAATCTCTCTCCAGAAGGGTTCTATGCTAGGGCAGTTCCACCAGATATGGGCCCATGTATTGGTCCTACTGCAGCCCCTCCAAAACGTCTGGGAATATCTCCCTGAGACTATTCTGGGTATAATGCCACCTATACATTAGCTTGTACCATGCTTCCTGGAGCTGTGATGATTTGTCAGTTTGGGTCTATCTCCCAGAGCTCCTCCCAGTTTTCCCAAGGGATCTCGTTCCCTAGGGTCCTCCCCCATTGTTCCACGAATGGCCACTTCCTCCGTGGGGTAGCCTCATGTAGCATGCCGTAAAGACCCAAGATCAAACCTTGCGAGCCAGCCTGTGTGGTAACATACTTCTCAACAGCTGTAAGAGGACAGAGTGTTGCTTTCTTGACTTCTGCATTAGTCAACCAGTGCCTAACTTGGAAGTAACGCATCCTCTCCTTTTCCCCTATACCGAAACCCCATTTACAGTCCTCGAATGAACGCATGATTTGTTCCAGATGCATATCCCATAGATATTGGCAGCTCCCCGCCCTTCATTTCTGGAAAGCCCCCTGCTCCATACACAGTGAGAAACTAGGGTTAAGGAAAATTGGCATCAGTGGGGAGAGGAACGAGGCAATACCCTGCTTCTTGACCACCCTGTCCTAAGTATCTGCCACCAACCTAGTGATGGCACTCAGTTACATATGAGATGGCCTGTCTGGCTTCGGGAGACAGAGAACATGCTGCAGGTCATCCTGCACCACAGTCTGGTCTATTACCACCCAAAGCCTCCCGGAGTTCCCCCCTAAACCACTCCCTAATGATTAGAATCTGGGCTGCGTTGTAGTAGAGTTTGAAGTTCGGTAGGGGCAGACCCCTCCCCCCTCTTTCCAACATGCCATCAATAGGTTATGGCTGAGTCTGGGCCTCATACCTAGCAAATAAAGTGACTAGTGAGTAAACTGTGAAGTAGCTATTGGAATGGCCACCCGAATGGCCTGAAATAGATACAGTAGCCTAGGGAGGGTGACCATTTTAACAGCGGCTATTCTCTTCATCCATGAGACACTCAAGGCACTCCATTGGTGGAATTTGGTCTTAATAGATGCCAGTGCTGGGCGATATATGACCCTTGGGTCTCTACAAATGAGGTGAGGACTCTATCAAAGCACCACCTCCTCCCTCATTGTTAGGTGAGCAGCTCAGATTTTCCTGAATTCACATTAAGCCCCAACACCGACCCGAAGTCCTCCAAGATCCTAGTTGCCTCCTCCATAGACATCCTCGAGTTCCCCAGCATGAGCAGCATGTCATCGGCAAAAGCTGCCACCTTAGTTTGGATATCACCAAAAGGAACCCCTTGCAACTCCTTCGCCTCCCATAGGGCCTGCAACAGTGGTTCCAAATAGAAGGCGTTTAACAAAGTGGAAAGGGGGTTTTGTGCCTCTAGTTAAGTGGAAAGATCCAGATAGGGAACAATTCACCAGGATCCTGGCTGAGGGAGTTTTGTGGTTGGCATTAACCATTTCAATGAAGCCCTGCCCCAAACCCATCCTTTCCATTACTTTGAACAGGAAGGACCATTCCACCTGGTTGAAAGCTTTTTCTGCATCAAGCTAGTAGGACCGCAAAGGGGTTGATGTCTTATGCGCTTTCTCTACCAGATACATGGTCAGCTATCCCCATAGGGTCCACCTCAATTCCCTGGATCTCCCCCAAGGGGAAAGCTGAGACCCAGACAATCTATTCAGGACAGAGAGCTGTGCACGATTGAAAAAAGGTTAACCCCCTCCTCTACTCCTAGGACCTCTCCACGTGTCCCTCAGCTCCATAGTGTCAAATGTATTCTTCAGTAATGTTGAGGCCACCCACCCTTGTGTGGGGCCCCCTCCCCTGAGCTCCTGTCCAAGCACCAGGACCAGGCTATGTTGAAATCCTACAGCATTGTGAGAAACCTCAGCCATCCCTGTTGGATCCAGTTCCTGTAGGTGGACCAGTGAGGGAGGATCACCTGGATCAAGGGTCCTCGGGGAGTAGGAGTAGGAGTAGGACACTGACGGGTAAGACAAGGTATCACACTTTTTAAAACACCTTTTCCCCAAGCTACCACGTACGATACTCGAACACTCTGCCCCCCCTCCTTCAGACACAAACTCTTTTGCACACCATTTGTAAGTGTCCCAGAAGAGAGTGGTCTGCAAAGCCATAGTGAACCCAGCTGAGGGAGGCTAAAGCGCGACCAGGGTCTGAGCTCGAAAGAGGGGGACCAAGCGGTGAAAAAGCCATCTGCAAGTCATAATAAACCTGACAGAGGGAGGCGGACATTTGAGAGGGGTCTGAGCCTGGGAGAAGGGGATACCAGGATGAGGAAGCATCATCCAAAGTGCAACCAGAAAAGAACTTTTGTTGAACTGTTATTTTGATACGTTGAACCCGTCAGGCCCTAGAAAGCGAGAAAGCTGAACTACCGAAAGTCCTGATATCATTACACCCTTTTTGATGATCTGAGCCCGCAAGAGGGGGATCCAAAGGTGAAAAGGCATACAAACAGAAAGGAACTTTGGTTTATTATTTTGAATCACATCTGGTCCTTGGAGGCACGAGACTTTTTTGTAGAAAAGAGACCGACGGCCCTGTTTGCTGAAAGTGGAACTGTTTGCTCGTGCTGGGAAAGCTCAGGCGTGTGCTGTGCTCCATAATCCTACCTTGTCCTGTAAGTGACTTCAATCCAGCACTCCAGCTAAGTCAACTAAGTCAATGCTTAGGATGGGATGCCCAATGGAAGCCCTTATTTATATATTTTTATGTCAAAGTTCTTTAAATCTGGATGAGGAACCCTTATATAACGCCCCTCTCTTTGAATCCCCTTGACCTCACTGAGCCAAGAAGTAGGTTTGTTTTGCAAATTAAAAGGTTTATTTGAAGAAATTAACAATATATCGCACTTTTATGAACAAATTAATCTCTGAATAACACTTATGAATATGGACGGTAATCAACAATGGGTAATATTACAAAATCCACAATCTCTTTAATCACTTAGGAGTAGGAAGGATACTGTAGCAGAGAATATCTTATATGATTCAAGGAAATGCAAGATGGAAAAATGCAACACGGAAATAAACTTGATAGGATTTCAACAAAAGATAATATGATCCCTTTTTTTCCTGGTGACTACTCACTCCCCAATAACTATGCAATATGAAGAGATGGAAAAGAGGGCACACAGGTTTCAGAAATACAATCAATAATGCAGTTACATTCCAGTTCCCCAGCAAGCTTAGAGAGACACAGGAATGATTTTAAAACAGGCAAAAATACTTTTGAATGTGATTGCGATGGATGGGAAAATCTGCTAAAATGATTTTAATTCACTAAAAGATATTCAGCACTAGTGAGAGTTACTTTGGATTGGTACAGGTCAACACTAGCAATGATTCATGAATGATTATCAAATTGAAAATGAAATTCAGCAGTGGAAAGCAAGAAACAGCTATTTTGACAGAAAATGAAATTGAGACAAATTGCAATTCGTGGCACTTTTTCCACGTGCGTGAAACGTGATTACAGAAAAAATATAAGGAATATCGTTTTGGGTTTGTTAGAAAGCTTAGGATCTTAGCTTCAAAATGACAGTTACATTTCGGTTCTAGGATGTGCGGTTCAAAAGTTACGGACCTTTTTGTGAAGGTAGATTTTTCAGAAATGGAACCAAGATTTCAGAAATGACAGATGCGCTTTACAGATTTGGAATCAACAGGATGGACACTAGATTCTATAATGCAGTTCTGGACAGGTTAAAATGGTTGGAAGAGGATTACTTTAAAGAGATGACTATGCACAGTTCTAGACTAAATACTCACTCCTAGGCTTTGGAATGGAATGGTCTCATCAAAGATCTGGTCAAGGGTTTGGCTTGACTCGCCACTGGACAGGTCTCAGGCACTCTGGTCTCCGTTCAGCACTGCAAGGCGGTCTGCGGCCTCTTGAACTGGATCTGACGGGTCTGGATACAGCTCTGCTTTCTGGGCCTGGGGCTTGGTTCTAGCACAGGGTTCTTAGCTAGAAGCAAAACAGCACGGCCCGGCTGTTGAATGGTTTGGTTAGGCCCTGTGGAAGTTTAGGGGTTAGAATCAGGTTGCTAGATTCTGAGGCCTGCTGCAAAGAGTACAGCTTTTGGGTTAGGCCTCTGCTTCAGGGTTCTAGAGTTTGGTTCTAGAGTCTGGTCTTTGGATCTATCTGGAGTCTTCCGGCAGGGTGCTGCGCCAAGAATAGGCGAGTAGTGGAAAAGAGTGTGTCCTCATCTGTCCTAGCAGTCCTTATTTATGTGTTTCCAAAGTGGGTGGGTAGGCTGATTCTCCATGCCCAACCCTCTAAGGATTTGATAGGTTAGAGGATTCCCTGTCCCCTGACTAGAGAAAATAAATTTTTCCCAAAAAACATATTTCCCAGATACACAAGTTGTTCATAATACATATACACAACACAGATTAATTAAGGCATGTCTCTGTTCAAGTCCCAAGTTCCTACGAGCTTGGGTTCAGAAATGACCACTTATTCGCGCTTTTGGTGGGTTTCCCAATATTGGTTCTGCACCAAATTTTACACAGGCATACACACTCCATCTGAGCACATCTCTGTAATTTCTTATGTTCAAAGCAAAAACACTGCAGCTGCGATATTAATAAATTCTGGGGTTTGGTCTCAGAACATCACATAACGTCCAGCCTAGTCTTAACTTGTGAGTGAATTTTTCATTTTAACCGTCTCAAAGTTTTACATTTTTATCAGTTTGGTACCCTTTGTTATAAGCAATTTTATAAAACATATATTTGCTGGGGTATCTGAATCCACAATGGTTTGTCTCCACCCCCAGAGCTGGCTGACTCAGAGGGTCACATGTCCTGTCTCTCCCAGAGCAGTTGTTGTCAGTTACACCCAAATCAGCATATTCCTATTCATCCCAGAGCCCCCATTGTTCCTTCCTCAGGGCTGCAGAGAAAATCTCATCCCCTCTTGATTAGCATGTCAATGCAACATCCTCCCTTTTGGTGGGAAGGCCCGAGGTATGAAGAGTTCTCAGGGAAAGAAAGCCTCTTGAAAGTTTTAACTAAATCAGATTACCTTCTGGTCAATTGCAACAAAGTTCCTTGTAAAAGAAAATACATTTATACATTCAAAATAAGCAACATATCTTTAAATCCAGTCTTTTTCCATATAAATCAATGTGTGGCACTCTATATGGCATTTTGATGGAATTCTCTTCTTTGGCATAGTTTGGGGTTCCATGTTCAACTTTACAAAGAAAATAGTTTTAAAACGCCGGCTTTCTGGTAGAGGTGAGCAACAGATTTCTTCCTGCAAGCAATACTCAAAAGTAAGCCTTCTTCAGATCTAGATACACTTCTGTGGACCTTATATTCATGTATGTTCTTGCGGGAGAATGATGTTGACCACCCAACAAGGAGGTTGGATCTTTTTAGGTGGTTTGTGAGACATGATTTTTGCAAATTTGACACCAAATAAAAACAGATTTTTGAAACTAGCTCGGTTTCTTTTGTAATCAGCATTGCTATTTCCAGGTGGTTTCAGGCTGCTTGGTGGATAGCTCAATGGTGGTTTTGGCCAGTAATCTCCTGTGCTCACTAAGATAGGCACAAGTGGATGGCGGCCTATCTTTCAGATTTTTAGTGCACATTTTTGGATGATTTTGAGCGAGCAGCATGCTTTCCAGTGGCCATTCTGATGTTTCTGCTGCCAGCAATGCACAGTGATGTTGCAGGGCTTGGATGAGTGGGTTGATACATCCCACAAGCCTCCCTCTTGCGATGGCTGTTGGTCTTTCATCAATGGAACTTCGCAAGACTTCGATGTCCACCTCATCTCTCCGGATTCCACAAATGGCAAAGTTCAGCATCTTTTCCTCCATCAGGGTTGGATCGATCGGTTCTCCTTGCCAGTCCTGATGGGAGTATTGAGCGATAACCCGGACCCCTTGGATCTTTGCTCCCGGTCCCTGGGTCATCCTCCTTGGTCAGTATCCGTGGTTTCCAGTCAACTATAGGTTCTCTCTCCTAGGATGACAAAGCAAAAACATATTCATAGACATTTCCCCCCCACTATTAATGTAGTGGGGCGGACATATACATTTTATAAATCAGGAGACATTTGCATTATTGTATCTTCTAGACTATGTGTGGAATGGTTTTAGAGTTAGAATTTTATTGATCTGGAGCGGCCCCCTCTGGGGTTCCAGAAGACTCCTCCAGTTGCTGCACGGTGTGCCTAGGATGCAACACTTTAGCTGATTAATATGGACCCATTTATCTTCCCCCTCTGCCAAACTGCCTTTGGGGATGCGGATCTTGTAGGTGAATGGTGAGATCTTGTCTCCAATTTCAAAAGGTCCCTTCCAGGTAGGCAGAAATTTCTGCTGTTTCGCCTGGTTCCTTTGGAAATTGTATAAGTAAATCTGGTCTCCTACATTGTATTCTTTCCTGGTAGTCTTCAAGTCATAGTGGGTCTTCATGCTATCGGCTGATAGATTTCGCTGAGCATAGGCAAAAGCATGTTGAAGGTGTTTTCTTAAATTTTCAACATACTCATGAGTTGTGGAGGCATTGATCAATGTCTGCTCTTGGGTCCTGTAAAGCAGATGCTGGGGAAGCACCATCCTGCGTCCAGTCATCAACTCAAACGGTGACATTTTAGTTGCAGATGAAGGGGTAGATCTGATGGCCATTAGGACAAGAGGTAATCGGATATCCCAACTTGGCCCAGAATCTGCCACAAACTTTTTTAAGATGCTCACAATGGTTTTGTTCTAACGTTCTACTGCACCACTAGAGGCTGGCCGGTAAGCAATGTGTAGCTTCCTTTTAACCCCAAGTATCTCCCACATCTTTGTCATTACTTCGCTGGTGAAATGGCTACCTCTGTCTGACTCAATCCTTTGGGGTAGTCCAAAATGCGAAAAGATGGGATTGATCATCAGGGCAGCTGCTGTTTTGGGGTCGGGAGACATTCCACCCATTTAGTAAATAAGCATGTCACGGTCAACATGTACTTATTCCCCCTAGAGGAGCGAATCAAAGGCCTGATAAAGTCGACTTGCAAATCTGACCATGGCAGTGTCATCCCCCTCTTTTGGGGAGGCGCACGGTGTGCGAGGGATGTTGGCTGAAATTGTGCACACACAAGACACCCCTTCAAGTATTGGTCGAGGTCCTGCCCCATGTGTGGCCAGTATGCAACCTCTCGTAAGATTTCAAGTGTTGTATGAAACCCCCTATAACCGGCTGTGGCCGCATCATGGGCTTGACTTAACATCAGGCTTCGGAATGAGGTAGGAACCACCCACTGATCATGGCCAGCTAGGGATTTCCTTACCAACAAACCGTCTTGGATTCGGAACATTTTTGGACATTTCATCAACACACTGAGGTCCTCTTTCCCTATGTAATCGGTATCCGCCAGGGGAAAGTTCTCAGGGTCCTCAATGTGTTGATAAAATTATTGGATCCCCTTTTTGAGCCGTAATCAAATCAGCATCTGGGGTCTCCTTACTCCATTGTGCAGTTGAAAGATCATTGTGAGCATTTGTCCGGGACCTAGTGATAGCAGAGACCTGGATTTCCCCCAACAGGGACTCGATCTCCATTAGATCCCCTTGGATGGCCCCGGTTTTGGCCAGCTGATCAGCTAAGTCATTTCCAGTTTTGTCTGGTCCCTCTACTTTGGAATGACCCTTGATCTTTTTCCAGTAGATGGTCATCCCATTCGAGGTGACCAGATCATCAATATTTTGAATTAACTTCCCATGTTTTAAGGGTTTGTTATTAGCACATAACATGCCTCTGGTTTTCCAATTAACCAGGTGCTCCACGAACCCGTTCCGTACATAATCTGAATCTGTGATTCTGACCACTTCGTGGAGTTGATGTTGGACAGTAGTGAGGATGGCTTGATGCACAGCCATGAACTCTGCCACCCGACTACTTCGGGGACCAATCTTGTACCCAGCGGAGGGTTCTGGGGACTCATTCACCCATGCATTCCCTACGCTGGCCACAAGTTCTTTTTCCCTGTTGTTGTCAACATGGTAAGAGCATCCATCCACATAGATAATGGGCATTCCATCACACTTGTCTTCTTCAAATACTTTGTGTGGGGAATTAAGGTATGCCTCCATGTTGTCCTTGATTTTTAGACTTTCGTCCTCGAGACAGTTTTCTCTGGCACAATCATGCAAGTCAGCCAGACCTTGCGCGAGGGGACTCTTCTTGTTTTGGCCATATCTGACCTCCACAGGAAAGCCTTGCATTGCATTGAAGTAATTCGGGAATTACTCACATTTCCAGCCCGGATTCTGTCACTTTGGAGATATTGCAGAGGCTGGTGTGGAGTCTCCACTACGATGTGTTCCCCCTGGATAAACGGGTGGTAATTCTTCAATGCCCACACCGTTGCCAGGAGTGCCTTCTCACAATCAATTAATTTTTCCTCCACAGAGGATAAAGTTTTGCTCGCATAGGAGATGACTTTATTGACCTTGTCATGCTTTTGATATAATACTGCAGTCAAGCATGTATTAGAGAACCCTGTCTCCAAGAAGAACTCCTTGTTTCTGACAGGGTAAGCTAGGCAAGGCACGTGAGAGGCTTCTTTTGAGTTGTCTTACTGCCTCGGATTGTTCTGGACCCCATTCCCACTTGACCTCCCCTTCAAAAGATGAATCAGGGGTCTGGTTATCTCTGCGTAGCCCTCAATGAACTTTCTGCTGTAATTAGTCAGTCCAAGGAGGCTCCTTAGTTCCCGCAGAGTTGTGGGGTCTTTCAGTTTCTGAAGTGCTTCCACTTTCTTTTCCTGGGGAGAGAGACCCTGAGGAGTAATCTCATGCCCCAAGAAATTAACACGGGTTCTACACCACTGTGCTTTCTGAAAGGAAAGTTTTGCTCCGGCGGCCCTCAACTGCGTCAGAACATAACGGATCTCCACTATGTATAAGAGTTGAGCTCTTGAAGAGGACATCATCTACATAGGCCAGGTTACCCCTCTCACCCAGGTCGGGCAAGGCCTTATGCAGAAAAATGTTGAACTCATTGCCGGAGTTTAGGTATCCGAAGGGAGTCCGGGTCCATTTGTACTGCTGGCCCCCAAAGGTAAAAGCCAGCTTGTATTGGTCCTCCCTATTGACGAGCACAGTCCAGTATCCATTTGTCAGGTCTATTGCAGTGAATGCCTGTGACCTCTGGATCTGGGCCAGCCCTTGGTCAATGTAGGGAAGAGGCCATCAGGAAGTATGGACCCATTTGTTGAGCTCCCCAAGGTCGGCGCAGAGTCTCCACTGGCCGTTTGGCTTCAATATCCCCAGCACCGGATTATTGAAGGTGCTGTGGACAGGACGGATTATCCCACGGGACTCAAGGTTCTTAATTATTTCAGTAAGGGACTCCATTGATGCGAGAGGTAAGCGAAATTGCTTCACAAACACTGGAGTCATACCGGGGTCTGTGGGAATTGTTGTGTGGATGTCGGTGCGACCACAATCATATGAGTCCACTGCAAAGAGATCTTGAAAATCCAAGAAAACTTGTTTCAACTTTTGCTTCTGCTGCAGAGTCACACAGGCATCAGCTAGGTTGACTCTCTCTTCAACCATTTGCCTGAAGCCTGGAAAGACTTCTGGTTTCGCTCTCTCAGCGGCCTCCTCCAGTTGGGTGGAGAAGTCCCTGGTCAAAGTGCTGATTTGGACTGGTGGCTTCAGGTGGGAAAGGCAGCCCTCATGGACTTGAAAAATCACCTCATTCCTCCTGAAGTCACAAGTCACATCTTCCTTGCCATAAGGGCAGGAAGTGTACACCAGGAAGTTCCCCCCATGCCGGATAAAGATCCTGTCTGGTGTTGTGTTGTCATCACGGTCACTGTCAAAACAGTCCTTGGGGATTGGTCCTAACAGTTCATTTCCTAAATCAATGGAAAAATGACGGTCATCAACCACTATTCCAATAATGGTGCCTGCGGCTAGAGTGATACCCTTTAAGTCGCTGTTATCCACCGCTATTGGAATGGTGTCATGTTCTATATTGACTAGTGGTGTTGGGTTTACCCCCAATCCTTGCTGTTGGAGAGAAGCATTTAAATGAAGCTAAGCATCAGGGTTTTTCAATTTCTGTCCTCTTAACTTTCACTTCCAGGGAGAATTGTCGGGTCCTTTATGGGATGGTGACTTCCTCGCCAGTCTGAATTGGAACTGCATAAGGTAGCAATTGAGCTGGCCTAAATGCTTTCTCTGGATCATCAAAGCCCATGGGATTATCCGCTAATCAGGACCAAGCTTTGAAGTTTATTAGGTCCAAACTAATGGCAAAGCAATTGAGAATGTCACTGTCTAAGTAAAAGGCGACAGTAACGTCTCGCACGACCCAACAATTATGAACTATGCTCTTGTTGCCTATGGAGATTTTGAGCATACACCTGCTTGGCAGGAGATGTTTGGAATTGGGTGCTTCCAGATCCATTTCCCATTTGTCTATCAGTTTGAATGTGGGAATGGCTGGATCTTTTGGGAGTTGGCAGAACATGGCTTTTCTGTTGAAGCTCTTACCATTGTTCACACACACTCGGGCGAGAACAGAGTCCTTCCCATCATTTAACTGAACAGGGATGAACAACTGCTCTCCAATTAGTGGAATATCAGCCAGGCTCTGAGCTGATTTCACTTCTTTCTGCACTATTGGAGTGGGAATGTCCGATTGTGGATTGGTAAAGAATTTCAGAGTGTTTCCTTCCAGTGTGGAATACCACCTTAAACTGGAAGGAAGGTTGATTTTCAGAAATAGAGAGGACCCCCCCATCACCAGTCTGTTGTCCTACTGCTATTACTGTCATGTCTGGAATTTGGTTGTTCTGGAAGTGAAATTCTACTTGGTCAGATTTTTGTTCAACAATGTGGCATGTGCTGTTTAAACTAACATGGTTGACACTCGGTTTTAACTTCATTGGTCGGGTAGTCTGGGTCCAGAGGACCTTGTTTACACAGTCTATTAGGGGTGACAGCCTTCTCAGGAGGTCATTCCCTAGTAAACAAGGGGTGCCCTCTGGGGTCACTACTATGACCGGGTGTTTCACCTTGTGTCGCCCAATTTTAATGTCCAAATCCGCAGTCCCCTCAACGGGATTTTCCTTCCCGTCAATTTCTGAAGTTGTCCAGGAAGAGAGGTGAGAGGAATTTGGTAATTCTCCCCCCTTCCTGAATTTAATTAATCAAAAGCCTTTTTGGACAGAAGGGTAGCTTGGGATCCAGTGTTCACCAGTGCCAAAATTGTACCCTGCCCCTGTACTTGTACCGGGGCATAGTATCTTCCTTCCTTCTCCGCAAGGGGGCACAGATAATGCACATTTTTGGACAACTGGTGGGCTAATTTTCTGGTTTTGACATTGAGAGAGAATAGATTTGGGCACAATTCTGTGGGGAGTCTTGGGAATCTGAAAGAAAAAGTTGGCAACTGGAGATAGGAGAAGTTTTGAGTTCCCATGGTTCTGGTTCTGGGCCACCCCCCTCCCCCTTTTTAGAGGCAGTCACCAGAATGGGTTTGAACCAGGGGATTTTGATGTTGTTGGTGTTCTGAGTTGGGATGATGGGAGGCGCTAGCTCAGTTCCCACATCTACCCAGTCTAGATGTGAATCCCTTGGGATCCATTTTTCTTTGGGAGGATTTCCCCCATCTCTGAAGGAGAAGATCCTTTTCCCAGGATCCTCTGAGGATCCCTCTTCTTCAAATTGGAAGATTTTTACTTCCTCCACAAAATGGGTCTGTTTGGGTCCTTTGTTTCTCCTACCCCCCTCTGCTCCTTGGGTGGCAGACTTTCAGGGGTAGGAGATTTTGTTTCCGGTTCCTGGGTTGCCAGGGGCTGTTTACAAGTGGGGAAGGAAGCTTCCTCCAAGGCTTTACACCCCCCTTCCCCTTGTGCCTCCTCCATGAGAACCGGTGATTTGTCGGGGTGCTGCCCCTGTCATTGTTCTGGAGCACCAGGTCCAGAGTTTGGGGCATTCTGCGCCAGCATGCCCATCTGAGGGTTCTGCTGAGCCCTCAGCATGCGACCCAGCTCCTGTGCCATATTTTGGACCTGGCGCTCTAACTGTGAAACCCGCTCAGGCGGATACAGGGTTCTGTTTTCTCCCCTGGGCTGATCCCAGGAAGGGTAGCTATCCCTTCTCTGGTAGTACCCCGGGTTGGGAAGATTTGGGTACCCCTCCACCCTTGGCCTCCCCTCTCCCGGATTAGACTGCCTGGGCTCAGGGAATTGGGAAAAGAAGGATGGATGATTTTGGGGTTGGAAGTTCTGTGGGTACCTGGGGAAAAATTTCTGCCCAGGATTTGGGGAATTTCTGCCCTCCTGGGGGAAGTTAGGAGGGAAGTTCCCTGGGTTAGGTTCTTGGTTGGATCCCTCCCCTTGGGAAGGGGGAGTCCACACAATCTAGGATGGGTCGGTTTCCCTTGTAGCGGGGACTTACATAGTCAGGGGAGTGAGAGACCCCATTTGTGGGACTACCTCCCTGACTCCCTGTCTGTGACTGGCCCGAGGGCCTTCTGGGCTTGGAATTATTCTGTGCAGGCATGTTTTTAGCCCCCCCCATCTCCAAATCTAAAATGGGGGCAACCTTTACCTCTGCCACCTTGGCAGCAGCAGGGGTGCTGGTTGGTTTGGGGCTTTTCTGAGCATTATTTTTTATTTTCTATGGGCTTCTGCACCTCAGATTCGGATGGCCTGTTCAATGACCCATTCTAGTAACTTTTCTCATGAAAATCTCTCACTAGCTGGGTCATGATATATTTGGGAAGGCATGGAAAAACGTATTAACAAATTCTTTGCTAACCGTGCGCACCCTTTTGGTAGTCTGCGCAAAAGCATGCTTCAATTCCTGCACAAATTCTTGTGGGGCATGATCCTCCCCATATTGTAAATTGTAGGCTGCCTTGTGAGCCTCTTGGGGATTTCTATGAACAGGAAAGTGCTTTAAGATGGCCGCCCTATATGTGGACCTTCTTGATTGATTTTGGTCCTCCAGCCCTGCAAAGAAACTGGAGTATTCTGGGGAGAATGTCCATTTTACGTACTGAATGCAGCTACTGCTGTCTTTTAAATGGAAAGTCTCCATCATTTGCTCAAAGAGCTCTAAGTGTTCCCACACAGAATACTTGGCGTTCTTGTGATAAGGCGTGATGACACTCCTTATTGCCTTAATCTGTTTTAAGGGGTCCTTAAGCAAGGTCCTTTTGGCCTTATTGGCCTTCTTGGTCTTCTTGGTTCTGGTAATCCTGCTCCATTAATCCTCTGACTCAGAGGCACTGCTCCCAGAGGTGCCCGTCTGATCTTCCAGGTTTTCCCGGATTCTGCGAGCCTGGGAATGGCTGGCAGAATGTGGGGACCTAGTCTCCTGTGTCCTGGGATGCTCAGAGTCATCTGATTCATCCTTGCTCCCAGGATCTGATGGGTACCCCCCCCCCCACTGAGCTAACTGGGCAGAGGTTTTCAGGATGCCCTTAGTGGGCCTACTCTCCTAGGGTTCCCCACTAAATTGCACTGTACTTGGGTGCCCATACCCGGTTGCCCGCCCATCCATTCCTGAGAGGTACTGGCCTATACGCCCCATACTTCTGGCTGGATAGTAATCTGCCAGCCCCGTGGCCCTGGGATCATGTGGACCAGGGGATATGGGGGTGGCAGAGTCCAGGGACTGGGAGAGATGAAGGCATCTGCTACTAGGGCTCCTGAGGTTATGCTCAGGTGTTTCCCTTTCCCAGCGAACCTCATCTCTATCAGCCCCTGCTCCCTGTTGCCATGCAAGAGCCTGTGCTTTCAGCTCCTCAATCAAGGCCTTACTAGACTATCAGTCTCTCCTATATGGCTACCTGTTGCTGGAGCCTATCATTGTGCTGACAGAGAGCCTCCTTCTCCCTCTGTGCTTCCTGGTTAGTCCTGGAGTACTGGGCCAGTCTTTGTTGCAGGAGGGTTACCTCCCGAGTCCCATCCCTACTGGCCTGCTCCTTTCTTGCCAGAGCATCTTCCACCCACCCTCCTGGTGTGCTCCAACAAGTTTTGATGCTCTTTTTGGAGGTCACCCAGTCCCTGGAGGGCCAGGTGATTTTCTTCCATTTTCCTTTTTAAGTGGCAGACTTCCTGGCCTAAGATGTCCATTTCCTGAGTAAGAGCCTGCTTCTGTGCCGCCAGGTCATTCCTCTGCCTTTGAAGGGCACCAGCTTTCTGGCACTCTTACTCAAATTCTGCCTGGGTGTCCAGGTCTTTCAGAAATAATGTGTTGCTCTCTGCCTTCTCCCCATCTAGGTGGCTTTGCAGGGTGACTACCTGCTCTGCGCATGCCCTATTGAAATCCAGTTGTTGCGGCAGCTTTTTCTGGCTCTGCAGTAAGGAGTCCAAACCTTCTTGATACTCCTTCTGCAAGGCCAGAATTCTGGTATCCTGGTCTGCCCTTTCCTAATGCTGTCAAAGGTTTCACCCCGGCTCACCTGAGTTCTCTTCTTGTGGCGTTCCGCGGAGGACTCCTTCTCCCGGCCGGACCGGGACTTGTATAAGTGCGCGCGAGTCGAGTCTGACTCCAGCGCGAGCGTTCAAAGTTCCAGGAAGTCGTGTGTTCCAGGACGTCCAGGAAGGGGATCGAAGAAAGGTAACAGATACTGGAAACAGGGGAAAAGGGAAGAAAGAATAAGGGAGTTGGCCAGGAACTTGGAAGGGTAACGCCGAGCAGCACACACACGTCGAGACACTACCTAGAGATAGCGTTGAGACGCGCGGGGGCGTGGCCCATTTATATAATGTGCCGTGTCCGACGTACAGGCTAGTACGGAACACGGCACTGGGCACAGCCATGTTGGAAGTATCAAGGAGCACACTCTCCGTCTGGACCAGGACCAGGAAGACCAGAAGGGGCTATGTCCATGGTTCATGACAGTTGCAGGATACCCATCTCCTCTTTGATTTTAACTAGATACCGCCTACTATCATTTTCTGACTCCTGGCTCCTCTGCAGCCTCTGCTCAGAAGAGTCCAGATCAGATTGGGCCTTCTCTAATGCCATCAGTTGCCTATTTGCCAGATCTTGGCCTTCAGCACATTTGTCCTGTATGGCTCCCATATATAAATATAAATATGCCGCTATCCTGACCATCTTGTCATGCTCATCCTTGGCCTTAGGGGCCATATATAGTTCACTCAGGGCCACATGTAAGGGACCCTGATCTCTCCAGATATCTAACCCAGTTGCAGTGACCTGTAGTGTGATCGCCTGCAACCACACATTCTGGTCCTGCTCAGTCCATTCACCTCTCACAAACAATTTATGCAAAAGGTGCTCTCTAGCTATCTTGAGGTCTACCAATGTCGCCATTCTGGAAATTGATTTCCTTCCTGACTTACAGAAGTTTGTTATTTCATTTTGCAAAACAGACCGTTTTCTGAGAGCGTTACTTTTTGAGGGGTGCTTTTACAGTGTAACACAGCGTGGTAGCCCAACGGGATTTATGCATCCGATTAGTTAGCACACTGTATTAAGTTGCACAAGTGGTAGTTCTAATCCAGAAGCCCCGCAACAAGCCCCCAATCTGTAAGTGACTTCAATCCAGCACTCCAACTAAATCAATGCTTAGGATGGGCTGCCCAATGGAAGCCCTTATTTATATATTTTGATGTCAAAGTTCTTTAAATCTGGATGATGAACCCTTATATAACGCCCCTCTCTTTGAATCCCCCTGAACTCACTGAGCCAAGAAGTAGGTTTGTTTTGCAAATTAAAAGGTTTATTTGAAGAATTAAACAATATATATATCATACTTTTATGAACAAACTAATATCTGAATAGCACACTTATGAATATGGACGGTAATCAACAATGGGTAATATTACAAAATCCACAATCTCTTTAATCACTTCGGAGTAGGAACAGGAAGGATACTGTAGCAGAGAATACCTTACATGAGTCAAGGAAATGCAAGATGGAAAAATGCAACACAGAAATAAACTTGATATGATTTCAACAAAAGATAATATGATCACTTTTTCCCTGGTGACTACTCACTCCCTCCACTATGCAATATAAAGAGATGGAAATGAGGGCACACAGGTTTCAGAAATACAATCAATAATGCAGTTCAATTCCAGTTCCCCCAGCAAGCTTAGAGAGTCACAGGAATGATTTTTAAACAGGCAAAAATACTTTTGAATGTGATTGCGATGGCTGGGAAAATCTGCTAAAATGATTTTAATTCACTAAAGGATATTCAGCACTAGTGAGAGTTACTTTGGATTGGTACAGGTCAACACTAGCAATGATTCATGAATGATTATCAAATTGAAAACGAAATTCAGCAGTGGAAAGCAAGAAACAGCTATTTTGACAGAAAATGAAATTGAGCCAAATTGCAATTCGCTGCACTTTTTCCGCGTGCGTGAAATGTGATTACAGAAAAACTAACAAACTTTTGGGTTTGTTAGAAAGCTTAGGATCTTAGCTTCAAAATGACAGTTAATTTCGGTTCTAGGACGTGCGGTTAAAAAATTACGGAAGTTTTTGTGAAGGTAGATTTTTCAGAAATAGAACCAAGATTTCAGAAACGACAGATGCGCTTTACAGATGCAGTTCTGGACAGGTTGAAATGGTTGGAAGAGGATTACTTTAAACTAAGAGATGACTATGCACAGTTCCAGACTAAATACTCACTCCTAGGCGTTGGAAAGGAATGGGTCTCGTCAAAGATCTGGTCAAGGGTTTGGCTTCACTCGCCACCGGACAGGTCTCAGGCACTCTGGTCTGCGTTCAGCACTGCACAGAGGTCTGCGGCCTCTTGAACTGGATCTGGATACAGCTCTGCTTTCTGGGTCTGGACTTCGGTTCTAGAACAGGGTTCTTAGCTAGAAGCAAAACAGCATGGCCTGGCTGTTGAATGGTTTGGTTAGGCCCCGTGGAAGTTTAGGGGTTAGAATCAGGTTCCTAGATTCTGAGGCCTGCTGCAAAGAGTTCAGCTTTTGAGTTAGGCCTCTGCTTCAGGGTTCTAGAGTTTTGTTCTAGAGTCTGATCTCTGGATCTATCTGGATTCTGGAGTCTTCTGGCAGGGTGCTGCGCCAAGAATAGTTGAGTAGTGGAAAAAGTGTCCTCATCTGTCCTAGCAGTCCTTATTTATGTGTTTCCAAAGTGGGTGGGTAGGCATATTCTCTATGCCCAAACCCTCTAAGGATTTGATAGGTTAGAGGATTCCCTGTCCCCTGACTGGAGAAAATCAATTTTTCCCAAAAAACATATTTCCCAGATACACAAGTTGTTCATAATACATATACACATCACAGATTAATTAAGGCATGTCTCTGTTCAAGTCCCATGTTCCTACGAGCTTGGGTTCAGAAATGACTACTTATTCACGCTTTTGGTGTGTTTCCCAATTTTGGTTCTGCACCAAATTTGACACAGGCATACACACTCCATCTGGGCACATCTCTGTAATTTCTTATGTTCATAGCAACAATCAGCTGCAATATTAATAAATTCCAGGGTTTGGTCTCAGAACATCACACGACGTCCAGCTTAGACTTAACTTGAGTGAATTTTTCATTTTAACCTTCTCAAAGTTTTACATTTTTATCAGTTCGGTACCCTTTGTTATAAGCAATTTTATAAAACTTATTTGCTGGGCTATCTGAATCCACAATGGTTTGTCTCCGCCCCCAGAGCTGGCTGACTCAGAGGGTCACATGTCCTGTCTCTCCCAGAGCAGTTGTTGTCAGTTACACCTAAATCAGCATATTCCTATTCATCCCAAAGCCCCCATTGTTGCTTCCTCCGGGCTGCAGAGAAAATCTCATCCCCTCTTGATTAGCATGTCAATGCGACATCCTCCCTTTTGGTGGGAAGGCCCGAGGTGTGAAGGGTTCTCAGGGAAAGAAAGCCTCTTGAAAGTTTTAACTAAATCAGATTACCTTCTGGTCAATTGCAACATAGTTCCTTGTAAAATAAATACATTTATACATTCAAAATAAGCAACATATCCAACATATCTTTAAATCCAGTCTTTTTCCATATTAAATCAATGTGTGGCACTCTATATGGCATTTTGATGCAATTATCTTCTTTGGCAGAGTTTGGGGTTCCATTTTCAACTTTACAAAGAAAATGGTTTTAAAACGCCGGCTTTCTGGTAGAGGTGAGCAATGGTATTACACCCATTTTTGAGATTTCTTCCTACAACCAATCCTCAAAAGTATACCTTGTTCAGATATAGATACACTTCTGTGTACCTTATATTCATGTAGATTCTTGCGGGAGAATGATGTTGACCACCCAACAAGAAGGTTGGATCTTTTTAGGTGGTTTGTGAGCCACGATTTTTGCAAATTTGACAAATAAAAACAGATTTTTGAAACTAGCTCTGTTTCTTTTGCAATCAGCATTGCTATTTCCAAGTGGTCTCAGGCTGCTCGGTGGATAGCTCAATGGTGGTTTTGGCCAGTGATCTCCTGTGCTCACCAAGGTAGGCAAAAGTAGATGGTGGCCTATCTTTCAGATTTTTACTGCGCATTTTTGGATGATTTTGAGCGAGCAGCATGCTTTCCAGTGGCCATTCTGATGTTTCTGCTGACCGCAATGCACAGTGATGTTGCAGGGCTTGGATGAGTGGGTTGATGAATCCCACAGTCCCATGTTTAAAATGTGGGGAAGGGAGAACCCCAGCTACTGGATCCTGACGTATTATTTGTGAACACTTTTCTTTCTCATGAACATTATCCCACACTTCTTTTGTATTTAGCGCACGGATTGGCAATAGTTTTTTTTTTTAGCATAGGCCCTTTTTATTTGACAAGACACCACCAGGTCTGCCCAATATTGTTTGATGTTCGAAGCTTGCTCCCATCTTAAATCTAGGTCAGATTATGCATCTTTCCAAACTACCTATACAGTTTAATAAACACCCTTGAACTGTGATCACTTGTGTCTGTCTTTACTATTGCCACCATGAGTCCCTTACACATTACAATCCAGCCCCTCACAAATCCCTCCAAGGTAACCAATAGATCCTTCAAAAAGGCTTCCTGACCCATGTTAGGAGCATACACTGAGCTCTGGGTATAGATCAATAATTCAAGATCCCCCATTGCCATTATAAATCCCCGTCCCTTGTCCACCTTTGGACGAGTGATTCTCATGCCACATCTATCCATGATGGCCAGTGCTACCCCAGCTGTTTTATTAGGACTGGACATCTGAATGATCTGGGAGAAGCTGGTAAATTGCAGCCTCCCCTGATCCTTACGCAGGTGGTGGGTTCCTAGAGGGCCATAATAAATGGAATTTAGACCTCATGTTATGCCTTACCCAGTTGAACCTACTGACCCAGGTCCCCTCTGCTCATCAGAATCTGCTGCTTAATAGGGAGCCCTAGTCTCCCCTTGACCCCCCCCCTCTGGGGTCCACTTTGGTGCCCCAGTGCCCTTTTGGGGGGCCCCGGACTCCCCCCCGCCTCTCCCCCACTCTTGAGTTGGGACTCCGTTGCGTGAGCCTTTTACATCTGCAGCCCCCTGCTGTTGACCATTCCCTGGGACGAGGCCTAGCCCTGGCCTCAGGAGATGCCCCCTGTCTCCCAGCTCCATTGAGTCCAGGTCAAGCTGGGGAAGGGTGCTACTACCTCACAGTCAAACACTAATCCAAAGGGGAATGCCCAGTGTACTTAATGCTCTGTTTGGACAGTTCCCGGACCATCAGGCCCTTATGCCTTCTTTTCAGCAAGGTATTCCATGCTACATCTTGAAACAAGAAAAAGGAGACTGGGTCCTAGAGTTAGGACACTCCTGCGCTAGGCTCTCGTTATTTAGTGCTGCTATGGGTATTGTTGCAAGGTCACAGGTTTTTGTTTGATGTGTAGCCCACACCTTGTGTGATTAGGAAAAAAGGGGGTTCCTGGCTACCTTGCAATTCTGATTTATTGGAGAATAAATTCCTCAACGTTCTTAGCATTTTTAAAAAGTGGAAGTTTATTTCTCCATTAAGTGTGGTTTCATAGTCCTAGTAGTGGTCAGCCGACACGCGTTTTGACCTCATGGGTCTTTATCAAGGCTAGTGGTATGGTTGGGTCTAGCCCCGGATGGGGTCTTGGATGTGGTCTGTGCGAGTCCTGTGGGTTCACAGCATTGGTCCTCGTGAGCCTTGTGATAGGTGTGCAGGGGCAGTTGCTCCTTCGGTGTATGCCATACTCTGCAGTTCCAGCGGAAACGGCTCCAGAATACCAAAATAACCCGAGTTAGTACGGCTTCTTTTCCTGTAATCTGGTGTCCAGTGGCGTGCATCCTTAGCCAGCCATGACCCTCACAACCCAGAAAAGGCACAATGGACGTTCCTAGTATGTGGGCCCTTAAACCTGAAGTTTAAAATCTGTCAAGGCAGACACAGGAAGGCAAGAGAAATAATCTAGCTCCTGGCAGCTTGTTGGACAAAGAAAGCAGGCACGTTCAGACACTCCAAGTAGAAGATCAAGTGGTGTGTTGGAGGTCTCATCACCCCATCGGCGACGGTAGCGACCCAAAGCAAAGTGGAAGAATCCTGGCAGGAAACAGTGGCAAGTGGTGGTAAATGACCCAGAAAACAGTTCCATCATTCAAGGCTTTCCCCGGGCTGATGTGGGGAGGCAGCAGGTGTTGTCAGGAACCCCTCATTGGACCTCCAGAGACAAAAACCCTAAACAGGGATATGCACAAAAATCAGTATCCAGTCAGTTTGGCCAAGTAAAGGCTTAAAATATTGGGGAAAAAACTGTGGTAATCAGAGAGAAAATCTCCTTCATCAGGTCAGAAGAACTGCTTCATCCAAGCAGCAGAACAAAGCAGCAAAAAAGAAAGTAGGGACCAGGCAGGGCCTTATGTCCACAGCAAAAAGTGGCTAGCCAAAGGCCAGACCACCAATCACTATAGGAGGTTGTGGGGAAAGGGTTCAATGACCACACATACTGGTTGGTCAACAGCATTGGCACTTAACCTAAACCATCCCCAAATGTAGAGCTTAGGGTATTGGACTAGTCAAAACATGTTTAAACCACTATAGAAGCGACATGACGGCTCACAAAGAAACCACATCAGAACAGTAATTTTCAGGTCACCTTGTGGTTAACCTGAACACTGTCCTAAAATATACAAAAACAGCAGAATAAAAATAAAAAACGTTTGCTACCACAATGGCCACCAGAAGGGTGCATTTGGCTACAAATGGGGTAAACTGACCCCCCCTCCACCCCGATGAATCTAAAGCTAAAGTCCAGCTGCCATGATATACTCTGTAAAACCTACCCAGGGTCAACCTAGGGCAAAAATGGGGTGCCGGAGAGGCACCCCCGGAGACTGAGCACCTTAGGGAACGCAATACCATTAACCTTAAGTAAAATAAAAAGGTTAATGTCAAGAGGTGTGCCGGAGAAGTCTCTCGGGCCTCCAAAAAAAGTCACTAATCCAAACAAGGGAAACAAGCAAAAAGTGGAGGGGCCCTAAATAGTAGCCCCAAAATCACCTAGAATTCTCTCTCAACAAGTATCTATTTCATAAATTCATGGAAATCCTCAAACAAGAGTCCTTAAACATTTACTGGCTGATGCCAACTTTGCCACATAGAACTTATCCATGGCTAAGATAAAACGTTTGTAGCCAGTCTTGTGAATAAAGTGGGTTTCACATGGGACAGTTCTAGTTTTAGATCATATGTTCATAAACCGAGTTGAGCAAACCTCAATAAGTCACCCTTGATCATTTTCTGAATCAGTGACCTACTGTAAAATCTTCCATCAAGCTAAAGAGGTCCTCAAAAACAGAGGCACACGAGACAAGGTTACACTGATAGACATGGGTTTCCGATAAAAAGCAAAAGGCCGAACTACAATCACATCACATTTCAGTAGGCCACAATCCATCTCGTTTATATAAACCTTCCGGTGAACTCTAGTTTTAATACTGGCCATGTGTCATTAAGGATAGAAAATTATTTCAAAGTTTAAAACCTGTAGTACCCACACAGAGGCTAATGTAAAAAAGAAGTATATGAAACATTTCAATTTAAAAACATAGATTTTCAAAACGCACAGTGTGAAATTCATATAGATGTGTTTGTTGGGCATCAGTTGGCTCGGGGAGCAAAAAGTATCTCCTGGTAGCTGTTTGTATCAAGTTAACCAGGCTCTTGTTGGCTACATGGTCACACACAATCACGGTCTATAGAAGAATAATTCTCCTTAACATATTTTATATATACGCTCATTGCATCATATACACATATCAGTAAAATTTCTGTGTCTCAGTGGGCCATTCCCAACATCAGATATTGCACCACTTAAGCACCCAATCGGGAAAGGATAAAGATAACCTTCTACCTCTTGGAGCAGTCACAATATAAACAGGCATTTTACATTACATAATGCCCAGTACTAGAGTTTATATCTGCACAACAATGTATATAACTAATGGCCAATGTGTTGCCAGCCGCTAGAAAGGTTTAACAACTTGTACTGATAACACACAATACATATATTACATATAAGGCACTTAGAACTCTAAGGTCCTTTTACAACATCTAAAAAAGCACAGACAGAAGTCTATGGGAGACCTGGTATAAAGCACAAGTCTGGTTGAATTAATTCAGTCTATGCCTAGTAATTTTGTGCACAGATCATAAAAGTGCATGAGAACAGCTCATGCTATATCAAAGTCGACCGGTTTCATAACCATATTTTGTTCAGGTCATCTTCATCAGGACTTTATTCATAACAGAGGGGTGCCGACTCCCTGTCTGGGTAAGCTACTTGCTCCTATGCATGTGTTTTCTTGTTCTGCCCTGTATTGATACAGTAACTGTCACGCTGATGCCCAAAGCAGTTGAAGGGCTGCAAGGTCCAGCTATATTGTGTTTTCACACACGCTCCTTGGCGCTGTCTTGAGAAGGGAAATTACTGCGCTATCTGCAGTGGAAATGGCTCTTAAAGAATAGCCGAGGTGCTGGTGAGTATTTGGACACGTCCGGGACGTTTCTACCCACAGGAGCTTAATGGCTCCCAACTCCCCTCAATTTCGAAGAGTATGAGAATTTTGTGTTGTGGTTTCTGAGTTGCATGGTGCACGTGTGGTGTTTTTTAGTGTGTTATGCAGTATATAGTATTTGCATACATGTGCACAGTGTGCTATGTGTTTTGTGCGGTATGTACACTGTGCTAAGTAGTATGCAAGTGGAGAGTAATTGTTGCTTATTAAGGTGTCTTCCTTTAGTACAAGGGGAGTGAGTAAAATAAGAGAAAGAGAGCAGGGTAGGGGCAGCAGAAAAATGGATTGTGGTGTCACTTCCTGAAATATCCTTGAGAGCCAAAGGGTGCATGATGTCACTTGTGCCACCCGTCGCTCTGGTGAATTGACCTCACTAAATATGAGCAAGTCAGACCTTTTAGTAACTGGACCCTGCCAATATTCAGATGTGTTTGCATGCATAACCTTGCTATCCTCACCTGTGATCACTGAAAGGTTAAGGACCAGTAGCAAAGAAAGCCTTCTTACAGCTTGACCCGGGCGTCACTTAAAAGGGTATATACTTGGCACCCATTTTACCCACAAATATCCTTGCATGATCTTACTGGCTGCCTGGTCTGCCCTGTATGCAGACTGAACTATTCTACAGCTAAATCGTTCCCAATCAAGTTAATGGTGGTGGGTGGCTGAGCAGCAAGAAATGCTTACATATCCAAAACGCTTGTACAGTAAAACAAATTAAAAGGCAGTGAATTGCATCTTTCCTTTCTTATTTTATCTTTCAATCTTTCCTGTCACTTTTACACTGAGGACTCACATTTTCTGTCCCTTTTCTGAATTCACCGACACCCTCCATTCTGTGGGATGTATTTACCCATGCATCCGAGCCCTACCTCAAAACTGTGCAGTACTGACATGGAAAACATCATGATGGCCAGAGCTTCCCAGAAAATGCACAGGGAAATGCATGAAGAATAGGCTGCCACTCATTTTTGCCGATGTTATGGGCACAGAAGGACACTGCCTAAAACCACCATTGGACTACCCACACAGTAGTCTGAAACCATTGGGAATGGCAATGCTGATTGCCAAAAGCAAACCCATAACTGTGGAGAATTCATTTTCTTAAATCCCAAAAAGGGGTGCAGTACCAGTACTCGCCACTATCCAAAAGCCGGCGTTTTAAAACCACCAGATTTTACTTTTTTGTAGAAAACTGAATAAATGAACCCAAAACATGCCAAAGAAAGACTTACTGAGAGGTGGATACAATGTAAAGTTATATTCTAAAGTGACTTGAAGGTGTATAACAAGACTGGCTGAGCTGTGGATTTCAGCAGTTTAAGTAAATGTGGACTGAAAGACACTAAAAAATCTCAATGTTTAAAAGAAATGAGTGACCTACTTTAGAGTGTCACATAGGTTGCAATTGTTTAAATGTCATAGTTTAAACTTAGAAATCAGCATTCTAGCTGCATATGTAAAAATGTTTAGTTTTATTTGAATGCAGAAACTGGGGAACAGAAATGACATGTAGCTAAAAACTGTCTTAAAGAGATTCCAATCCTGCCTGACAACTACCCCCATCAGGAGTGAAACTTGAGTCACAGCTGTGTTCCCAGGCCTAGCTGCCCTTTTGCTGCTCCCACCAAAAGGGATATGACACTTCCCTGATTGAATTACCTGGGCTCTGCAGGAAATTGAACAAAGCCCTGTCCTGACTCAGGCAAATGTTTTATTACAGATGTCGTAAAAAGTGGCTTCCTCCTGAAGGACAGGGGAGGGGCACTGCCTGTGAGAGCAAGCTAGCTTGGCAGAACTGGAAAAACCAGAAATTCAACCTTGTGCTGGAAGGAAACCACACCCCTTTGGGGGCCAGAACATAACTTTAAAAAGCGGACATGTGAAAATTTTATAAATGATACCATAATTCTTGTGATTTTTCTGCCCACATTTTAAGAGGTTTTTAGAACCGGTGGCATGTTCAGGGGGGTTTTAGCGGAAAAGAGGATATTACTCAAAATGTGTGCATGTGAAAAATCTGACACTTCATCAACTAATGTCCATACTCCTTGCGCACATGTGTATAAATTTGGGTCAATGTCAGAAATTGCAAAATCCGTTAAAAAGTGAAATATGTGCCATTTCTCAATGCAAGCTCTTAGAAACAGCAGATTTGGGACAGAGTATACCTCATGTGATCTGTGACATGGGTATGTAATTTCAAACAACTGTGTAACTGTGAAATATGTGTTTTGATCATATATAGATTTGGGTGCACAGATGACAGGGGAGTTTTTTTCAAGAGATCATAAATGGCTGACATCACTCTGACACAACTTAGCTCCCCCAATCAGGGGAGAAATGAAAGCTTGGCCAATGACAAGTGGAGAGGGGCTGGCTAGTGATGCTGCTCACACACACCCATTTTAAAAACACATAAAAGCAGAGAGACAGGACTGATAGGGACCTTCAAATCCATTTGCAGCTGGAAGCTCTGCCGGGAAAATCCATACTTTACCTCCATCAATCTCCAGAGACCCAGACCAGACCAGCAGAGTAGAGCTGACCTGTTAGCAGAACCAGAGAGAGCTGACCCAGATCACTGTGAAGTGCAGAGACCAGAGGCGAGTTTAAAACCTGACCAGATCCATGACGAGGCCCATTTCACTCAAGAATATAGTGTGAGTACCTAGAAAACTGTGCAGAACCAATCTCTTAGTTAAAATAATATAATTCAATCCTATTTAATCTAAGTAGAACTGCCTCCTGTCACCTGTCATTTGCAAAGCTGTCACCTGTCATTTTCTAGTTGCAAGCTGCACTTGTCTTTTTGAACTTTAAAATTTCGAATCTGAAAAACGACCTTTATTTAATCGCTCATATCTCCGTGACCGTTTGTGCTAGAGACTTGCAGTAACTTTCATCTGGAAGCTGAGATCCTAGGCTTTCCTAGGACCCCAAAACGATAGTGATAGTCCTTGTAGTTCCTCTGTAATCGCGCTCGGCGCATTCGCGAATTTTGCCGCGATTTGAAAATTTCTCCACTTGCAAAAAGATAGCTGCTTTTGCTTTCCTCTGAAAAAAATCGTTTGCCTCATAAAAACTATCCCTGCATCACTGCTAGAGTGAGCCTGAGCTAATATTAACTAGATACCACTCACCTCAACCTCTAGAGGGAATTAAAAGCATTTTAGCATATTTTTTTCTTCATTTCCAGCACATTTAAAAGCATTTGGGCCTGTGTTTCCAACTTCTGTAGTCTAAGCTTGCTGGGGTTAACTGAATCACATTTAATTGCATTTCTGAGAACTGTGTGCCTTCCTTCCATTTCCTTGCATTGCATAAAAGGGGGGGGGTGAATTGTCCAAGAAAGTGATTACATTGTCTTTTGCTGAAATCATATTGAGTATTTTCTGTACTGCATTTCATTCCACATTGCATCCATTGAAACCATAAAAGTATTGTTGCTATCTTATCCATCCTATAACCACTCATCATTGATTATAAAGAAGTGTGCTAGTGCCAGATTCTCCGTTGTTAATCTTTATCATACCAGATTAAGTGTGATATCCAATTATTAATTTATTATAAAGCGTGATATAATATATATTGTTTAAGTTATCAAATAAACCTTTAAACTTGCAAAACAGAACTACTTCTTGGCTCAGTGGGGTCAGGGGGATTCCAAGGGAGGGGTGTTATATAGGGGTAGTCATCCAGAACGCATGAACTGGACATAAAGATATATCAATAAGGGTTTTCATTCAGTATTCTAGACTAGGCGTTGACTTGGCTGTAGTGCTGAATTGAATCCTCTTACAATTCCCAAGCCTAGACTTGCCTTTCTTCCATCTAATCCTGTATAATTCAATGTGATATTTCCGCTTGATAAAGGCTGCACATCAAAAAGACTGATTTATTTCCGCAGTCTTTAAAAGCGGAAATAGCACACCTCCTCCTCCCCCAACTCCGCTCAGCAAGCCATACCCCTGGCAACCCCCACTGCAGACACACTTAGCCATACACACATGTTTAACCGGTGCCCCCTCGCTTCCATACGCCACCAACATTCCCTTCTCTTCCCCCAAAGAGGCACACAGACGCATGCGCCAAAAACACTACCTTTGGCCCATCTCGGGAGGATAGCTCAGTGGCAACGTGCTCGCCTTGGAAGCAAGACGACACGGAGCAGCACAGGTTCAATCACTGGGTCCGCGCTTAGAAACCTCTGGGTATTAAGCGCGTTATAAATAACCTATCATATATCATATCATCTTTTCTCTTTTGGGCAAGCAGCGCCTGTCAGCCTTGGCACGCACTCGTGTGCATCGCAGCGACTGACAGTTCGATTTATAACGACCACTCGGAGGGGTCTTTCTAAATCGAATTTTTGTCTTGGTTTTTTTAAATTTAAAAATTCACTCCACACGATCCTGGATGGCATCTCATTTCCTCTACCATGACCAACCCAAAAAAGAGGCACTCTTCTCCCCCTGCTTCACCCTCTCCTTTTCCTACCCTCTCTTTCTATCCTTTCTACCATCTCAGCTCTTATTCTCTTCCTCTACTTGTAAACTCTGTTTTCAAGTTGACTACTTCTTCCCCCAAATTTCTCTTACTGCGGGTCACTGCCATTTCCTTCTTGTCAATCTCCTTCAAGCTAGCACATTTCTGACTTTTCATGCCTCATTTCTGCTCCAATCTTCTCTAGGCTTGAATTCTGTTCAGCTCTCTTGACTGGCCTTCCCGCATGCCTGCTCACTTCCTTTGCCGCATCTATAACTCCGCCATTTGTCTCCTCTTTTGCCTTCCCCCTCAGGCATCTTTCTCTTCACTACTTCGGCCTCTTTTTCCATTTGAATCACGTCTCCTGTTCCATTTTCTTTCTATCGTTTTTTAAAAAAAACTCTTTTCATTAGGTATTTAATAGAGCAATCTAAGAACATGAATAACAAGGCCGAGCTCTATCGTTTTTAAATGTCTCCATAGTCTTGTCCCATATCTCTAATCCCTAGTCTCCATCTACTCCCCCCTCTTCACTCACAGTCAACTTTTCGTCTTGCCGTGCCCAAGCCTCTTTGAGCGTCCTCTTGTTTTTGCGCTTTCCTTACTTGCCCCATATCACTGGAATGTTTTGCCTCTTACCATCCACTCTTTCTATACCTATAATATTTTCCGAACAAGTCTCCAAGCTCATCTTCTATCCCGTCTGATCGATTCGTAAAACATGATATGTAATATTATACTTCTATAATTACCTTTTGTTTTGTACCGTTTCTTTTCTATGTGAAGCAAGTTGGAGAAAGTGCTATCGAAATCCCAATACATACAAATGTAGGTAACTCCAGACAATTGAATACATTGTGTACATTTCTGAGCAATTCTTGCCACTGCAAAGGAAATGCAAAGACGTGGCTTTTGTGTAGGCAAGGAAAGGGGATGTGAGCCATTGTCATAATGGTACCAACATGGCAACACCTGGTAGATAGTTTTTCGTTTCAGAAGACTGCCCAGAAAGCACATCACTAACACCGAGAGTCTAGTGGGATGAGCTTTAGCCCAGGCAGGCAGAGGCATGTAGTGGTTGGGAAACGCCATAGGGTTAAGAATGGCTATGAACAGTCAACGTCAATGGGTGGGTAAAAAGCCACACACTTGCACGCTCTGTCCATCCCATTTTCACTTGCCATGACAACTTTTTTATCTTCTAGCTTCTAGGCAGCACTTAAATCATCTCCTAATATCGAAAACTACAAACTGTATGTTCAGGTCACACTAATGTACTTAGAGAAAGCATTCAATGGCATGTCATTTGGGGGTGATACAAGGATTGGAGATAGTAACATTTCCAAAGGTGCATTGCCTCTTTAGATTTGAAAATATGAAGTATACGTCTTACATAAATATTGGGGCGGTTCCACTGCGTTTGCAATTTTTCTTAACCATGAGGTCAAAAAAGGCAATTGCACTTAAAAAGGAAAGTCATATTTAAAAAAAAAACACAATTGTTGAAAAGTGGTGAAAAAGCTCCCCAGCCTTTTGTTTTGAAAGTCTGTTCTGGCTTTATTAGAACACTGATGGCTACCAAGTCTCATTACATCGGTTTACATCTCTGCCACCTTGCAAAGTGTCTGGAGTTATGTTCTCTCCATGACTGGAAAAGCCATTTCTGTTCCTTTGACCTTCTAATACGTGCACCTCTGACAATTTACAGAATGGTTAATCTGGGCCTGCCTTTTTAAATAAAAGAAACCCTGCCTCTTTTAGAATAAGAAAACATCACCTTAAAGGGAACTATCAAGGAGGTTGGGTGTAGCCTAAACCTGTTTCTGATAAACCTGTTGAAAAAGTGGGCAATAAGGGGAAAGACTAGATTATATCTAGCCTTTATAGACAAAGCAAACGCTCGACAGCATAAATAGAGAACTGTTATTGAGGAAGCTCTTGTGGAATTGGCCAATAGATTTGGTCTCAGCAATTAGGTAATTGTATGGGGAAATCTCAGTGCAGGTGAGACTAAACAATTGGGGGCCTGCTGTCTAGAAATATCAACACTTATAGGGGTTTAAGCAGGCTTGCCCTTTGGCCCACGCCTCGTTCAATTTGTCCGTTCCCGATCTGAAGGACATCATGAATCCGCGTAATGCATTCCTTCCGAAAATAAATGATATCCCGGAGGGACTGAAGATGTACACAGATGACTTGGTCATCCTTGACCAGACTCCTATTGGTTTACAGAGGAAATTGAGAATCCTGCAGTACTATGTTGAAATCAATGGTTGAAATATAAATGTAGCGAAATCAGAAATCTTAATGTTACAGAAGTTAACAGGAAGAAAAAAAAGAGCTCCTTTCAGTGGCTTTTGGGATCTGAGCTGGTAAGACCAGTGAAAGCAGTAAGATATCTGGGAATGTGCGTAAACTCAAGTGTAAACGACTCCCTCTGGATGACCGAGCTAAGAGCAAGAGCAAAGAGCTTGGCGACCCAGGGAGCCGTGATACATGCAAAATATGGGAAATTCTAAGTAATCCCAGTGCTAAAATACTTTAAGCAAAAGGTGGTCCCAGGGTTATCATACAGGACGGAGTCAGCCCTGGGAAATGTGGGGAGTACTGGAAGTTTTGGAGGATACTTATGCTGCCAAATAGTATCCCTATTTCAATCAGAAGATGCAAACCAGGCCTCCTTTCTATCCAGGATATGGTGACTTAGAAAACTTTGCACTGTTCTGCAAATTGTGCAGCAAATTAATCATGGATGACAGCCCTCCACAATTTTTTGTCTTAAAGGAAAGAAAAGGCTGCTCCTACGATGAAGTACTGAAATTGTGGGCGGAGCAGTGCAGAGAGCTTCTAAGTAGTATGGACACAACAGAGGGCTGTGGTGTAAAGATTGGAGGGAAACGGAGACCAGAAAAAAAAGGAGCTCATACTATTTGTGCATCTGAATAATGACATAAAAATTATGAATGTGCTTCCAAAATATCTAGCTAAATTCCCCAGTGCACACCACTGAACCATTTCTGAGATTTCAAATGAACATAATGCACTTGAAAGAGGTCTTAATAGCCCGAAAGCAGGGGAGCTTTCAAATGATGGGTGCAGATTGTGCAAAAATATGGCAGAGACCTTGCAGCACCTAGCGTTATTTTGCCCAGCACGAAGAGACAAAAGAACAAACTATTTCGGCAACTTTATACTGGAAAACCATCCCTAGATGCAGAGGATTGGTGGAAGTATATGTGTGAGGGTAATGATTTTAAAATGGTAATTGCACTAACCAAATTCTTGGATGAGGAGTTTACAAAACACATGAAAAAATAAAAGGGGACGGATGAATGTGGGGAAGAGGAAGGACAAGGCACTGTTCTAAGAGATTAATAGAATAAGGAGGAATCAATTGTACTAAAGGACTTTTAAACCTCGGTATTATGAATTGTGGTAATGATTATGTATGTTTTGTGGATTTTGTATTGACAACGTGAAGAACGGTAAAAGTTTGAAATAAACTAAATACCAATAAAAAAGAAATACCTATGAACTCCCTGGGTTAACGTGGCTTTGTTGTTGCCCAAAATTCGTATGCATAACATTGGTGCAATCATGAATTGATCTAATAAAGACATGGAGTTCAATATGAAGGGAACATGTGGTGGCAATAACTAGTCGCTGCCTTTGCTTTTTCTCCACATCAGATCAACAGGTGGAGCTATGCAAATCTTCCTGAAATGGATAATACTCCCATGGTGTTTGCATACTAAACTTAGTAAAGTGGGCCTCTCCCTCACATCCTGTGGTAAATGTAATTTCTTAAATCGCTAAAGGTTGATGTCACTGTAATAATCTTATTTGTAGTAAATACTGGTAACTTCATCATCTTGGTGGAAGTTTAGAAATACATTACTGCTTACTTTGGTGCATTCACTTTAAAGGCTAGATGTTCTATAAGGTTGTAGAAGTGTCAATCGATTTTTGAAGGGTCATTTATGTTCTTGTGATAAATAGCATCTTCTGCAAAAGCAAGAACTTTAAAGTAAATTGCTTTTAGTACCGAGTATTTGGCAACCGAATACTATGTGTTAATTATGTTACTCCCTTCTTCCGAAATGATCACTTTGTATGCAATTTAAAATGAATTTCAGTAGCATTATCAAAGCCTTATGTTCATTTTTAAGTGTATAAACCCAAAACCAACTTAAAAAACAAACGCCCAATTAATGTTGTCTTACCTTTGTACCTCACACTGCTAAATTGACAGAAGATTTTTTCAAAAGATGGATGGAATGAACCCAACTGCAACAAAAAGGACAAAGTAATGGACTTAAGAAATACTTAAGAAACATGTACACCATGTTGCATTGGAGCTTCAGTAACCAATTTCTTTTACAAAAGGGGCATTTCTGAGAATACCTGTCCCGCAACAAATGCATTATCTTTGGTTAATAGATGTTAAAATTTGCCATTAAACATTGCTCCAGGAACTCAGCTGGACAAGTGTCATACATAATTGGTTAAAAGAATGCAATCATATTGACATCACAAAGAGACACAACCTACATATCCTGCATTTAAATACTGGCAAAGCAGGAACAACAATTGACATATGATATGATATGATATATGGCATTTATAACGCGCCTATAAACAAGTGTTTCAAGGCGCAACTAGGAAAAGGGAGGGGAACTAAGGGAGGAAGGACAACGATCCTACTAGGCCAGGTGTCATTCAGATCGCTCAAGCGCGTGGGAAGGGGGCAGGGACAGTGCAGTTCATGGGAAAAGATGATAACAATAAGTAAGTAAACGGCCAGCATGTGGCAAGTGCATGGGTAAGTGCGGGCATCAGGTATCAAGGGCTGGTAGGGGGACTGTAGGGATCCAGAAACATTCCCCAAGTGCGGGGGTTACCAGGTGGGCAGTGCAGGTGTGTGTCGCTGGCGGGGGAAGGACCTGGGACCGAGATCAGAGGGTGGTTTTTTTAGTATTATGAATGAGCAGAATTGAGCAGGTTTATTCATTTCGGAAATCTGGCAGCGTAGGGTAGAAGATGCGATCTAAAAAAGGATTGGCTTTACCCCCCTAAAGGAGATTAAGCACTCCATAGCCTCACCATAAACAAAACAAATACAAACAAAAAAAGATGGAGACCAAGGAAAGATCAACCCTGAAAGCCAGACACAGTCTACGTATTTAAACATTCCTCAATTCAATTACCAAAGCACTATCCCAGCCAATCCCATTTTCTAATGGACCAGTTTACTAGAATAATCACAATTTAATGGGACAGTTTTCTAGATTAAGGAAATTCACATGAATTAACATATTGCAGAAATAGCTTTATTTGGCACCAATTTATAAAACAAACCCTTCAACAGAGAAGTGATTTACTTGTAGAAAATCGACGTATTGCCCAATCCCACTGGGTACAGGGCCATGTGTAGATGGCATGAAAAGAAACTGAAATAAAAGATTAACGATGAGTATAACCTTAAAAGCAGCTAAAGTATCCAGGTCTCAACATGAAGAGAAATAAACTCTGGCGTAAGTCATTTACTAACACCCCTTGCAGTCGAAGTCTTTTGAGACACAAAAGATGCCTCTCAAGTGTATGGAGTGCAAAATAAACTTTTCGAGCGGCAATCTGAATGATGTGCAGTGGAGAATAGTTTGCCTGCAGAAACAACATTAGCAACAAGCCAAGACCGAACAGGGCAATGAAAGGCTTTTCCACCACTAGGAGACGCAGTGGTAGGTGGGATCTGATATTTAATCTGGAAACTACGCCCCACCCTCTGAACTATTCCAAGCAAAGAAAAACAGGATGTCCATTACCCAGCTGCCGGAGTAAAGGGTGACGTGCTATTTTCACCTACCTGCCTGCTAAGGGTGGGTAAACATCACACAATAGGTCTCCAACTTGTCTTTACTATTAGCAACAGCCTTATTGCACCTGATCTGCGCTTTAATCCTAAATATCAACAATAGAAACAAACCATGAACCACCAAAGGTTCTATGTTTAAAGAACGATTACAGGATCGTCGAAATATGTAACTTCGCCTTTTTTGTAAAGTCATTACAACGAGGGTGGTTCGACATCGAACATGAAAGCCTGTTTTGGCAATAAACTGAAACAAGCCAAAACCCTCACTCCGAGGTTTTTCCAGCCCCCCCCCCCCCATCACACAAATGCACCCCCCAGTGTCCCACCCCCAACACTTGTTCAGCAAAGGCCTTGTAGATAATGTTTACTTAACCTAGCTGACCTACAGAGCCGTGACCGACAGAACAAACATACCATATATATGTTTAGGCATTAGAAGGAACATGAGACACATAGTACGTTTAAACTCCCACCACACCGCCGCATAGTACACTGATACAGTCCCCAAACATACTTCAATAAAAAGGCCCTCCCTAGATTACACATATTTCTGTTGCGGCTGAAAAAAAACCCAGCTATTCTATGTCGATACCGGTGGCTTCCTATTATGCATTATAACTTCTTTACTTTCAACCAGCAACAAAGATTGAAAATGTAACACCAGAAACATTTTAAAACACCAATATTATGAAGAAAAGAAAAACACATAGGACCCCCAATGGTTCCATGTGTTAATATACCCGCAAAAATATCACCAAACAAAAATATCGCCATATTTTTGCAGCGATATTAAGGCATGGAACCTGCAGGAGACACCCCCGCAACCCCTGCATAATTTTTAAAGGAGCGGGGGACACCCCCGCAACCCCTGCTCCCAAAACCCCCAAAAATTACCCCCCCCCAAAATATCGACTATGGCCGTTCCAGACGACCATATGCAGTGATTTTTTTTGGTGGGGCTAATATGTAGTGATACCACCCCCAACCCAAGATGGCAGTGCTGGCATGTCAGCCCATACGAGTCCCCCGCCACCCCCTATAAAGGTCCATAGCTCTAGTCCATCATCTTCTTTGCTGCTCGACCAGCAAATAAGTGTTCCTTTTCTACTGTCGAGCCTTATCATGTTGAGATTATTATATTTTATATTGAGTTTATATTGTTGTTTTAATATTGCATGTTTACGTAAATTAAGGCAGTATATCTTATAGCATTTGTTTTATTTATCTTATTTCAATGCTTAGCTAGGTTTCTGTTTCGAGCGAGGAGGGTCTTATGTGGCGCAATTTTTTCTTTTCAATGTCAGCTGGCAGGCCCGACGGCCTCCCCGGCTGTTGTCTTTTCATCCTCGTTATTTTGACAAGGAAACTTTGTTTTGGTTTCCTTGCCAAGGTGGCCCTGCAAAAGGGGCTCGCGTAAGGAGCACATCGCTCACGGAGGAGCGCCATCTTGCGACCGCTCCTCTCGCAGAGCATTGTCTCAGCGCAAGCTACGTGAGGGAAATACTTTCAGGGTAATTCATAGAATTTCGCACAAAAGTGGCGCACGCGGCTGGCGCACAGTGTCCCCGTGCGATACACTGCGCCAGCCGCGTGCAATAAAATCCATTTCATCGCACAGCGTATTCATGGATTGCAGCCTCCAAAACCAGCCGTGGCGCAGCGACCCTGCAGCAGCGCCAGTTACGCCCCCAAGAACGCCCTCGCGCAAGGAAAAGCCTTCAAAATTCCCAATTCATCGCAAAGGGCTGCGCTAACCCTGGACCAGTTCACAGGGCTGCCAAACAGCAAACGCCAAGCGGGGAACGTGTATTTCAGTGGTTCGCGGGAAGTATCACACGCGATTGTCCTGGGTACGTGTACATCAGGGGTGCGCGTGAAGTAACACACGCGATTCCATGAGGGCACGTGTATTCCAGGGGTGCGCAGGAAGTATCACACGCAATTCCATCAGGGCATGTATATTCCAGGGGTGCGCGGGAAGTATCACACGCGAGTATCAGGGCACGTGCATTCCAGGGGTGCGCGGGAAGTATCACACGCAATTCCATCAGGGCACGTGTATTCCAGGGGTGCGCGGGAAGTATCACACGCGAGTCCATCAGGGCACGTGTATTCCAGGGGTGAGCGGGAAGTATCACACGCAAAATCAGCAGGGTACGTGTATTTCAGGGGTGCGCGGGAAGTATCACACGCGATTCCATCAGGGTACGTGTATTCCAGGGGTGTGCGGGAAGTATCACACGCGATTCCATCAGGGCACATGTATTTCAGGGGTGCGCGGGGAGCACTACACGTAAATTGGCCATGTGGGTCCTCCCAGGTGTTCCCTCTACACCCTCCATGGCCCCTGCAGCCAGCCCACACCACAGGGGACCACCCTGCACCCCTGCCCATGTATCGCAGGCAGCCCATCCACCATGGCCATGCCCCCCAGCCAAGCCACATGTCATCTTGCACTACTGATCAACAACGCATGTCCCCCTGCACCCCCACCCCCCAGCACTGTGGGGAACCCTCCACCAGGCCCACACTCATGTCTCCCTGCACCCCCACCCCCCACCAGTCAGGGGCACCCTCCACCAGGTCCCCACTCATGTCTCCCTGCACCCCCACCCCCTGCATCCAGGGACACCCTCCACCAGGCCCCCACTCATGTCTCCCAGCACCCCCACCCCCCCAGCGCTGTGGGGCACCCTCCACCAGGCCCCCACTCCTGTCTCCCAGCACCCCCACCCCCCTACATCCAGGGACACCCTCCACCAGGCCCCCACTCATGTCTCCCAGCACCCCCACCCCCCTGCATCCAGGGGCACCCTCCACCAGGCCCCCACTCATGTCCCCCAGCACCCCCCACCCCCTGCATCCAGGGGCACCCTCCACCAGGCCCCCACTCATGTCCCCCTGCACTCCCACCCCCCAGCACTGTGGGGCAGCCTCCACCAGGCCCCCACTCATGTCCCCCAGCCAACATGTCATCACAATCTAGATCCCTGGGCCTTATGGTCAGCCTCCAAATGCCAACCACCCACCCGAGTATTGCATCCACCCACTTAGAAATGGCAATTACATGATAGAACCTCAATTGCAAGTTTGTAAATGAACACATGTCCCTCACATACACACAATGGGTGTCAGTGAATGTCAAAACCCATATCATGATATGCATGAAACCAATGAGATGATACTACACATTGAAGTTTGAAGAAAAAATATGTATTAAAAGCAACATAAATTGAATCAAAAATAAACAAACAAAAATGGGAATTAAAAAAAAAAAAAAAAAGAGAAGCATGTCCGTGAAATAATGTAAAACCACAAATCATAATCCAAAGGAAAGGTGTCCAAAGTCACAGTCCACAAAAGTAAATCCAATGGAAAATGAAAATCAAAAACCATTGCTCCATGGGTAAATCATTAAAAAAAAAATGAAAATCCAGCACTCAACTATATACAGATAAACAATCCAGTGTCCATGATCCCAACAGAAGAAATGAAACCTATCTAATAACACTACCTAATAAAAAAAACTATATACAAAAATGTGGCCCATTGTCCAAAAGGTCCAAAAAAAATGCAAAACCAAAAGGAAACCTAACACTAACTACAGAACTATTTACAAGGGCAGCGGGCTAGTCCGACGGCTCACTTCGGGATGTTCCGGGCCAGGGCATCATCGAACTCCTGCTCAATGTCCCGGAGGCGGTCCTCCTCCATAGCCCCGAGGGTTCGCAGGGCCGTCGACATGTTCACCTCCAACTCCCTGCGGATTGCCTCGAGGCACTCAGCCCGCCTCAGGGCCCTCCGCATGGAGTTCTCCGCCTTGACCATCGTGAGCCCTGCCTCTTCCGCCCGCTGCCGCTCCGCATCTATGGCGTGGCCCAACCGCTGCCACACGGAAGACACTTCCCGTCCTGGGTCCTCCTGCCCTCCGGCCGATGCCTGCCCCTCCGATGTCGAAGGCCCCGAGCCATCATGGCTCCCACCTCATTGCTGCTGCTGCTGTGCCTCTGCCCGTGCCCTGCCTCCTGCTGCCTGCACATCCTCCACTGGCTGGGGTGCAGTCGTTGATGTGGCCACCCCTGCTGGACGTCCGACTCCCGACGGTGGCAGGGATGCCTCCTCCACCAGCCTGGCCGCACCGTCAGAGGCAGCTCCACAGGGCACCCAGGTGACAAATGAGTGGGAAGATGGCACGGAGGACGACTGGCACATAGTGGGTTCAGTTGAGGAGGGGGTCTGAGCAAGCCCCATCAAACGGAGGAATCCGGCCTGGGTGACCTGTCCCAGTAGGCCGACGCGGTCAACGAGCCATTCGAGATGACGTGCGGTCTCCTCATGAAAAGACTGCAGGTCACCTCGCATGACCCGTTGACGCAAGGCCACACCAGTCAGGACAGGCTCAACCCGGACCCGGATAGCCCCGTCTGCAGGCAGAGGAAGGCCAGTTGTTGTGAGCTCATCCCCCGCCTGAAAACGGGTCTGGACCTAGACATCCCTGCTGGTGCAAGATGATACAGTGACAGGATCAGGGACAGGATTGCACACAGGCACCTCCGCGGCGGCCTGTGCTGCCTCCTGTACCTGGTCCTGCACTGCACCACTAGCACCAGTGGAATCCCCACCTCCAGACCCCGTCTCTGTTGCTTGCACGGCCTCCTCCTCCACCAAACCCCCCCACCAACCTGGATGACTCCGTGCCATCTTCCCCCGTTGGGCCCTGTGGGGTCCCAGCTGCCCCTTCTGCTGCCGAGGAGTCCAACTCCGACCTCCGCCTCTTGGACCTCCCCCCCGGCAGCTGTGGCCTGGGACGCGGCACCGGACTCCTCACTCCCCGATGAGATCACAAACTGGGAGGGGAGCCGCGCCTTGCGTCTCCGGCTGGCGGTGCGATCCCCGCCGCTGTGCTCCACAGCACCTTCTCCGCCCTCATCATCAGTTGACGCTGCAGACAGGGAGAAATGAAACACAGGCATCAGGGCACTGTACAATGGACACATATACACATGACAGTTGCACTTGAGTGGCATTGGCAAACCTCAGACATGGCATCACAATCGGCAACACACATGTCATTTCTACATGCACACATGAGCCATACCACAGCCACATCGCAACTGCCAGCACCATCCATACACATACAAGAGCATGAGCAGGCAAAGGTGAGCCAGACATCACATGCAACACATGGAGTGCACTACACATGCACGCACACCACCACACTTGCATGCACATGTACACAGTGCTGATACATGCAGCTGAAAACATACATGCGTGACATCACGACCATGCCTACTTACATACACATTCATCCAAACATGTGTGCCCACGCAACTGCATTTGGCATGCAAGCCTACACACACAAGCACCATCCATGTCTCACACATGACAGCCCTCTCATGTGTTAGCCGCACGGCCCTGTACAGCCCCACCCATACTCGGCCCCAAACAAACATATGTGCAACCCGCACACTACTGGCACATCACCACACGCACAGTTTACAATCATGATGCATGTACACTTACCGCTCGACTCCAGACGGGTCTGCCTCTCAAGGACCTGGACGTGGAGCGCTGGGGATATGCGTTCCAGGACCCTCATCTGATCTTCCGACAAGTGGCCCCGGCACCCCTTAGCATCCGCTGCCTTCAAGAGGCGCCGGGCCTTGTTCATGGTCCTGGACCTGAAGTCCTCCCAGCGCTTCTTGACATGTTGGAAGTCGCAGACTGCCACCCCCTCCGCGTTAATGCAGTCATGATGTCCGTCCAGATCCGAGTCCGTCCTTCCTTGTCGGCGTGCAAACTTCCGAAGAGGGCATCATACTGCCCCAGGACTTGCTCCACCAGGACACCAACTTCGGTGGCAGTGAAGCTGGTTCCCCTGTGCCTCTCTCCCGGGGGTTGTCAGTGGTGCCAGATGTTGCAGTGCCCGACATGACAACCCCAGAGGCAGGAGTGGGTGGGCAACTGGGTCCTGGGGCTGGGCTGTGGAGCGATGGAATCCCAGTCGGGAGTCTTCAGTTCCAGCAGGGGTGGTCACAGCAACAGCACCCCTGGCTGATGTGCAGGCAGCAAATGGCAAGGCACGTGGGCAGCAGGCAATCAGGCAGCAGCAGATGGCAGGTGGGAGCGTGCTCGGGGCTCTGGGGGGGCAGTAATTTGGCCTTCTGGGCAGGAGCGTGTGCTTACGCGTGGCCAGCTTGATACGGAGTGATTTGGCACGTGAAAATCCAGCACGTCTGCATGTAATTCGAGGAAAGGGCCTTAGCGCGTAAGCGCGTCAGCACACGTACGCGAATTCATTGGCCCAAAGGCCAACAGCGCGTATGCGCGTCTGTGACGTGCGTGCACGGGCGTTTCCCTCTACACGGGTGCATGTTACACGTCCAATGACTGCACGTCAGAGTGTCAGCGCGTGTAATTGGAGGATGGGGCCTTAGCACGTACACGCGGAAGTGACGCTGGACGTGTGGGCATGTTTAAAAAGGTACGTGTAGAATGCCATTTCCTTGTACATGCTTTTCGTGGAGAGCGAGTGGGTGAAATCTTTACTTCTCGTCGGTTCACACGCGATTTACTTCACGGCGTTCCAAGTTCGTACTCCCTGTTACCTCTGACAGCTTTTTCTCTTCTTGTCTTTTTCCTAGGCCTGTTTCTTCAAAGAGCGTTCACTTCTCCTGTTGTCCTGTCTCCTCAGACAGCGTACAATTCTTCTTTTGGCGGGGGTGTTGCCAACGCGCACATGCGCGTATTTTACACGCGATTTCTCCTGGCAGACGGTGAGTTGCGCACGTATTTGACATCTGTGCTTGCCCCGTGTGTTGCCTACCCCTTCAGAGGTCAGTCTAGGCTGCGTGTGACACGCATACGTTCATTTTTGTGTTTCTGGGTGCCACAGCGTAGTGCAGGTTTTTTTCCATGCACGTGGTCTATGAGGGGTTGCGTGACCCGTCATCTCCCTTTTTCGGGGTGCCTGTGCGTTGCGTGACCCGTCATCTTCCCCCAGGGGTCACATACAGTCTTGCTAGAGCACTAGGGTACGAATTCCATCTAGTACCCTACCCCTTTGACCCCCAATTGCTCAGGACAATAGTTTACTACAACTCCCATACGCACAACTACATCAGTGCCATGGTTGGGAGGCGAGCACGCAGTGAGGGCGGCAAAGGTGGGCGAGCCACAAGAGGTGGCCGTGGTGGATACGGTAGGGGACGTGGCCAGGACTTGCAGGGTGCCCCTAACCCCCCCCCATGTGTGGGTGACCAGTCAGGGACACCCATGCCCCCCCCTGGTTGAGGGTAACGTGGCTGACACCATCCCTGCTCAGCCCTTGTTGGACCAGCCCATTGTGGCACCAGACCTGGCACTGGGTGACTCCATGGCTGACTTCCAGGTCAGCAGGTCTAGGCCACGTGTGGCAGTGCACGTTGGTGTCACCAGCCCACGTGGATCAGGGGCAGCTATGTCATCTGCTGCCCTGAGTAGGCAGGGTGGGGAGGCTGCAGGGGCAGCTGCGGCTCCATCCACCCCAGCTCTGAGAGTCCCAGCCAGGGCAGTGTCGGTCCTAGTCCATCCTGCTGACGTTCCCCCTGACTACATCACACTTCAGCTAATGCCTGCACCAAGTCCCATGGTGAGTGTTCATTCCCACACTCCTAGTCCACAGTCCACCGGGGCTCCTGCCCCTAGTGTCCAGAGCGGCGTAGGACACTCAGTATCACCACCACCTTCCAAGCGGAAGAGGAAGAGTGCTCGTCCAGTATAGGCTGATGCCCCAGACACGGCTACACAGTCCGGCCCACCAAGGAAGCCCTGCTTCAATCGGGTCGAACTTGATGCACTTGTGGAGTATGTCTCCGCACATGACAGCGAAATGGTGATTACTGCAGGATGCAAGACCACACCTGCACAACGTCAGGCACACTGGCAGACCATTGCGGAACTCATAAGTGCCCTTGGATTCGTGAGGCGCACAGCTAATGATTGCTACAAGCGCTGGAATTACCTTAAGCGCAGGGCAAAGAAAAAGCTGGCCTCAAGTCATGCCGCAACTCTAGTGACTGGAGGTGGGTCTCCGGCAGAGGACATAGAACTCACTCCACATGAGTATGTTGCTGGGACCTACGTCACGAAGGAACAGATCAAAGGCGTGGGAGACCTGCCAGATTACGAGGCATTGTCTGGTGAGTGCACATGCATGTGTGTGTCATCCATGTGCATGGCGTGTGTGTGAGTGCTTCTGATTGAGTGCCAGGTGAGGGTGTGTGTGCCTGAGTGGTTTGGGTCACCCATGTGCTTCATCCAATACATTCTGCGCACCAGGATTTGGGTGTTGCAGTATCCCTTCTGGCAACAGTAGACATTCAGCCCAACCTCACGCCAGTTGCCCTTGAATTGTTATCTTGCCACAACATAGTTGCATGTTATTCTGTGTTCATTCAGGCTGATTGTCTGCATTCCACCACTTTCACTAGGCATTTCTCAGTCCTATTGTCACATGTGTGACATGGCTAGGGTACATGCCATCTGTGTGATGGCATGTGTCATGTATGTGTATTGGACATGCCAATCACAGGCCAATGTGTGATGGCACTGCTAGGCAGCATGCAGCAAATTCGTTGGTCTTCCATCTTGGTGTCATCAATTTGTGCCATTTGCCTCCCTTTCATACGCAGTGACAGTGCATGCATGGGAGGGTTATAGTCATGTGGTACATGTGTCAATGAAGTACTGTTTGTTGCTTCTCAGCCCTAATTGTGTTCCATGTTGCTAATGCCTATTCCCATTTCTTTACTTTCATGTCTTTGCAGGGGATGACACACTTGATACTGCTGGAGTTGTGGAGGTGGTGCAGACCCAGGAGGGGTCTCAGGTCCGACCGGGCACCAGCGAGGGACGTGGTGTGGTGGTGGGTGAGAACCCACACTTGTGCAGGCCGTCATCTCAAGGGGTGTCTCTGGGTGCACCTCCCCCGAGCTCCATTCAGGTGTCGATTCGGATGATGAGACCTATGTTGCTTTGCAGGTAAGTGTCTCTGGGAGGGATTATGTACTGTCCAACCCACCTGCACCAGGGGTAGAACCCTCAATGGGGATGTCAGTGTTGGAGGCTCAGCCTTTGGTGGTTACGGATGCAGGGTCATACTTCACTACATCTGATCCTGTTCCTGGGCCAGCAGATCAGAGGGGGAATGCCTGCAGCCTCAGGCAGTGCCGGCAGACCAAGACGCAGTTCGCCTTGACCCAGACAGGTGTGGTGCCCGCCGACGCGGTGGCCGTACGCCACCTGGCAATACCGCATGGGAGCAATCCATATACGGTATGGTAAACCAACAGGCAGCATCAACTGAGATGATGGCTCAGGCCATGGATAGGGTGGCCACTTCCATTGTCCCCCAAGAAAGGCTAATTGAACAACTACAGCAGGCAACAGACTCCATTAGCCAGTCACACAGGGAGGACATGTTGGCGTCCAACAGGGACAGGCGGGCGGCACTGGAGACTCTGCGGGAAGCCATTTCCATTGAGTTCCAGGGCCACAGGGAAGCCCTGAGGGTGGAACTCCGTCAGCTCAGGGCAACTCTGGTTGAGCTTGAGGCTTCAGCTAACACGAGGACAGAACAGCAGCTGGAGCGGCTCACACTTACGCTCTCAGCTGAGATGCAGGCAACTAGGGCGGAGGTCCGGGCATCCCGTGAGTTGTTGCATGGGGACCTCCGCACAATTATCCTCCAGAACCAGACCTTCCACACCCGCATGCTTGCTGCCATGGAGGACCAGACTAGGGCTTTGCGTGGGCTGCCTCCCATAGTGCCACCACCTCCTGATGCAGCTGCAGTGGGTGAGGAGAGCGACAGCAGCGATTCTCCCACAATAGGGTAGCCGTGCAGGCCATGAGCGCATGGAGGTGGTTTTTTTTTCGCAAGATCCACACAGGTGGGTTTTGGTGTGCACCCTGTCCTCGGACCTCCTGGGTGGCCTCCCCCAACCCCCCGGGCCCATTAATGGCCATTTTGGATTATTATTATTATTTTTTTTTATTTTTGATTTTTTGGACAGTGTGTTGCCTTGCGTGGCTCCCGTGGGCATACGCTGTATTGTGGCTGGGCACATGCAGGCTTGTCCTGAATTTGGGTCAGATGCTTGGGTTTGTGTGACACACACCCCTCCAGCTTCCCGTTTCCATGGGCTTGCAAAGGGTGTGCCCAAGTGACATTGACTTACACGGTGACGTTGGACTCGCATTTGATGTGTGGGCAGTCTGTAGTCAATACTGTGTATACATTACTAGTGCATATTGTTGTTGTATTGTACACTGCATGGTGTATTGATATGTGCCTCTGCATCCATCTCATCCTCCTAATTTGCAGGTCCATTTCTCATGTCTTCACAAGGCGGTCTACTTTGGGACTGGAGTCCATGTTGTAAGCAGTGCAGCTACACTCTTGCGTGGCGCGAACACTGTATACTTGGAAGTGTTCGAAGTGCTGCCATTATCAGGTAGTGAGGCTACCAATTTTTTAAGTCCGTACAGTCATGTTTATGGTAGGTTGGAGGTTGTGTAGGTGATTGGTATTCTTGGTAAGTATTTGGTAATGTGTGTTGTTGGTCCTTCATTACTGTGAGCATTTCATGTGTGGCCAGTTTCCATTAGGGACACTGTAGTTGGTGACACTTGTGGAATGTAGTGGGGATTAATTTTTTGCTCTCACATTGCATGACATGCCATGGTGTGTTGTGTGGCCGTGCCGGGGAGGGGTTGGGTGACATGCCACTGTTCTCATGGTGTATTTTTCAAGTGGGTATTCATTTTTGCTGCATGGAAGTGTGTCTTTTGATGACACTGCATTGGTGGTGTTTGTGTAGGTAGGGATGCACACATTGTGACACTTCCAGATGAACAATCTCAGGCTGCCATGGTTCTGACAGTTGACTGTCCCTTTGTTCATTATAATTGTCAGATTGAGTCATCATTGATTGTCAGATGGTATGTGCCAGGGCTGTGTGCACTCCACAGGGGTGTGCTTTCTATGTGAAGTAATTAGCCACCAGCTGCGTACGGGCTGCCTCACCCCGTGCCCTTTCCCCTCTCATGCGCAGTGGGCGTGCATGTGGTTGGGGATTTGGGGGCACCACCATGTCCACAGCCAGGCCCCGGTGTGTTGCAACATTGTGCAGGACACATGCTGCCACTATGATCCTGCACACTACTGGGGGAGCGTATAACAGCTGCCCGCCAGAACAGTCAAGGGAGCGAAAGCGTGACTTGAGCACTCCGAATGTGCGCTCCACTATGCCCCGTGTTGCAATATGGGCTGTGTTGTATCTTACCTCGGGAGGCGTGATGGGGTTCAGAATTGGCGTCATCATGTGTGTGCTCAGAGGGTAGGCACTGTCCCCTGGGGAGGTGGTGATGGGGATCATTAGTGGGGTATTGGCATTACTCTGTATCTGTCATGCATGCGTGTGCTGTGGCATTTCTACTCACCAAGCAGCCATGCATCGCCATGCCGCCCAGCTTCCATGTCCCGGTTTAGGGTTGACATCCTGTAAATGAAGCTGTCGTGGGTGGACCCTGGATAGTTGCCATATACTGAGGTGATGATTCCCTTGGCATCACATACTACCTGGACGTTGATGGAATGCCAGTGCTTGCGGTTTCTATAGATGTGCTCAGATGCCCTGGGGGGGACGTAGAGCCACTTGTGTGCAATCAATGGCACCTAGCACTTTGGGGAATTGTGCCACCCTGTAGAAATCCTGGCTGACAGCCTGCCTTTCTGCAGGTGTTCTGGGCAGGTATATGTGCCTCCGGACTGATGGGCGTGCAGTGATGATGGCCAAAACCTGGTGTAGGCAACGTGACTGAGTGGTCTGTGACATACTATGGCACTTGTCCGCTGATATGATCCGGTAGCCAAGAAGTGCAGTACATTGAGGACCTTCTCCAGGAGGCTGAGTGCTTGGAAGCACAGGGTGGGTGATGTGAGGTCATCCTCCCACTCACTGACCAGGTCGAGTATTATGTGTGGTGGAAACATGTACCTCCCATACACCTGGTCATCTGGCATACCAAATAGGCTGGTTCTGGGTGTGAAGATTCTGGCCCGGACTATCCTTCTCCTCCTCCTGCAGTATCCCATGGCCACTGCTGCTAGGAACGGTATATTCATCCTGGCGACTGAGCTTGTTTGTTTGCGCACTCTTTTATGCTACGCGGGACGTGCGCCTGCTTCATGCTGGTGTACGTGTTTCAGGATTGGTCCTTTTATTTTTTGGCACGTTGTAGGCGAGCGTGTAAATCTTCCCGCCCACCCCAGGAATACACGTAACATGCTCTCCCAGGCCCAGTCGCGAGTAAATAATCCTGCCCACCCCTGGAATACACGTACTCCACTCACAGGCACAGTCGCGTGTGGAACTTTACGCGCACACACCGAAATACACGTACCCTGCTGGTATCGCGTGTCGAAGTTCACACGGGCCCATGATACACGTACCCTGATGGAATCGCGTGAGACTACCCGCGCACCCCTGGAGTACACGTACCCAGGCAAATCCCACGGCTGGGGGTTGGGGGTGCTGGGAGACATGAGTGGGGGCCTGGTGGAGGGTGCCCCTGGATGCAGGGGGGTGGGGGTGCTGGGAGACATGAGTGGGGGCCTGGTGGAGGGTGCCCCACAGTGCTGGGGGGTGGGGGTGCTGGGAGACATGAGTGGGGGCCTGGTGGAGGGTGCCCCTGAATGGGTGGGGGTGTGGGGGGACATGAGTGGGGGCCTGGTGGAGGGTGCCCCACAGTGCTGGGGGGGTGGGGGTGCAGGGGGACATGAGTGGGGGCCTGGTGGGGGTGCTGGGAGACATGAGTGGGGGCCTGGTGGAGGGTGCCCCTGGATTCTGGGGGGTGGGGGTGCTGGGAGACATGAGTGGGGGCCTGGTGGAGGGTGCCCCTGACTGGTGGGGGGTGGGGATGCAGGGAGACATGAGTGGGGGCCTGGTGGAGGGTGTCCCTGGATGCTGGGGGGTGGGGGTGCAGGGGGACATGAGTGGGGGTCTGGTGGAGGGTGCCCCACAGTGCTGGGGGGTGGGGGTGCTGGGAGACATGAGTGGGGGCCTGCTGGAGGGCGCCCCTGGATGCTGGGGGGTGGGTGTGCAGGGGGACATGAGTGGGGGCCTGGTGGAGGGTGCCCCACAGTGCTGGGGGGTGGGGGTGCTGGGAGACATGAGTGGGGGCCTGGTGGAGGGTGCCCCTGACTGACTGGTGGGGGGTGGGGATGCAAGGAGACATGAGTGGGGGCCTGGTGGAGGGTGCCCCTGGATGCAGGGGGGTGGGGGTGCAGGGAGACATGAGTGGGGGCCTGGTGGAGGGTGCCCCACAGTGCTGGGGGGTGGGGGTGCAGGGGGACATGAGTGGGGGCCTGGTGGAGGGTGCCCCACAGTGCTGGGGGGTGTGGGTGCTGGGAGACATGAGTGGGGGCCTGGTGGAGGGTGCCCCTGGATGCAGGGGGGTGGGGGTGCTGGGAGACATGAGTGGGGGCCTGGTGGAGGGTGCCCATGGATGGTGGGGGTGGGGGTGCTGGGAGACATGAGTGGGGGCCTGGTGGAGGGTGCCCCTGGATGCAGGGGGGTGGGGGTGCTGGGAGACATGAGTGGGGGCCTGGTGGAGGGTGCCCCTGACTGGTGGGGGGTGGGGATGCAGGGAGACACTAGTGGGGGCCTGGTGGAGGGTGCCCCTGGATGCAGGGGGTGGGGGTGCTGGGAGACATGAGTGAGGGCCTGGTGGAGGGTGCCCATGGATGGTGGGGGGTGGGGGTGCTGGGAGACATGAGTGGGGGCCTGTTGGAGGGTGCCCCTGGATGCAGGGGGGTGGGGGTGCTGGGAGACATGAGTGGGGGCCTGGTGGAGGGTGTCACTGGATGCAGGGGGGTGGGGTGCAGGGAGACATGAGTGGGGGCCTGGTGGAGGGTGCCCCTGGATGCAGGGGGGTGGGGTGCTGGGAGACATGAGTGGGGGCCTGGTGGAGGGTGCCCCTTGATGCTGGGGGGTGGGGGTGCAGGGGGACATGAGTGGGGGCCTGGTGGAGGGTGCCCCACAGTGCTGGGGCGTGGGGATGCAGGGAGTCATGAGTGGGGGCCTGGTGGAGGGTGCCCCTGACTGGTGGGGGGTGGGGGTGCTGGGAGACATGCGTTGGTGGGCAGTAGTGCAAGGTGACATGTGGGTTGGCTGGGGGGCATGGCCATGGTGGATGGGCTGCCTGCGGGACATGTGCAGGGGTGCAGGGTAGTCCCCTGTGGTGTGGGCCGCCTGCAGGGGCCGTGGAGGGTGTAGAGGGAACAGCTAGGAGGACCCACACAGCCAATTCACGTGTGGGACTCCCCAGCACCCCCGAATTACACGTAGGCTGCTGAATTCGCATGTGGAATTTGCCGCGCACCCAGAGTACACGTACCCTGCTGAAATTGCATGTGAAACTTCCCCCGCACACCAAAATACACGTACCCTGCTAATTCGCGTGTGAAACTTCCTGCGCACCCCGAAATACACGACCCAGGGCAATCTCGTGTGGAACTTCCCGCGAACCCCGTAATACACGCACACGCTATTTTTCACACAGCGGGTGTCCATCTTTGTTCGTACCCCTTTGCACCTCCTTTGTCCTAGAGGGCCACTGTATGGACCATTCATCATAGCTGTATATAGGTGCTTTTTGTTAGCGCACATTTTGGCGCACATTTATTTCAGGCGCAGGGACGCTACCGCCTGCTTTCTTGTGGCGTACTTGTTTGGCCCTGTGCGCGTCTTTCACCGTGCGCTGGTTTGCCCTATTCGATTCCATGAATACGGGTTGTAAGCGAGCGTGTGGGCGTTCCGCGCACTTGCCTCCTGTACTTCCCCCCCGTGACGCCCATATTTTCACGCGTTGTTCCCCATTCCGAGTGTTACGCCCCGTGTTCCGCCTACTTTTGTGATGTGCGCCGCGCTATGTGCGATTTCGCAGTGGCCGTGGCGCACGCCGTTGGATGACCTGTGCGCCGGCGTGCGCCGCACACTTTTTCAGCGCACATCCAATGTTTTTCTCATGCACGGACTTCCATGAATCGATGTGCGCTGGTTTCCCTGCGATTTTCGCAGGTGCACTGCGATTTTCGCACTTTTACTGCGAATCGCACGTTTTGGCACCTCTGCGCAGGAATTTTCGGCGCACATTAATTCCATGAATCGACCAGTTTGTTTCTTTAAATCCGCATTTTCTTCTGACGCTGTCTGAGTGCATTCTGCTTGGCTTTCACACTATAGCCTCGTATAGGGGCATTGTTTCTGTGGCCTGCTCGGTCCCTATACTCTCTCCTGAGCGTGCTGCTTGATGGCAGCTGAGGTTAATAGTAACCTCTGCTTGAGGTTTTCATTGCTCATGGCGCTTCCACGTTCCGTTAGCCTGCTTATCCCCCTACCCCCACCCCTTTTTTTTGTAGTCCTCTGTTTGGTATAATAGAGTATTAGGTACACTTTGAAATAAACTATGTCAGTTGTCAGAGAGAAGTTGCAGGGTGAATGATGGAGGTATTGTCATTAGTCAGGGTAGTTCCTCTGATCGCAACGTACCATTTAAGCATGGGTCTTCAGGTCGCAGGTTAGAAGGGGATGATAAACGCCTTCAGAGTGTGGTACAGGAGACAGTAATGCCTTATGAAACCTGAATACCCTGGCAGGTGCTTTTGATCGCTTGGTTAAGAGCATAGCGGATTTTCATATTAAGGCTGGGCTGTCTGAGGTACCAGACGAAGGGCTTAAACCTGGCAAATGTCCCCAAAAATCTGAGCATTTACAGAAAAAGTTCAGGCCTCGAAAAAGCGTAGGAGCAGTGATATGGGTTCCCCTGTGGCTTCTCCCTGCACATCCTTCTCATAATCCGAGGATTCGAATTCCCCTCATAAGAGGAAGAAAGTGAAGGAGACCTCCCAGGAAAGGAAGAAAGTGCTCCATGACATGTTGGGGGAGCCCTTCTTTGATCCCGATGACATGCAGTATCCTCGCTCGGCTGGATGGAGGCCATCTGAGGCTGTGTCTTCATTCATGGAACATTGGGCGAGGAAACCCATGGGGAAGGATGCGTGCAATAAACTAAGGGCAGAGTGCCCTCGCCCTTCCCTTCCTGATAAGGTAGCAGCGACCCCAGAGATTGACAAATCCATGGTGGTTTTTCTGTCAAAGAAGGGCAAAGCCCCGAGATCATGTCAGGCTAAGCTCTGGATGTTTTAGGCTCCCTTGCTCAGGTGTTCGCTATGTTAGAGGAGAGTCTGGTGTATGACACCCCACTTGATGTTACTATACTACAGGGTTGGGGCCGACGTTCTGTTTGTCTGCTCAGCAACGCCAACTCGGCTCTGTCATCGGAGAGGCGTAAAGCTTTATTGACACGCTTAGACCCAAGATTGGCAGACATGGCTCCTGCAGAAGCAGGTCCTAAGGCCCAAGGATTACTTTTTAGAGAGGGTTTGTCAAGGAACTCTTCTTTTGTGCATATCTTCACAAATTTGGATAAAGCACAGTCTAATATCAGGAAGGCTCTAACACTGGGTGTTTTTGCCAATGCCAGAAGAGGCAGCGCCCGCTCCTATGGCCGTGCCTTCCAGTGCTGTTCCGGCCCCTCACAGTTTGCAGCCAGAGGAGTGCATTCTGGGTTCAGCTCCAGAGGCCGTGCCGACACCTTCTTTCCACTACGCCGAACGCAGTGGAGGGGCTGTTCCTACAGAGGAGCAGGGCGCGCATGAGCCACTTCAGGTGAGCATTTTTCATCTAAGTGTTTTTTCCCAGGGAGATCTAGGGGGAAGATTAGCACATTGTGAACACAACTGGGCTTGTCCCACCACAGACGGATGGGTGTTGCAGACAGTGCAGGGGTTCCATTTAGAGTTCTACAGCCCTCCCTTCAAAGGGTGCATACTCGGCCGCTGGTGTTCAGTCAGTACGAGCAAGCATGCTTAGATGCAAAGATGCGCAATCTCATTCGGACGGAATCGGTCATTCCCGCAGTGATAGTGGTTTTCCCCTTTCCGCATTTTCATCTTTTTGGTGCCCAAGCCGGATGAGGGTTTCAGGCCAGTGATCAATCTGAGAGCCCTCAATGCCCTAGTGGTGTACGGCCACTTCAAAATGGAAGGGATTCATTTGCTATGGGATTCTCTCCTGCAGGGGGATTGGATGCCCAAGATAGATGTAAAGGATGCATACTTGGTGGTGCCGATTTTTCCCTCTCATCAACAGTATCTGCAGTTTCAGTAGCAGGATCGGTATTGGCAGTTTGCGGCTCTACCGTTCGGCCTTTGTCAGCCCCTTGGTGCTTCACCAAGCTACTGAGGTCTGTGATGGCTTTTCTGTGGTCCAGGGGATAAGGATAACCATTTACTTGGACGACATACTCATTCTAGGGCAGGCAGAGTGTCTCCTTCTCACCGATCTTTGATAGACCGTGTCCCTTCTTCATGGTCTGGGGTTTGTAATTAATCGAGAAAAGTATGTCCTCCTGCCTACAAATGTCTGCAATGGCTAGGCTTAATTATAGATTGTCAGCAGTGCCAGCTCTGGTTGCCCCAGAAAAGGATGCAGGGAATTCGAGCTCAGATCAGGTCTGTGTCAATAAAAGGGGTGTTGTCATTTCGGCTTCTAGCCAGGGTCATAGGTATGCTTTCGGCATCGATTCAAGCCATTTTTCCGGCCCTTCTCTATTACAGGGCTCTTCAGAGATTGAAGGCTTGGCATCTTCAGTCAGGGGCACCTTATTTTCTAGTGGTACGTCTGTCACAAGACGCAACAGTAGAGCTACATTGCTGGCTACAGGACATGCAAGCGTGGAACAGGCGAGCTATATTTGGCTCGCTCCAGACATGGTGACAGAGTAGGATGCCAGTCTGGAAGGTTGGGGTGCACAAAGGCAAGTGGTTTCTACGGGAGGAAGGAGGTTTGTCCAGGAGCAGGTTCGCAATATCAACTGTCTCGAGCTCTTGGCAGGGTTGTTTGTGGTGAAAAGATCAAAGACAGGGTGAATTGCTGCATCCTGTTGAGGATGGACAATGTGTCAGGCGTCCGCTACATCAACAAGTTTGGAGCACACATTCCAAGGGGCTAGCGGACATAGCACAAGGTTTCTGGCACTTTTGCCTCAATTGAAGACTTATGTTGCAGACAGAATATCAGCCAGGCCTCTCCAATACAGTGGCGGATTGGAACTCCAGCTTCCTTCGGGACAGCAGAGATTGGAAGCTGAACAGCGAGGTGTTTGTGTTTGTCTCAGATTTGGGGCCCGTTTCTCATGGATCGGTTCGCCTCTATTTCCAGGTGCCTCGTTTCTTCAGTTGGTGTCCGGATCAGGACGCTCTGGTTGTAGACTCGTTTCTTCAGGATTGGTGTCACCTTCAGGGTTATGCTTATTCTGATAGTCATTCTTCAGGTGTGCAGACAAGGAGCATCTGGTTCTGTTGACCCCTTTTTGGCCAACCTACTAGACATCCCCAGGCTCCTTCCGTCCTTCCCGCTGTTACTTACAGATCCAGGGGCAGGTGTCACGAGCTAGTGTTGCAGGGGTAACTGCAAGTAATGGCATGGAACATTTCTGCAAGTCCTGGTTGTTGCCAGGACTTTCGGGAGACGCTTACCAGTTCATCAGGGACTCTTGGGCTATATCCACTCAGGTTTCCCATTTATCTGTGTGCGCGTGCTGGATGGACTGGTGCGTGGCAAGGGATCTCGATCCCTTTTCTGCCCCTCTGGTAGAGATAGTCAACTTCCTTGGTCTCTTAAAGATGGGGGAAAGCCTACAGGAAGATCAATTTCCGGTCAGCCATCTCAGTGTGTTATTTTGGTCAAGGCGGAACCGGTGGGTCGACATTTACTAGTAAAAAGGGCCTTCCGGTCCAGCAGGATCAAGAAACCTCCTAAGGCCAAGTATTCTGTTTTCTGGGATGTGAATGTGGTTTTTCCGTTGCTCATCTCCTTCAGAAAACCGTATGCTGCAGTTTCCACTTCCACCTTAGCTTGTTGGGTTATGAGGGAGGCTGGGATAGCACATTCTGTTAGGGGAGCTATGGCCTCTAAGTACGGTTTGCTTGGGGGAGGATATCCAAAGAGCAGCTGATTGGTCCAAGGAATCTACGTTCAACTCTTTGATCACAGAAAAGTTCAAAATGTGGCTGGTTTTTCCAAGAGCTTGAAACTTGCATAATAGGAAGCCTCCGATCTCGATATACAATAGCTAATCCCCCACACTAATGTGAGTGGGGGTTTAGATTCTATTAAGAGACACGAAGGTGAGTATTATCCCTCCTTCCTGGCCCTCTTTTCTTACGCTGTGTTCTCTTCCTCCAGTGGGCGTACGAGTAAAGATCAGTGGCGATTCATCAGGATGTCGGGTGGTAGAGCGACAGGTTCCGGTGAAATTCCATATCCGACTGGGTGGTGCTCCTCGTGTGAGGTGCGGTATCTGCTTTCCTCTCACAGCTGCAGAAGAGGATGATGGACTAGAGCTATGGAGCACCATAGGGGGGAAATGACCCCAATTGGCTGACATGCCAGGACTGCCATCTTGGGTTGGGGGTCCTATGTGTTTTTTGTTCATAATATTGGTGTTTTCAAATGTTTCTGGTGTTTACATTTTCAATCTATGCTGCTTGTTGAAAGTAAAGAAATCATGAGGCATAATACTCACATCAGTGTCTCTTAACAGAATCCAAACACCCACTCACTTTAGTGCAGGGGCTTAGCCATTCTCGCGCACCTCCTAGCATGCATGTCCCTGCATCCAATGTTTCCCCAAACGATTCAGCAGTGAACTGATTTGGTGAGGTTTGAAAGAACACCTGCGCCTGCACAACATAGATCTCTGCGAATTACTTTCCTAAATAGCCCAACCTCAATCTATTCCATTGCCCCTTAATAAATATGACAAAGTGACATATATACAGACATTTTTGCAACATGAAAATACACTTGCCGGAACAAGTCCACGAGGGATCAGCTTCGTTTCCTGTGACCTATCGATTGGGTCTCTACGTCTACTTCTTGGTTTTCTCTCAGCTATGCCCCCGAGGGACCGACTGCCACCTATTGGCTCTTGGTCGAGGGGCAAGTGACCAAGCCTCAGGGCGGGCTGGGAAGCATCCAAACATATAGGTGGGAAACTTGAAGCTTGCTAAAAGGAAGAGAAGCTGCCTGTGTCTTCCACGGGCAAGACGTCTTTGGTGATGGACTGTTTTGTTTGCAAATACTTAAGCTGCCGTTTTTGAGGGAGGACGGAGAGAACCTGAGAAGGTGACCCGCGAAATAGCTGAAGTGCGCATCTAGGATCCGAAGAAACATGGAGGGTCATGTAACCTTGGAGCTGCGTTGCGGTAAGAGGGGCTGCGAAAAGGGGGTGTGCGTTGAGAACCTTGCAGTATTTTTGGTTGTTAATACTCCTGGGGATGAAACAGGATACCCAAATCTGAATGAAATTCCACACACATCCACTGTTGTGCGTCTCTTATATGGACCTCAAATGCACATAATTGTTAAGGTCACTTGCAAGTCTGCCAGACCAGTGAAATCCACGTAGGCAAATGTCTGAACGTTCAGAGATTTCTAAAAACACACTAGCTGGACCTCAGGCAGCTAAATAGCCGCATTATTTCAAAGAGCAACATATTCTGCTTTCACAATTGTTGGGTTTCCCTTTCTTAAGGAACTGGGAACTGTGTGGACTTTGCGGGCTGAAGTGCTAGGTAAAGGCGCAAAGGCAGAGTGATGCTCAAGACGGTGTCCAGTCAACTGGTCGAAAAAAAAACTGGTCGACGCAATTTGGTCGAAAACCAAATGGTCGAATTTTTTTTTTTATTTATATATTTATTTTTCGGGTTTTCGTTTAGTAAAAAAAGGGGTTTTTAGAGAAAAAAAGGGGGTTGGGGGGGACCCCCCCAAAAAAATAAAAAAAAGGGTTAAAATAAAAAAAAAAAAATTCGACCATTTGGTTTTCGATCAAATTGGTTCGACCATTTGTCTGGTCGACCAATTTTTTTCGACCAAATGTCTGGCAACCGCTCAAGACGCCTTTATTAGCACACCGACATCTTCCAACTGAGTTTCCTTATCCCCACGTTACTTCTCACCCCACTCCCCATGTCCTGCCCCCTCCCAAACTACGATTCCCAAACTGGTGTCTCCTGAACTACAATCCCCCACAAGACATCCCCTCCCAAATATAACACTTGCATGGTGTAATTATCCTATTTTTCAATGTGTCTCTACGGTCTTGTTCTTGGTTGCTGAGGCCTTGGGCATCTCCCCTCCACTTGTTCGGGTTGATCTTCATACACCAGTCTGGTTGGCTCAGCCCCGGAATCTTCCACATCACCTTGGTATGAATCATCCAATGAATAGTTGTCTACTTTCGCAAGAGCTGCGTCTCCTTGGTATCTTTTTTGAAGCGTGAGGAGTTTCTCGTTATTGCTGCTGGTGACCATTGATCCTTTACGTGCATTCATAATGAGTGAATGCTCAAGGAATGCGGCCATGTGCTTGCATGTTTGGGGTGGTTTAACTACCATACAGTTTAACCACCACAATCTTCCCCACTTTGAATAACGAGTTCTTGGCACTTCTTATAGCATCTGCATGCCGTTTCATTTTTCTTTCGGCTTGTTCATTTCGTTCCCGCATGTCCTCATCCCCTGCATATCTACTGCACTCGCTCTGATGTTGTGGTAGCCTCGTGCGACCGCTTCTACCAAACATCACCTCCGCAGGGCATGTCCATGTTGAACTATGCAGGGAGTTCCTGTAGTCCCCCAACATTTGATGGAGTACCTGCTCACATGGTTGCGCAGTAAGAGTTGTGACCTGGAGTGCTCTCTTTCGGTTGCCCATAAAACGTTCAATCATTCCGTTGGCAAGGTTGGGGGGGAGGGGGCATTGTCCGTCTTGACTTGTCGTGGTATGCCATATGCTGAAGATCCAGTCTAGCACCAGTATAACGTGATCTGCTGCCATGGATGACACTAACTGTGCCTCTGGAAATCGTGAGTACTTATGCATAATTGCAAGCACATATTTCCCCCCCTCCATAGGACCAAAGAAGTCAGCAGCAACCACCTGCCAGATACCCTTAGGAAGTTCTGACATGTTCAGTGGCTAGGGGTGTCGGTTCGGTGTAATCAGACCAACACGTGGGACACTCTCGCAACAGCTCCTCCACCATTGCGTTGAGTTTTGGGAACTGCACCTTTTCGCTCAACATCCTCTTGGTGGAGACAATTCCTCTGTGTTCCTCATGTGCCATCTCTAGTACCTGTTTCAGCAATTGAGCCGGTATGACAATTCTGTTTCCTTTGAGCAGCAAGTTCTTTTCCGACAGCACTAGTTCCTCCTTCCCTTGCAGCATACCCTCCACATCTTTCCTCACTTCCCCAGCTTCCAGCGACCCCTTTCCTTCGCCTTCCTCCATCTGCCCGATCATATTCCTTCAACCATTATTTGACATGCTGGATCAGTGTCGACCTGCTGACTGAGTCTCATAGGGTCAATGCCTTGTGGGATAGCCTGCTGGATCAGATATCTGATATCTGTCCGCTACTGATGGCTCTGGGGCATTCTCAGATCAGGAGTGCCTCCATAAAAAGTCTGCTCGGTATTCATCCTTACACAGCCGGTGAATTATGTCAAACGCATAATCTTGCAATCGTAGACCCCCACCTGGCGATACGTGGTGGCATCTTCGCTTGGGGGTTAGCATACAAGTACAGCAGAGCCTGGTGGTCCATGATTATCTTAAATGGCTTCCCGTATAGGAACAAAGGGAAATGTTTGCAAGACCATATGACCGGCAGGCTCTCCTTTTCTGCCTGCGAGTAGGGACGCTCTGTTTTGGCTAAGCTCCTGCTCACATACACCACAATATGCCTCTGGGCCGAGTTTTCTTTGTCTTTTTTTGCTTGTATTGCCCCTAATCCCACCAGGCTTGCTTCCACGATTAGCTCAGACTCCCAGTCAGCATCAAAGTACGCCATGTCCTCAGCTTGAGCTATGCAACGTTTGTCCATGAAAGCCTGGTGACATTCAGTCGACCATTTGAACGTTGCAGGTTTGGTGAGCGCACGCAGGGGCTCAATGATGGTGGCAAAGTCCTTTATGTACCATGTGCAATAGCTTGCGAGCTCCAGGAAGGACCTGAGTTCAGAGACATTTGGTGGAGGCGCTGTCTCAATGAGGGATGTTACTTTCTCCGAATCTGGAGTAGTGCCGTTCTCAGAAAATGTGTCCAAAAAAACGAAGGGTTCCTTTCCGGAACTCACATTTTTCTTTATTTAGCGTGAGGTTGGCCGCTTCCATGCCATGCACACCCATGAATGTGTGTCATTGTGTTTCTCTGCATCCATGACGAAAACTAAAATGTCATCACTGTAATTTATACAGTTTGGGATGTGTTTAATAATGTTATGAATTTCAGCTTGCAATATCTCTGCTGCTGAGGACACTCCGAAACGTAGCCTTTTGTATGTGTAGAGCCCTAAATGTGTTACAAAGGTCGTGATGTACCTGCTCTATGGGCTTAAGACCAGTTGGTGGTACCCTTTTTGGAGATCAAGCTTTGAGAACACTTTGGCCCTGTTCAACAGGTGAATCATATCGGTGAAGCGTGGAGCCAGATGTCTTTCTCTTTTGATGGCCTGCATGTCCACGCATAGGTGAATAGCATCAGAGCCCTTCTTGGGAACAGGTACAATGGGGGATACCTACTTTGTAGGACCTACTGCTGGCTCAAAGATATTTTGCTCGAACAGTCTGTGGTGCTCTTCCTCTGCTTGCCGTTGGATGTTGATGGGGATCCCTCTGTCGTGCTGCGCCACTGGTGGGACATCCTTATCGATGTGTAACTTGACCTGTCGGTTGCACAGTTTTCTAATTCCTTTGAGCAGGGCTGGAAAGAGAGAACTACTTCTGTCTAAAGTGTCAATATACTTGCGGATCATTAGTTTATATAGAACATGAATCAGACCCATGTCAAGCCCTCTTGAAACTTAGTATGCACCCGCATTCTGTTGGGGTGGAGATCACGTGGACAGGAATTGCCTTTCCTGCGTCTTGTACCTGCATTTTCCTTTAAAAGGTCCAAGGCACTTCAGGGGGGTCTTGGCCCCATAGGGGTATATGTCCACACTGGCTGCTCGAAGTCGGGGCATCTGATGCAACTCCTTGTATACTTTTTCACTGATAACATTTACCGAGGCATCAGTGTCTATGAGTAATTATGTTGGCTTCTCATTCCAACTCAGCAGTATGGGACTATGTTCAGTCACCGTTGTTTTGTTGCTCATTGCATATAAATATCCCTTTTTCCTCCGTTCCCCTTCAAAGGAGCTTGGCTCTGTGTCAGATGGCGACTGTTCTACTCGATAACGAACATGTCATCTGGTGCGCCGCTCCAATCATGCATGGGCTACTTGATTTCTCCTCCTCTCACTCCGCTCTCTTCTTGGCCTCATCACCTGACGATTGGTCACATCATCCTCCTCCCATGTACCCGCCTTTGCTGCCATGGTGTTGCTCTTCATTCTGGGTCTGCCAAGTGCTTCTTTTCCCCCTTTTCTGGCTAGGTGACACACAGACTTGAAGTGCCCTTCTCCACATGCCAAGCATTGTTTTCCGATTGCTGGATATACCCCTTTGTGCAGGAACCCATATCTGCATTTCTAGCAGAATTGCTCACTCTGAGCTCATGGCTCCCTCTGTAGTCTGTGGACCATTTCTGTATGACTTGATGCTCCCTCAGGGTTATTGAAGCTCTGAGAGTCTCCCGCCAGCTCTGCCATGGCCAACATCAGAATTTCATCCAGTGTCTTGGACTTATGCAGTAGTCTGCGCCGGAATGCTTGGGATTCGCATCCCGTGATTATTTGGGATCATAGTGCCTCTGTTTGAATAATTGCCAAAGTCACAGTGTTTGATCTTAACATGTCATCTCATTACAAAGGCGTTCATGGTTTCTCCTTTTAGCTGCTTGGTGCTGTGGAACAAATGCCTCTCGTAATCCACATTTGTATGTGGGGTGAAGTATGTGACCAGTGCCTCTTTCAGTCCTTGTATCGTGTCAATGGAATCAGCCGGCAGTTAATCGATTATATCCCCCGCGGCAGTGCTTACCGCCAGCTTCAATAGGCATCGCTGCCGGGCATCTTTTATTGGCCCTGTGGCTCCAACGTACAGATCAGAGTCCCTCATCCATCTTGCCCATCATGGCCCCATATTGTTGGTATCAGACATGTCGAATACCCCTGGAAGCTGGACAGCTAATGACTCCTGCACTCTATGTGGGCCTTGTGACTGCTGCATCACGGGAAGAGTGACCGGGATGTCTAGGTCCAACATGGTGACCATGTGTGTATCCCAGAGCCCCTTTGTTCTCTGGCGTTTCTCGGGACCACTTCACTCCCCCTCCTTATTACAGTCTCCCTTCTTGGTGGGTGTGTCACCTTTGAAGGCGTGGGGCGTGAGAGGACTGCCTCCTCCCCTCAGATCTTCATCCGTGTCATTCGTGGCAATTTTGTGCCCAGTGTTCTCACAGCGGCCGCCTATATAGGCACGAGCAAGGCTTGGAGGTGTGGACCATGTGCGGCCACCTGTCACAGGCATGAGCACCACTGGAACTTGGTCTGGGGCCAACACCGACTCCCCCCCCACTCACCACCACAGCAATGGGTCCACTGGCGATGTGGACCGAGACCTTTCCGTGCGCTCTGCCAAGCTGGCGGGCGCAGCTGCCGCCTGAAACACGCACTGTGTGGCGTCCATCAATCATAAGGCTTCTGCGTGGGATGGCACCCCTTCGTTGCTAGTGTAGGGTTTCCCTTTCTCAAGGAAACGTGTGGACTTTGCAGGCTGCTGCACTAAGAAAAGGCGCGAAGATGGAGTGATACTGAAGACGTCTTTATTAGCACACCGACATCTTCCAACTGTCTTTCCTTATCCCCACATCACTTCTACCCTGCTCTCCAGGTCCCCCCCGCGAACTACAATCCCCAACTTGGTGTCTCCTGAACTACAATCCCCAACATGACAATTATCAGAAAAGTGTAAGTACGTATACTGATTGGACTTTGTGCCTTATGAACCCAACATTCATAAGTGCCATGATGCACTGGGCTCCTGTGCCCTGACCTCAGCTCAATTTTGGGCACAAACATCTGCAATTAACAACTGGTTTGATGAACCAATATGAAACCCACTTAAAGCCAGGTCTCACAGAAAATCCACAATCTCAACCACCACATTATCGCGATATAACATTTGAGCCAGGTCTGATCACGCTAAATACTTTGCTTCAGCCCTCACCCTCATTCCAGCCCTCTAAGACAGCCTGCACCCTTCACCCAGCTGCTTCCCTCTCTACCCAGAGCTTTCTGCTCCGATCACTGTACTCCACCCACCATAGAAATAAAAAAGGGACTTGGTCCCTTTTCTATTCATTATGGCGGTGGCCATCCTTTATCGCTAGCAATTGGGCTGTCACAATAAGTCCGGAGTCCGTCTCCATTCAAAATAAATTATACCTATTCCCTGTAGGGAGGTTGTGTGCCAAATGATTGCGATATATACTAATAATGCAGCATATGCAGTATTCTCTGTGGTGCACTGGCATGAGTTGCTAACATGAAGCAATAATATGGTTCACTAACAAAGGGGGGTGATCGCAGCAATAGAGAATTAAATGGGGATGATTGTGAAACAAACAGCTGATTTAGGGGTTAGATTTGCAGCCTGCAGGTATTAACATTACAACATTGCAGCATGTGCATGGACAAAACAGCCTTTCTTGCAAGGGTTTGGTTCAGCAGCATTAAAGGGTGAACTGCCTGTTTTGCAAGGCGAAATGCGTGGTTTAACAAAATAGGCCTTGGAAAATAAAAACCTGGTCATTGTTCAGAGGTGCAGGAAGAGGATAAGATGTTTAATTTTCTTCTGAGCGCAGGAAGAAACGGTCAGCAGTGGTGCAGCTTGCCAAAAACCAGAGGGCTGAGCTGGAAAATTACATGAGGTGTGTGAACCGAGGATGAGTTGGAATTTTCTCGAAGGCTCTGTTGTGTGCTAAAGTTGAGTGACACCAGGGGCTGGAGTGAAGGCGGTGACATCGGCTGATAGGTGGGTAAGAATGCTCAGCCTCTATGTGTGCTGGCTGGGTGATGAGAAAAGCCTTATAATGGGCTGTCAGCTGGAAGGCAGGGCTTTTAGTGCTGTGTTTTTTACCTGGGCTTTTTGCCCTGTCTCATTGCTGTTTGCAGAGGGCTTTTTGCTGTACGGCAGAGCTTGCTCTGGGCTTTGTCTGGCTAAGACTCTAAAAGGGGCAGAGATTTAACAAGCCCTGATTTTGAGCAAGAGCTGTGGCTAGGAGTTTCAAGTTTTGAAATAGATCGAGTGAGAGAGCCGGGCTGTCGTTTGCAGCTGTGCTGTTCGAGCATAAAAAGCATTTGGCCAAGTCTTGCTGGGGCCTTGAACGAGCACTGTGAGCGAAGGCGAGATCTACCTGGCTGGCAGCGTAACAGCATTTCAAGTTGTGTACAGTCCCAAAGAGTCCTGGGCTGGACGGCAGGGGCTACTGCCTAGTGAAGCTCAAAATGCAAGCAGAAGGGCTGGGGATGCAACAATATCAAGTGAGTATTAATAGGGACCAAAGTAACTGGAATCTCTTACCGGGGTAATTTGCCCAGGTCAAACTGACCCAGAAGGCTTAACCCCCAAAAAGCATAACTCCCTCTATCGCCAAGGTACCTGGTGATCAAGGTAGCTGCCTAAATCAAAATTGTTAATGGGAATGAATCTGCCATGCAGGAGAGTCCGTTTCATCTAACCTCATACTAACCTGACTTTAGCTAGAGGGCAAAGGGTAAATGGTAGTTGAGGCTGTTTCTAAAGTGAATTTGCTTTTATAAAAAACAACTAAAGTGCTAACCAGTGTGTCCCCTAATTTCAGCCCAATTTACTGGTATTAAACAAGGGGGAATAGTTTAAGGGTTTCATGATGTTTTAAACACACATTGTCAATGAATGCCAGTTAAGGGTGTTCCAGGACAAACAAAACTGTCAGTGTGGAATTGTATATTCTGTTTTCCTTCACTCCAACACCATACACTAATGAATTTATGTTTTGCAGGTTGATTTTGGAATGCGTTTTATTTTCTATTTGGAACATGTTCGATTTTCTTACCTATAATCAATGCAAATCGAAAGGTCATCACTTTGTTAACGGATCTAAAAATGTTCATATAAAAGTATGGATTGTGAGCCTGCATGATGGTCTATTATTGAGTGGTCTAGTGTTAAAATCTGGTGTGTGCCTAGTGCAGTATTACGGTCTGCCGAGAATGGTGTGAGAACCGATGGTATTCTCCCACCTACTCCCCTGGGATCTTCCATTCAGGTGGCCAGGGAAGGGCCATCGCTTTTGGATCCCTACCCTGGGGGTGGACAAGTGAAGGAGTATCACCTGAGGGTCACTAGGGATTGGGATGAGAATGCCCAAGGGCAAGATATGGTATTCCCCCCCTCTCGCCATTTTCCATCAGAAACCCCTTCCTCAGCCTTCATGGGATATTTCCAATCCCATTTCATCACCCCTCCCCATTTTCAACCAATACCGGGACGAAGAGGCAACCGAGAGTAGTGAGGATTATCCGCATGAAACACCTTGAGAAACAGAGGGAAGACCACCACCTAGTACCATTAGGTTGTCCCATTAAAAGAGTCAGGCAGGGTCAGGCATTTAACACGGACCACTCACACCGGACTCCACTCGACTCTTTTCAGGACTAAAGGACAGGCCTGTCCTGTTAATTGGAATATTGGAGGTCAGGCAAATCCAACCCTGACCGCACATGTGCAGCCCATTGATACAACCGAGGTGTATAAAAGGAGACTGCTGAGAGAGCAGAAAGAGAAGCAGTTGGGTGAGCAGAAGGGCGGCTGTGTGGCTGAGTCCAGCAGGTGATCCCTTCTCAGTCCCAAGCCATATTTTGGAAGTAAAGCGGAGCGGGATGTGAATCCAGAAGGAAGCCCGGAAGCCAAGGAGCTGTGAGCTGAAGGGAGAGGAGCCTAGAGGATCCGGAGGATAGTGGCATGCCGCAGCGCTGGCCCGGTGACTGAGGGGCAGCAGCGTGGCTAGGGAGCCGTGTCTCCAGGGAGTCGGATGGAGGCAGCCAGTGTCCTGCTGGCGGCCGGTGGAGGAGTGCCTGTTCCGTTGGGACGTGTGCCAGTCCCAAGGGGGTATGAGGGGCAGGTGGTGAGACCCTGACCTTGATACCATATGCGCTGAGAGGACCAGTTGTGAGGGCAACGCTACCCAGCGAGTTTCAAAGGGGAAAGTGACGAGAAACTCGAGAGCGTGCAACTAGCTGGAGTGGGAGAGGAGAAAGACAGATTTATAAAAAAGCGACGTGGAGCGGAAAGTGAAAAAAGACAAGAAACGTATGAATCCCTTTGTGAACTTGAAGTCACTATTGTCCCTAGGGAGAGGGGCATTGTGGGACTTGTACTGAGAAACCAATTGATATGAAAAAGCCAAAGGGGTCTGGTATCCACATATATGAGAAAGTTAAAGGGGTCTGGGACCATGTAATAAAGAAGAAGAAATACTTGAGAGACAAGCATTGCCTCAGCCAAAAGCAAGCCAGTATTGTGTCAAGGAAAGGCATAAAGGTGAATAGAAGGGTGCGAGTGACCCAAAAGTGAAGGAAAGGTGCAAATGAGGGCCAGAAGGTGAAATAAAGTAAACAAGAAGGGTGCGAGTGACCCGAAAGTGAAGTGAAGGTACAAGTGAGCACCGGTGACCGAAACAAGTATTCAAGAAGCACGATAGGGAAAACCACAGGTGCAAGGGTGCACAAAGTAAAGTGAATCAAAGGAAGGTGCCAAGGGCACAAAAAGGTGATATAAGAGAAAGCCAAAGAAGGTGCCAGTGGGCACAGTGAAGTGAAGGATAACAAAGGGTTGCAGGAAGCACCTGAAGATGAAAGGATAGAAGAAAAGCAAGTACAGGAAATACAGAGAGGGGCCAAAGATCAGAGTGGTCACGTTTAGGAGGAGCAAAGGAACCTGGCATTTTTGAAAGTCTCTGATTCTACCCGAGGAGAAGGTTTATTGAGAAAGGAACTGTATATAGAGGAAAAGTTACATCCTGAGAAGTAGAATTTTGTGTTTGAAACTTAAGCGGCCTAAGCTTGGGGACGGGAACCCAAAGAGGCCTAACCTAGGTGAACTTTTATTCGGTGAAATAAGAAAGCATAAGCTTGGGGAAGGCAACCCTGAGAGGTCTGTAAGAAACAGTTCTATTTTTGTTTCATTTGATACTTTGAAGCAGTGAAGCTTGGGGAGGGGAATCCCCAGGAACTAAAGACATTGGGAATTGTTGAACAGAGTATACAAACTTTGTGGAGAAGAGCTGATGAATAACATTTTTGATTATGCCAAACATTGATGATACTAACCAGGCCACACCTGGTGAGAAGACTACCTGAAACCAGCCTTGGTATACAATCCTTTTTGAATCACTATTTTTTCTTTAACAAGACTTCCTACCACATTTTATCAGAGAGTGAGGGCAAGCATACTTTTATACACAGACGGATTTTGGTTTTGGACTTTCCGACGTAGACGGCCCTTAGAAACATCAGTTGAGGGAACCATCCATTTAGAGTTGGGGCCAGTTCGGTATTGCACCAACCCCAGCCAGTGACGTCTTTATGGGAGGGCACACAGGGCTCTTGCCCCGGGCCCCCACATTGAAGGGTGTCTAATCTAAAGATGTTAGTGACCATTGTTTACAAAACTTAAATAGAACACGTCAAGATATTGTATGGTGTGTTGCTGAGGCTCTGAACCTACTGCCTGTCTGTTGTAACAAATACTTTCTGCTCTGAACAATTCAGCCTGTAATGCTTTCTGTGTTCACTGTCCCACACATAGTTTGTGTGTTCAATACGACAACTCCTCTAGCAATCTCGCCTTTCTATATGAATTATATTGATCATGTGCAACAGCCAAAGTTGAAATGCATACTGATAAATGTGAGTGCTGCATTGGTTCAGAAGATAGCTCAGTACGTTAAGCACTAATTGCAGAGATTTGTGTTCATATGCAAGGCCAACTCAGCCTTTCCTATGTTTGAAGTTGATAAATCTGCACGTATGTGTACTTTGTTTTGTAGTGCAACACGTGCTATTTTCAGCAGTGTATCTGTACCTGTGGTTGCTATAAAAAAAAAAATCTAATATTGCATAAGTATGGTGAAGGTCTAGAAATTGGTTTCTGCAGATGGAGGCTTGTAAAACGTAGGCAACTACCTCAAATGAAGACGATAAAGTGTTAGTCCGAGATGTGATAGTCCGATTAGGTATGCAAATTCAAGACTGTAGAACTAAAGCGTTCATGCTTCTATCCTGGCTTCCCCAGCAGACGATACAGTGATCCTGGACAAATCAACTTATTTCACTGACATTACTGTACTGTCTTCCTTGAAAAGGTTGCCTTCTCGCAACATTCTGGGGGTATTGTTTAGACCATTCATGACCTGATCTGACTTTTTATGTAGGTCATTTCAGCGGGAGGGGTCCTAGACAGAAGAGAGCGGATCAGTTATTGCAGGCCTGTGGCAAGCATATTTGAAAGTCTGCTCATTTGCCACAAAACACTGTTCGCTCTTTTGTACAAACTAAAGGTTTTTGTGTATGTTTATAAATAACAATTTCACAAGCCTTTGTTTTGGGCCAATTTAAAGCATTAAAATACAAAAGAGAAACCCAGATGTAATCTTTAAGGATCACATCAAATAGTATGTTGGCACCTGTATACTTTCTTTGATGATCGTGTCAAAGAAGCTAGAATCATTCCCATTTTGCATAATAAGCTTTTTAAAATTGTCATGTTAGGTTATGTGATTTGTCTACTTTCTAAATCAGATCTTTAAAATGGGATTATTTTAGTTGATGGTACGTACTAGAAACGCAAGTGGTAAAACACAAATTGCAGAGTGGGTAAAAATCCCAGGTTCACCTTTTAACCAATGTGTTATCCTGGGCATCTCGTTTAATCTTGCATTGCCTAATATGTCAAAATTGGCAGTCCCTAAACCATTCACAATTGTCACCCTTCGGAGTGATTTTGTTCTCAGGGTATGATCTTTACAACAGCTTCACAAATGGTTTATCTGGCTACAGTGTTGCTTCCTCTATAATAGCGGCATTGATATATCCCACACCACAGCCACTTGTTTCTTTGCTCTCTAATGGCAACCCTACTTAAAATCCATTTCCCTCTTGTAATCTCAATCTGTATGGATGTGTATACCTTCCTAGTAGTATCTAATCTCTTACTCATAAGTGCAACTACCTCACTGCTCCACCCTACCTCTCAGAGAATACACCCCTCTAGATCCACCAGACCGACCAGAACACCATATGCACACATGCTCACGATCCCCAGTGTCAAGAGAGCCAGAGCAGGAGGTGCTATCTTCCCATACCTATCAGCGGTGCAAATGGAACGCCCTACCACCACCCTTGCGAGGAGAAGTCTCTCACCTAGCATTCCGCAAAGCTGTGAAAACTATGCTCTTCAACTAAAACTCATCCAAGATGCAAACTATATCTTCCACACGCCTAGGATGAGCAGATTTAGGCACCTGCACCATGTATCTTAACCTGAATCTGTATTTGTTTGAATCTATATTTGTGTACACTTGAAGGATGGTACTCATAGCCCCAACACCTACCATCACATGTATGCAACTCCTTTGTAACTAAGATTGCCACAAGTAACAGTGCCGCAATGCCTTTGGGCTGTATGTGCGCTATATAAATGTAAAAATAAATAATCTTCATCCACTACCTGTTCTATGGTAGGTGTATCTTTCTCCTGGCTTCCAATTGGTCTTCCGTATCCATGCTTGAGCATTTTTGCATTCTGTGAGGGAGCTATTCTGAGTCGTCTGTCTATTCTGGATTATGTGCGCCTTTTACATACGATCTGTGTCCTGAATTTATACTATGGATGGTGTACCTTCCTTGTTACTGCTAATGATGAAAAATTGCCTGTACGTATGCTAGAATGCAAGTAACCTTGTTGTGGACTGCTGATGTTGGCTTGAAATGCTACTTTTTTATCATTCTTATTACAGCACGAATGAACAGGGTAAGGGGACTGAAAGGGAGTACCATTGACTATTTTAATCACTTCGAGGTAACATGCCAAGCTATGTGTTATGAGTGCCATGAGGGGGGCATGACCAGATATTCTGGAAACCTTAATTCATTTGGTTCGATGGAGGGGTGCCCCTAAAGATGTTCGTGCCCCGGGCTCCCAAAGTGCTTGAGAAGGCCCTGAAAGGTCGTGACTTGTCTGACTGAACAGAGATGGGTTGAGACGAAGCATATGGTAATCCGCTTAAAATCATGAAATTGCCAAAAAGTCTAAATAAAACCTTTACAAAATATTTGGGTGGGACCATTGATGACCATTTGGAAGGGGTTCTTGAATTGTATCACTTTGAACACAGTATGTTTGATTTCTTTACATCTGACAATGGATACGAGCCATGCCAGCTTTATACGTAGTATAAATGAGCAAGAAAACCTACTCTGGGATGATTTTCAGAGAGATCAGTAAATACTTGACTCCATTTAAGTCTTTTCTAGATGCAAAACACGCTGCATATAGTTTGTCTGCATGGCCCAATGACTCCCCAAGACAATTTTACAAACTTTTAAACAAACATTGTAAAGATTCAATGTGAGTTGTGATGTGCACACAGAGTTCAAGACCACGTTCTTTTATGGCTTACAGGAAGAAGTGGTAGCTTAGTTAGCTCGTGAATTTATTAGAGACAAGAGTTTGCAGTGGATCTTAGATCAATTTACAAAGGTACTTGAGGTGAATTCATACAGTGAGAATAAAAGAAAGGAATCGGAGCAGAAGGCAAAAGAGACTGTCCCTGCAATGTTAGAAAATAATCAGGAAAAATGTCATGAGAGAGTGTGCAAACAAATAATGACATTGCAGAACCAGAAGGGGGTGGCATGTAGGGAAAGACTGCACCCCAGCAACTGTATTTCAATCCACAGACCCAAGTCAGAGGGATACTTAGATTAGTCCAGGTATCTTGGCAATTTGTCACAAGTGGGGTTTCGGTATGGCATGGTAGGGTCTAATAAGACCCATAACGGACCTTACCAGGCGTTGGGGGCACAAAGTAGATTTAACCCTGCTACAATGATCTATAGCAATACAACGGGGCCAAGATATGTAGCTAGATTCATTGAAAATGGAAATCAGCAAAGGGAGCAATATCAATCAAATGAGACATAAGGTGACCTACAGTGCTCACTCCTATGTGGAGGCCTCCTCACGAGTAGATTATGGACAGAGGACAGCCATCCCACTCTCCCGCCGTCCTCTGTCCCAGGAGTTATGGGGAAACAGTAACAGGATTCAGTCTCCTGAAAGAAACCAAAATAGGACTGAACAATATGAATCCAACCAGTACTGGCCTAGAACACGGTGGGATAATTTTAGAGATCAGGATAGATTCCAATGCTTAGAAACACAAGTTAAAATGTTAGCTGAGCAGATGGGAAGGCTGTGCACGGGGCAAAAGCAACAGCTAAGTGAGAATGCTGAACATAGACATTGCAGAGGGCATTAATAAATGACTAATCAGGCAGAATTCCCACACTGAAGGTATGAATGATCCACCATTGACCAAACAAACTGAGCCGCTAAGTGATTTAAAATTAAGAAAACAACCAAATGATGTCAACATAGGAAATAAAAACACACACACAATAATTACAACCCCGTCCTTGCCTTGTCGCGCTCTGAAACACTTGTGTACGAGCGCGATAGAAATAAAATATCAATAACATGCACAGGATGAGTATGGCGTTATATTTCTTGAATCAAAAAGTTTGGTCCAGACTAGGTTGGCCAGCACCTGAATTATTTGAGGACAGAAGGCAAGCATACCATTATGCGCAAACAATGCCCTATACAGTTGAGCTTTAAGTGAAGTAGGATGTTACTATTCCTGCATTCACAAGGCAATTCACAATGGTGCTGAAATACAGGAAGGGACAGAAATTGAGTGAGCCCGATGCACTTGTGTGTCTCAAGGAATCTATGAGACAGCAGGGGCTAGAATAATACACACCTTTAGTGAAAGTTGGGGATGGTCCCATCCGAAGACTTGTAGATGACAAAGGATATCGGGATATTTTCTTGAAAGAAGGTACTTAGAGATGGTGATGCGAGAATAATACAACACTGCAGATTTAAACAATCCAGTCATTGGGAAGATTCTTGAAAGTTATGTCACTTCACAGGGGGAATTGCCTGAGTCTTTAGATTCTAAACCAAAGGGGATTTTGAATTCAGTCAGTGTATCCTTATAACCCAAAGCAAGTAATTTGTCATCAAGACCATTGCATCCTATTTTAGGTGGATGAAAATTAGACAGAGGAAAAACAGTAAATTGTGGTTGAGGCTGAAGTGCCATGGTACTTGAGGGTGGCATCTTTTCAAAGAGATACTGCCGCATTAGAAGAAGGCACAGATTCCGCCATTAGAGGATTTTTCTCAATTTTCTAAAATGGTAGAGGAACAAATCCAGGCTGCAGATGCATGCACAAATGAATAGGAGAAAAACCAATTGGAGAAAAAATTCATAGACTTCAAGGAGGTGTTTGCTAAAGACACCCACGATTGTGGGCATACTGATCTGCATGTTGCTACACTGCCAGAAAGTTATGATAGGGAACCTGTATTTCTGCCACATTATAGGCTACCCATGGCCTGTTTAGAGTCTTTGGCAGAAATAATTGAGAACTTGGAATCCAGAGGAATCAGACCCATTCAAAGTATCTCAAACACACCTACATTAGGCATGTTGAAGCCCATTGGTCAGTGGCAGTTGTGTGCAGACTTAAGAAAAGTGAATAAGAGGGTGCCTGTGTCAAGGTGGCCTCTCCCATTCATTGATCAAGGCATTGCACAAATCCAAGGGACGAAGGTTGTTACTACCTTAGATATAACAGCAGGGTATTGGTGTGTGCCCCTAGCAAAAGATGTACACAATGTATTTGCCTTTATGTTCCAAAGGACCCAGTATGCGCAGAAACATATTCCTATCAATAGTGAGTTTGAGATCTTTTTGAACAAATCGCTCCCGGATGCAGCTGAGAGGGGAACTGTGGTTTCTGTGGATGATGCCCTAATAGAAAATGAGGATATAAAAAGCCATTTCAGTGAAATTAGACATGTACTCAGCCAGTGGCAAAAGGCTGTGGCAAAAGCATCATTGCTAAAGGCACATTGGTGTCGAGAAAGGGTGAATTTCTGGGACATGATGTTACAGAACAGGGGTTAAACTCGCAAACGAAAAAGGTAGAGGCCATCCAAAAGTCAAAAAATCCCACAAATCTAAAGGGCTTAAAGAACTTGTCAGGGATGACAAGTTACAATGGCAAATTCATGGATGGATATGCAAAAATTACACAACTTTGACTAAATTAATGAAACAGACACAGGAACAATGTGAAGCAGTAGCCAAGTTGAAAGATTGTCTACTAAAGGACCCATGTTTAGCTTATCCAAAGAAAAATCAAGATTTCTTTTCTGGAGATAGGGGTCACAGACCTTTGCAAATCAGTGGTCTTGTATTAAAAGCATAATTCAAATCACAAAACCATTGCATATGCTAGCAAAGCATTGTCACAGGTGGAAACAAAATTGAATGAATGTGAAAAAGCACTTTTGATGATTGTTGGCATTACAACATTTCCACCCCATTATTCAAGGAGAGCGTGTGATTATTGAAACTAATCATCAGTCCCTCCAATTCTTGCAGAGTAAAATGATCGGATCAGGGAACTTAGCCCAGTCAAGAGTTACATCATGGATATTCGCATTACAGGGATTCCCTGTGGAAGTGAGTTATGGACAGACTTGCATGACTACAGCTGTAGACGCTACAGAAGGTGCAGATTTGAAATACAATTTCACTGAATTTGAAAAGTTACCACACAAGGCCTTTGATTAAGAGGGCTTCAGAAATCTGCCAACTGTATATGTGGGTGGATGTGCATAGCACCTAGGGGGTGATCCTGAAAAAATATTGGTGGCAGGAACTGGGAATGTTTAGGTAAAATGTCAAAGTATCCCACAAGTGGGGGGGGGGGGGGGTGCTGTTCGAGCATGGCTGCCTAGACAGAGAGCTCCGGCTCGAAAACTATCCCGATATAAAAAAAACATACTTTCAGAGCCGTCCAAGACACTCTAAGAAGCTGTAATGCGGTGGCGGAAGGCGAAAGACACAACTCGGTGAAAGAACGGTGTAAAACTGTGGCTGTGTCGCCGAGATATTGCCTCCGAAACTCCCGACGGCCAGGAGGCTTCCGTGTGGCTGCCTGGAGGCTCCATGAGCACACAGGCTGCGGACCGTGCTGGGGGAGGGGCACCACGTTGCCTACAACACCCGGAGGCTACAGTAGGACGCCGAGTGGCCATCCTGCCCTGAGGCGACTGCAGTGAAACCAGCAGGCTCACCTTGCGATCCTTGGAAGGCAATGGAAGAAGCTAAAGCGGGAGAGAGGAGCCCGGAGGCCGTGTGCTGCTCCCGCAGAGTGTGCGACTAGAGGCGCTGCGACTCTTGCGAGGGCCTGCCTCCGGACCCGCGCTTGCACGCGGCAGGCGCTGCGGCTCCGCTGGGGGGAGCGCACCGAAGTTGGGGCATGCGGGGAGGGCGGCCCTCCCCCACACCAAGTAAGTGATACCGGGCCCGGGGGAGGAGGCCCTGCCAGCACTTTAAGCACCCGTGAGGTGAACCTTTCCAGCATATGACCCACGGTGGAGACTGCCGAAGGGGGGAGGCCGCATCATATGTTGTGGCCGCGGTTCCAGGCAGCTCACCAGGCTGGGGCTCGGCGACTGCTGGTGGAACAAATACAAATCCTCAGGCGCGGAACGATCGCCCGCAACCCTAAATACGTCCTGACAGTACGGACGCATTCAAATAGCCCTCGCAGGCGATCCCCATCGCTCCAGGAGCACTGCTACATGCCCTGACAGGGCGTCCATCAAACAGGCTTAGAGAACAGCCAGGGGGGATCTGGCCAATACAGGACTGCCAGGACCACTCCTGCAATGCATGCAGATTACCCTGAGCTAGGAGCGGACGTGCAGGGGAACATCCCCCCCCCCCCCATCTTACACTGTGCAACGTTGCAGTTGGCTATGATACGTGGGAGAACACAGTCCACCCTCAACCGCAAGTCACAACACATGGGCCGCACCGAGAAGAAGGGTACAGGAGGGAAAAAGAGCGGCCCGATGGACACCTTCACCAGTTTGCAACCACATGGGGCAACTGGGGGGGGGGCACCACAGACACCTGATAGGCAAGAGAATTATCCTATAGATCGCCTGTCGACGCTGGTGCAAAATGGGTTCATGGCTGTAAATGTAAAGCTGGATGATACAGTGTCGACAATCGGATCCCTGAAGGCACGAGTGGAAAAAGAGCGCACGTATCACTGAGGTGGAAAACAGGATAAGCACGAGCGAGGATACCATATCACAACACAGTCACGACATAGCCCACCTCCAAACGGAACTACACAAAATTCAAAGCAAGTTTGAAGATCTCGAATCGAGATCTCGGAGAAACAACATCCGGATTGTTGGGGTTTCGGAGACCTTTGGCAAAGGACCCATGGAGAAACAAGTGGAGAACCTGTTGAAAGACATCCTAGGAGCCGACTCCTTTATGGAACACTTTTTGATTGAAAGGGCCCACCGCACCCTGGCACCACCCCCGAAACCAGGAGCTCCCCCTCGTACCATAATTGCACGGCTCCTTAACTACAGGGACTGAGACACCATACTTCCATTAACCAGGGAGAAAGGAACTTTGCATCATGAACAGAACAGAATCTTCATATACCCGGATTTCTCAGCTAACATACAAATGCAAAGGAGATCCTATGAAGGGGTAAAAAGACAGCTACGGATGCGCAATGTACCCTATGCCCTCATCTTCCTGGCGAAAATGAGAATACAATACGGGGGAAGAGCTCACTTCTTTGAGAACCCCACAGAAGCCATGACATATGTGGAAACTTCCATACCGCTGCCTCCTAGAAATCGGGCGATTGATCAGAATGCGAGACCACAACCGAGAGATGAGAGGCGAGACCCCACAGACTGAAAGGGAGAATACTAGCCAGCCACCCGCCGCCAACAGAAAGAAAAGTACAGTGGCGTGGACGACCTGAACAAAGACTTATGATTAACTGAGCCGTGTGCCTCCGTTGGGGCTAGCCAGATGACTTCAACGGGCGGCCCTCAGGAAAGCTCCACCAGTTCAATGGAATGAAAGTTGAAGGGCAGCATCGTCAAGTTGGGGGAGATGATGTGGGTGGGGGACCAAAGTATTACAGGATGTTTAGCTCCGTTGAGCAGTGTGTGAATGGGCGGGGGGTTGAGGTTCCGGGACTCAGTTGGAAGAGTCCTACAAGTTAAAATTTGTGGTAACATCGCAGCACATGGAACTCTCCTGAGTAACAGTAAAGCAAGAGACATAACGAGGATATACAGAAATGGCTCACCCTAATGTGACGGCTCGAGGGCTGAAGCTAAAACTTCTCACATGGAACGTCCGTGGGCTGAACAACCGCGCCTAGTTGAACAAGATGGGGACTTACATCACCAGGCACCATCCCCAGATAGTCATGCTCCAAGAAACTCATCCACTTCAGAGGGTCAACAGTGAGCTCTTGAAAGGGTGGGGCAGCATAGATATTACACTGAATACTCTTCACAGGCAAGAGGAGTACTCATCCTGATCCACCCCTCCGTTGGTTTTCAATTTGGGAAAAGCAAAATAGACCCTCAGGGTCACTATGTTATAGTGTGGGGCATCATTGCTGGGGAAGAACTAATATTAGTGAATACGTATGGTCCAAATGTGGACGACCTTGATTTTTATACAAATGTAATGCAAGAGATAGGCATCTCAGGAAGTGAGCAAATATTGTGGGGAGGAGATTTCAATACCATTTTGGATATTACTTTAGACCGCTCCACCTCTAAATGCAGAAATCCCACGAAAACAGCTGTTATCCTACAACATATCCTAATGCAACTAGCGATGGTGAATGCCTGGAGAACACTACACCCTCATAAAGGACAGTACTCATTTTACTCCTCAGTGCATGACACCGAATCTTGTATAGAATATTGGCTGGTGTCCGCATCCCTCATGAACCAAATCGATGATAGTGAGATACTTCCCCGTACCCTATCGGACCACTCCCCTGTCCTTTTAGACATGACATTAGGAAATCTAAAACTCCTGGTCAGAAGATGGAGGATGCCATCCGACATCCTTAAGGACCCAACAGTAGCAGAAACACTATATAAAGATGTAGAATTCTTCCTTGAAACCAACAAGGACTCCGTTGATAGATATGCAACTCTATGGGAGACATTGAAGGTATGGGTGAGGGGGATCCTGATTTCCAAGTCTGCTGGGCTGTTGAGGTCCGTCAGGGTGGAGCTGGCGGAAATAGAGAAACGGTTGGGAGAGTTGGAAACGCAATATACTGCCGCACATGAAGACAACACCCTGGAAGACATCAATAGGAACCTGCAAGAGTTCAATAGATTGGCTACCAGGGAACTACTGTATATGGCAACTCCAATCAGAGCACGCCGATATGGCGAAGGGAACTGGGCAGGTCGCACCCTGGCCAACTTGTTAAAGGCTGAGAGACATCATACAATGATCTCTAGCATAATAGCGAGGGATGGCACAGTAACCACAAATAAGGAGGACATAAAATAGAGAATTCACCCATTTCTACACAGAACTATACGCCAATCATGACCTGAAATCAGCCACTGACATTAGAGAATATCTAGACAATATCACGCTCCCAACATTGTCAATAGAGCATAGACTGCTGCTGGACCAGCCCTAACGGTCGACGAGATAAAGGAAGTGATAAAATCATTAGCTAACAGAAAGGCACCCGGCTCAGACAGACTGGGAGCCGAGTTATACAAAGAGCTCCATGAGGAGCTGGCCCTGGTATTATTGTCTGACTGGGAGGAGGCCATGGAGTTGGGAACACTTCCAGCATCCATGAGAGAGGCCATAATAACGGTGCTCCTCAGGCCGAGGCGCCTGCCGAATGGGATGTCCTCTTACCGGCCCCTATCCCTTATAAATTGTGATGCAAAAAATCCTGGCCACGAAACTCCTACCCAACATGTCCATGTTGGTGCATCCGGACCAATGTGGATTTATCCCCACCAGGTCAACAGCACTAAATCTCCGTCGACTGTTCGGTGTTATGGCCCAGATTAAACCCGAAGCCCAGGCAGTGGCAGTATCTCTGGATGCCGAAAAGGCATTCGGTTCGGTGTCATGGATATACTTGTTCATGGTGCTTGAGAAATTTGGACTAGGCCCATACTTTCTAAAATGCGCAAGGTTATTATACACTAACACGGGAGCCAGGGTGTTGACTAATCGCACCACGTCTGAATGGTTTGAGCTGGGTAGGGGTACGAGACAGGGTTGCCCGTTCTCCCCCATACTGTTCGCCCTTACAATGGAACCGGTCGCAGCAGCAATCAGGGAAAATCAGGGACAGAGGGGTATAAAGATGGCGGGCCTAACCCAATCAATATCACTATACGCAGATGACACTCTGCTATACGTCCGAGAGCCAGACATACACCTGGGGCCAGCCATGGAAACAGTACATGAGTTTGCAGAATACTCAGGATATAGAACCAACTGCTCCAAATCTGAAATCTTCCCCTTGACCCCTGCCACTAGATGCCCGAACACACACGGCCTACAATGGTCCCATATTAAAATAAGATACCTGGGCGTTATTGTGTCTGGAGACAAAACATCCCTATACTCGAACAACCATGATTCATTAAATACGATTTCCACTAAACTCTGCTTCTGGGCCAAACTTCCCATTTCACTTATTGGCCGGGTCCCTACACTGAAAATGGTTATTCTACCCAAACTATTTTATAAATTTACTAATATCCCGATATGGCCTGTCAGACGGTTCTTTGACACTCTTAGATCCATGGCTGTAGAGTTTGTCTGGTGCGGGGGGCGCGGCCAGAATGAAATGGGAAAAAATGGTGGAACCCTATAATAAAGGTGGCATAGCAGCCCCAGACTTCGAATTATATTACCTGGTGGCACCGGCCCAGTTTGTCAGACACTGGTACGATGACCAAGATACCTCAAATCTGTTTAGAGAAACACACAGCACACCCTACCGACTTAAGGTCAGTCATCTTCAAGGATAAACACAAGGATGAATGCCCATTCGATCCAGTCAGTACAACAGTACACGCATGGTTTAAGATTTACCGTAGGCTTGGATTGGAGACACCATACTACTCGGAGGCCCCATTTTGGAACTTCCCCAGTATAGCGCCCACATATGATCCAGCAGTGCAGAAGACATGGGACCCGGAAGGAGAATTTAAAATCAGGGACATATTCCCAAATGGCAGATTTATAACATTAGAGACCAGTTGATATTACAATATCACAGAAGAATGGCATTTAAGGCTAGATGGCCACTGTTCCAGATGAGCCCCCACCACACCCATGCCTCGTGGTTCTGTCCACTTGGTCGGGAACCAGTGTCTCAGGACTTTACACGGCTGTACAGGCCAACACCCCGATGGTAAACATGATAAAGACCTCCTGGGAAAAGAATCTGGGTACTACCATAACAGACAGATCATGCGAGAGATAATGTGAACTGACCAACAGGGTATCCATGAATGCAGGCCTCTGGCTGATCCAATTTAAGGTGTTGAACAAGCTACACTACACCCCCCAGAAAATTGTGAAATTTACACAAAACTGTCCCGGCAGGTGCCAGAAATGCGGGGCTTAATGGGCTGACTCGTTCCACATGTACTGGAGCTGCCCGCACATATGCTCATTCTGGAGGGAGGTGGCGGAAATCCTGGAAGAAGTCACGCAGGTACCGGCAGACCTCACACCACAAAAGTACCTCTTCGGGGATATAGGAAAGCGATCTGAGGTAACCAGAAGGCTCTTTAACATTGCATGCGTGGTGGCCAAGAAGTGCATTCTGCAAAAATGGAACAGTGCACAGGCGCCACACGTGAACCATTTTCTTAAGGAGCTAATGTATGTTAATGAGCGCGAGGAACACTATGTGATGTCACTCCCGAACACGTGTAAGCCTAAAGACATCTGGGCCCCCTTCAGAGTAGATCTATGTGAAATGGACTCAACCAGCGGGTAGCCCGAGTGAGTCTACTCTGTAAATACCGCACAGTATGTTATATACTCTAACTAAATGTCTCTGTTATTGATATGTATGGAAAGTCGTGTTGTTGCAAGTTGTGTACCACAATCAATAAATAAAGTTTTTTTTAAAAAAAAGTATCCCACAAGTGGATAGGTCCCAAATGTAGGTGGTGGCAGAATTGGCTGCAATCTACAAAGCAATATCCACACCGCTAGAAAACAAATTAAAATAAATAGTTTTGGTTACCAACTCTGATTATGCCCAGACTAGTTTTGTAGAATACTTACCGGAGCTGATGCTGAGAAGGATGCACACTTGTAATAAAGAAATGCTCAAACATGGAACACTGATTCAGGCCATCGACAATCTTGTTTCAGTGAGAGGAAAATTCTAGTGGTGGTGTGGAACGATGCAATCGATCAATAATTGATATTCTTAAACAATGTGTGGCTGAAGCAGGGTGTAGTTGGGATTTGTGTCTCCCTTTGGTACTGATGGCCATTAGGGCAACACCACCGAAAGCTAGAAATCGGAGTTCACATGAAATTGTGATAGGCAGGTAAATGGTACTGCTCCAACACCTGTATAGAACCAATGAGCAAGCCCTGGTAAATGCATCCAAAATTCATGAATATGTGGAAGAGATGAGAAAACATTTGCAGCACACATTTGCACAACCCAATCTGGAAATAGGAGCGGAGGGTGCCAAATCACACTATGACAGGAAATCTTCAGGTAAGGACTATGAAGTAGGTGACCAGGTGTACAAGTTCAATTTCACGAAAGGCAAGAGCAAAAATGGCAAATTTATGGTCCATTCAAAATTGTGCACAAGGTTTCTCCTGTAGTGTACAGAATGATGATAAAGCAAGGGGATCTGGCTGTGGAACAATTTGTTCATGTCAATCAGATAAAGCCATTTCACCCAAGACATGACATTCAGAGGTTGGAGCAGTCTGGAGAAACCAGTAGGGAGTGAGAGGTGTAACCCTCACATTAGGAACAAGGTGAGCAAGTCTGTGGGGGTGAATATCAGTAAGGTAAGTAGCTCACACAAGGGGTGAAAGGGGTTCATCAGAGCAGGTAAGTGGGTGTGTTGGATGTGGTGTGCTTGAAGGAATAAATGAGAAGGATGTATACCAATAACAAGAATGTCAATATGTGCATGAACAGAACATTTTGTGTAAGGTTATGATAGGCAATTGAAGGACAGGGAAAATCCTAATGGAAATTAAAACATTGCTTAGTAATTAGCCTGTCTGTCTCTCTTCTGGATTAGATTGCTTACACATTTTCCTTAATCAGTGCTCTGTGGGTTTCCATGGAGCTGGATGTCCATAGAGGGGGCATCGGGACAGAGCAAGGTGGCGTCCCCAGGACCGAAAGAGGAGGAATCCGGCAGGTGGAATCAGGTAGCTACTAACGGGGACATTGCGCACTTACTTCAGTCAACCCAAAAGGAAATGGCATCCACCCTTCGGGAGGTGAAAGGCTCTTTTCAAGAATTATCCCAACGTTCAACAAGCAGAGCATCGGCTATGTGACCTCGCCACTGCTTTTTGCGCTCAAGCCAATTCTCATGACCTGCTTGATCAAAGAGTGGCAGCGTTGGAAATGCATAAGGCAGCAACAGATGAGCAGCTGGAAGATAGCGAGAAAACGCTCTAGAAGAAATAATGCCTGAATGCCTGGGTTGTGGAATCCCATGAGAAGTCTAAGAACGGGGCTTGGAGGCATATGCGAGTGACCCCTTTCGCAGCATCCTGGGTGAAAAAGAGCAAGCAGATCTTATATTGGATTTTACGCATATAGTTTTTTCAAATTTTCAGCAACGTCAAAATCTTCTCCCGGATGTGCTATCCAGAGATGATTGTTTCCGGACTAAATAACTTGTCTTCCAGAAAAACAGGGTGCAGCATTATGTTCAGAGGGGTTGAACTACAGTTATTCCAGGATCTGGCACCGCAGACAATCCAGAGGCATCAGATGATGAGACCACTTACTTACTTACCACAAGTAGATGATGAAGGACATCCAGTATAGATGGGGGTACCCATTTAGCAATATGTTCAGCTACGAAGGGGTCCAGCACCAATTTGCATTTCTTTACTCAAGTTTTACATAGCAATGCAGTTCTTTCTTTAGGGTCGACTTCCGACTGGTTAGTTCTATTCACTCAGAGGGGGATGAAATATGCTGGGATTGTCTTTCATTCTCTGGGCATTATTTGGCCCTTGATTTGGTAGCAGGCCTTGGCTGTGGGGCTAACGAGTTGTGGGATGTCTGAATCAGAGACCTTAAAGTGAATTTGTTAAATGTTCAAGGGCTTAATTCCCCCAGGAAAGTGTGTGTTGGCAAAACTGATGGAGTTGAACGCCAACGTTGTCCTACTGCAAGTGATGCACTTACTGCAAGCAGATTGACCCAGGATTCGTTCTAACTGATTTCCCCGCCAATGTTTTGCATCTCCCTTAACTAAAAGGGCAGGAGTTGCCATTTTATTTGCTCATTCCTTAAAATTCACCATGTGAAGATGACCAAAGATCATCAGGGGTGGTATTTGGGTCTTTTCATTCACATTGGGGATGTGGATCTTATTTTGCTTTCTGTTTAAGGTCCCAATCAGTCCCAGGATGCATTTTATACCCAAATGTTCCAGCAAATCGATTATTTGCAAGTGGGTAGACTCACATTGGGGGGAGATTTTAACAGTGCTGGATGGAGGGTTGGACAGGTCTGCATTGGCAGGAGGGTCTGATGTAACCAGGTCCTCATAGGCGAGCTATGGTGGATATACAATTGGTGGACATTTGCAGACTGCAACACCCTCTAGAGAGGTTATACCTACTTCTCCCATGTGCACCATAATCGCTCTTTGCTTGATTTCTTTTTAGTCTCCCGTTTCTTGGTTCCAAAAGTGGCTGACGTTACTATTGGGTTGGCAGTGGTTTCTGATCAAGCTCTAATTATGAAGCAGGTGGATGCATTTGTGTTGGGGGCCAGGGAAACTGCTTTATGGAAAATAAATGATTCCCTGCTTGCTAATGTGGCTTATATAGCACTGCCATCTCAGAGCTGATTGCTTTATATTTTCAGTAAAATCTTACGGGTGCTGTGCCACATTGTGAGGTAAGTTTATTAGCTTGGCCTCCGTAAGGAAGCGGCTGCTGATGTTACAGGGAGAAGCTGAGAAACGGTGCTGAAATTAGACCTGCACTATAAAAGGGAGGTGCCAGAAGGGTCTATAGGGTGCCAGCTTCAAATAGCTAGATCTGAACTTAAGGCCCTCTGGGCATCCTACATCTCCCACAAACTACTCCAGACTAAACAGTTTTATTTTACCACTTCCAACAAAGCCATTATGCCTCCTAGTGTTCAAATTGAAGGTCCAGAAGGTTAAAAATACTATTGCTGAATTGCAGTATAGTACTGACCAGCTGAAGGATGATGAAGCCTCTACAATTTGCATTTTGGTGGGGTACTGTATGTTTTTATTTAGCGCAGACAGCTGGGATATAGAGGCTCAGCCATTTTTTATTAGGGAGAGAAATTTACCTTTTATTTCTGTGGAGGATCAACAGAATTTAGAGAGCCCGATCATACTGGAAGCAGTAACTCGAGTCATCCGGTCCCTCCCTAATAAGTTTCCTGGGCTCCAGTGGCTATTCTGCTTTATTTTGTGAGACATTTGTTGACCTTCTTGCCCCCCACACCCCCATATGGTTACCTTATGTAATAGCTTCGCCAACACTGGTGCAATCTCGCCCATCATGGGCGAATCCCTATCAATCATTGATAAGCCAGATATGGATGCTACCCTCCGTACATTATAACGACCCATAGCAGTTTTAAATTACAATTCCCAAATCTATTCAAAGGTCCTTGCAGCCCTGTTGGCGGGTATTCACCCAGGCATTGTCCAAATTGACCAGGCGGGTTTTATCCCAGGGGGCCAGGCATTTGATAATGTTTGTAGGAACTTAAACGTGAAGAGTATGCGAGGCGACATGACCATAAATTGGGTGTATTATCTGTAGATGCAGAAAATGCATTTGATTGCATAGATTGGGCGTATCTCTGAAGTGTTGGGCAGTTTTGGGTTTTGTCCAATTTTTATTAAAAGAATACAGGCTAATTGTGTCCACCCGACCACTCGCATAAAATTAAATAGAGGTTTGTCTGCACCACTGGCCCCATCTTGAGGGACCAGTTAAGGGTGCCCATGGTCTCCTCTCCTATTTGTGTTGTCAATGGAGCCCTGAGCAAGTATGGTTCGGCTGGCAGATAATATGCATCAGATTGATATCGCTGGGTATCAGTATACGGTCACACACTATGCGGATGACCTCTTTTTTATGCATCGTTCTCAGACAATCCTACTCCACATAGCTTCCCTACTGAAATCATTTCATCAGGTCTCTGGCTTTAAGATTGTACTAAATCTAGAATTCTTATTGTTTGAGAAATCCGAGACAGTGTAGGAACTTCAGGGGGCATTTGAATTTCAATGGACCAAGATTTCCCTAAAACATGTAGGTGTTCAGATCACACCCTCTCGCTCTCAGCTGTATGCTAGGAATATCCCCGACTTCTTCTCGTTGGCCTAGCCGGATTTGCTTCAGTGGACGCAATCTGATATTTCATGGCTTGGAAGGGCGGCAGCCCTTCAGATGACTGTTACCGCGCTTACTATATGTTTTTTAGGCCCTTCCGATCTGGATTCCCAAACAGAAGCTTAAAGATTTGCAAAATTCTATCTTTAGTTTTATCTGGGCCAAAAAATCCGAGAGGGTTCCCGGACGTACACTGATGACAGCAAAAGATAATGGAGGCCTGGGTGTTCCCGATATGAAGAGTTCTCTATGCAGCGTAGCTTGCCCCCCTCAATGATAGTGTGAATGTGGCCCACAACCCTAAATACTGGTTTAACATTGAACAGTCAAGAATTCAAACTCCTTTACATGATTTATTTTATTGGACATTTGTAAGGCGCCTATACAACAGATGGTTTTCAAGGTGCCACAAGGAAAAAAAAGGGGAGGGGACAAGGGAGGAAGATACAATAACGGTAATACTAGGACTAGTGACATTCGGATCGGGCAAGTGCAGAACAAAAAGTGCAAGGTGGGGGGAGCGCGTAGAGAGGGACAGTGCTGGTCTGTGTAAAAACGAAGTGCTAAGGTGCGAAGGGTGAATGTGCGAAGTGTAAGTGATATGATATATGGCATTTATAATGCACCTATACACAAGAGTTTCAAGGCGCGACAAGGCAAGGGAGGGGGAACAGAGTGAAGACAGACAGCGATCTTACTAGGCCAGGTGACATTGAGATCAAGGTTGGTGCCAAGTGCTGGTAGGGGGCTGCAGGAATGCAGAGACAGTCCCCGAGTGCAAGGGTTGCCAGGGGGCAGTGCAGGTGTGCAACTGGCGGGGAGGGGACCTGGGCCCGAGATCAAAGGGTAGCCAGTGCAGTTTCAATATCAACCAGGAGATCAGCAGGGGAGAGGAGGAGAGAAAGCATCCGTAACCGGAGATGGTTCTTCTCAAGTTTCAGAGAGGCAGGGAGGCTGTCCCAGAGGGAGGCCCAAGCAGAAGAAAGATATCTACCACCAGCTCGTTGCTTGGAGAAGCGACTGACCCTAAGGGAGTTGGAGGCGGATGAGCGAAGAGCTCGAGAAAGAAGATATTTCGAAAGAGAGTTGAAGGTATTGAGGCCCCAGGCCCCAGAAGGCCTTGTGGACAATACAGAGGGTTTTGAACTTAATACTCACCGACACTGGGAGCCAGTGCAGAGATTTCAGTCCTGGAGAGATACGATCCCTGGGCTTGAGGCCAAGGACTCTCGTAGTCCTGTTCTGGATGAGTTGCAGAGGGCAGAGAGTAGAGGCAGGCAGATTTAGAAAGAGGCTGTTGCAGTAGTCAAGCCTAAAGAGAACCAGAGCTCTGGAGACAGTAAGCTTCTGGGGGAAGGAGAGGAAAGGGGAAAATACCTCTGAGGAGGTTCAGCTAGTCGTGTGACTTCTTAGAGATGTCAGAGATGTGAGGAGAGAAGGAGAGTGTGGAGTCGAAGATGACCCAGAGGTTTTTAGCCTCACAGGTGGGATCAGGAAGAGGGCCAAGAGCGGCCGGCCAGAGAGTGAAAGGAGGGAGTAGGTGTGCCGATGAAGAGAATCTCAGTCTTACTGGCATGAAGGGAGACATCATTGGCAGCACACCACTCCTGGATAGCAGTCAGAAGTCAGAGATGAGAGAGGGAGAAGACATGGCAGAGGGGTGCCTGAAAATTAGCTGAGTGTCATCCGCACAGCACTGAAAGTTGGGGTAGAGTGTGGCAATGCAGTGGGCAAGAAGTGCCAGGTATTGGTAGACCAGCCAGGGAGAGAGGTTAGACCCCTGGGGAACACCACAGGTAGAGAGATAGAGGAGAAGAAGAACCCAAGTTGGACCTGGGAGGGTCAATCGGAGAAGAAAGAAGTCTGCCAGGCCAGGGCCTGATAAGTGATACCAAGGTTATCATGGAGACGGTTGAGCAGGATGGCATGGTTGATCATGTGAAAGGCAGAGGATAGATCAAGTAAGATGAGGACACAGGTGGTGTTGGAATCAAGGTTGGAGAGCAAGTCTTCACAGATGTTCAGGAGAGCAGTTTACGTGCTTCTGGCAGCTCTGAAGCCAGACTGATGGTCATGGAGACAACCAACAGATTCAGTGTGAAGATTAAGCTGGGAGATGGGCAGCTTTTCCAGGAGTTTGCCCAGGAAAGGAGTGATGGATATTGGGCGGTAGTTAGCCGGGCAGGAAGGATCGGCCGAGGGTTTCTTAAGAAGAGGGCGCCCAAGGAGGAAGGGAAGACTACAGTTGCGAAGGAGTAGTTGCAGAAGTCAGCAGATCAGGAGCCAGGGTGTCAATGTGGTCCTTGATGGTTTGAGGAACAGGGGTGAACCTGTTTTGATGAGACTTTCATAGATCGGACTTGTCTGGAAACCTCATCTGGGGAGAACAGGGGAAAGGCAGAGAAGGAGGGATTGGAGGTTAGCCGAAGAAGGGCCGGAAGAAGTGCTAAGGGGAGGCCAGAGGGCAAGTGCCAGGGAATGCAGGGAAGGGCAGGGAAGGAGGGGTGGTCTGGGTGGGGGGCCTAGAGCCCTGTGGTACTCAGAGGGAACCAGGCAGCCCATCACTGAGGCAAAAGGAGTTCACTGGGGAGGGCATCTGGGATTCAAAAGGAGTCTAGTCTCCTCCTGACAACCTAGATTTTGATGGAATATTGGGACAAAGTGGCCCGTAAGTACTTGGGGTCTACATTCCCCTCCCACTTTACCCGAATATGATTACGCCCGAATTTCCACCAGGCTGCCAGTGGCTTAGGTTTGCAAGATGAGTTGAGGGAGGCTTGGAACGATTGGGTCAACTAATTGAGGCCGAACAGCCCCTGATCTTTGATAAGCGCAAACAGGTCTTTATGGTATGTAACATTGACAAGTATACTTATATACAACTTTATCATTGGGTATCCTGTGCGAAGGTGTCCCAGCACGCTATGGTGTGAAACCACTCCATTTGAAGATTTGTGTCAGGGAACCCCCTCCGCCCCCCTCATACGTTTTCTTCACATAGAGTTCATAATGCTGGTCTTCTTAAGCCCCCATATGCCTATATGTGAAAATGGTTGGAAGATTTGAATATTTCCATATGGGACCTTACATAGTACAATATGTGGGCTAGGGCTGGAAAATCTCCAGGTGTGCACTGTTGAAAAAGAATAGTTAAATTGCTATTCCGGTGGCATCTCACTCCTGTATGACTCCATAAGACGGATCCTACTATTTCTGACAATTGGAGGAGATGAGCACAGTCTCCAGGGGCCCTCTTCCATATATGGTGGTCTTGTATGCTGATTCAATCCTATTGGAAGGAAATGTTGGCTCAAATTAAGAAGATTAGTGGGATAGAGCTTCTGATGGAACCTTTAGTGGTATTGTTAGGGGACGAAGACCTGGAGTGGCACTACAAACTGTCAGCTAAATCAGCTAAATTACTTGTGCATCTCCTGGTTTCTGCCAGGGTAGTGCTGGTGCGTAATTAGAAGTCCCCCACCGCGCCAGACATTAAGGGAATTGTGGGTCAAATTGTGGCTTGTTCTAAGGTGAAATGTCCACATTTCTCGCAGAGTGGGAGCCTTTCATTCAGTTCATATCTCAGAATGATAACCCAAGACTACATTATAAGCCACATGATATGATTTTTTACGTTGTTGTGATGCTCAATGCTGTTTATGTCCACCCACTAATAATGTTATTGGATTGTTAATTCAAAGTGCTGCCCAGATTGTTAATTTTTCATTCTCCATTTTCTGTTTTGAATTGTATTTTTGCCCCATGCTGTAATGGGCTTAATCATCCGGTTTATGTTTCATGAAAATCAAGCAATGAAGTGGTATTTTTTGTTTGATGGTGTCACGCATTTGCCTGCGATATCTGTTCCGATTTGGTTATGTATCTGTTCTTTCAATAAAAATTGAATGATAAAAAAAGGGTTTTGTCTAAGATTTCGTGATGGATCAGCTGCCCATAGTGCCGTCACTACTGTATATAAAATCCCTTGACCCTTTTTTCTGCTGCTAACCTTTGGGCTGTAAGTAAACCTTTCCTTGGAGAGGCAAGACCAATAAGTTTGCCTTGCAGCTTGGGTTTAAAGGCCGCCCATATAGGCGCAATAGTCACGCCATCAGTCATGTTTTCCTGAAGGTATAAGAAAATCCTCTCTGAAATCGAGGCACAGCAGGCCGCATCAGCTAAGAGTGAGCCATTCACTTTCCACGCAGTAGATTTCCTTGCGTGTGAAGCATATGTACCTAGCTGGATGTTTATAGGGGCATGGTCTGAGATGAGGGAAGTGTGTGTACTCTACTTTGTGGGTGAAGATGTCTCCATATATCTATTGGCTGCAGATCATCACCTGCTTAAGGGAAACTGACCCAATTACATCTACCTATGCCATGGGCCCTGGTCTATCCATCCCACCATTTAATACCACATTAAAATTGCTCGCCACACCCAGGTTGCCTTTCTGAAATTCAGAAATGCGGGAGAACACCCAGGCATAGAATTCCTTTTAGTTTTGATTTAGGCCATATACTGAGAAAAGGATCAAGCCCCTTTACCCAAGCAGAATATGAAAGCTCAGGAACCTCCCCTGGTTACCTTTAATGTCCCCTAGCTTCTTGCAGTTCAAGGCTTGCTTAAGCAGTAGCGCAAAGTCCGCTCTTATTTGGTGGTGATGCAAAATATTGATTTGGAAAACATTTAGAATGTAGTCGTGGCCAGTCCTCCTTCAGAAGGTGAGTCTCCTGGAGTAACCCTATATCAGCTTTTAACTCAGTTTAGTCAACACGCTTTTCGGCTTCCTAGCAGAATTCAGGTCACGCACCCCATTGATCTATAATTCAGTGATTAGTACACGTTAGGACTCACTTCCTTCAGTTTGGAAGATACGGGTGAGCCCTAGTTTCGGGGACCATAAACCTGCATAAATAAAAGCCAACAGGAGCAAAATATACTTTTGGGCCATGGGGTTGCAAACAATCATCAATCCAACAATTTCAGTACTGTTCAAATGCCTTGGAAACAAACTTAAAACAGCCCCATATTGGGAACACATTAGGTTAAGATGAAACCTAATTATAGGCGGGTACTCCTGATGCCCTGCCTATATCCTAAAGTGTAAAGTAACTGCAACTTTTTGGAACTCAACCATCTAACCAGCGAGGGATACACATAATTTCGCCATTAGCCTCACACCAACAACCCCAAACTCCTGCCAGGTCTTTTTGCCAGCTAAAGAATACATAACAGATGAAGTCCTTCATGTGGGCCCCTCTGAGTCCCCGCTCCTCTCTAGTCTGTCCAATAAGGGTATCCTGCGGTCCCTGCACCAGTCCTTCCGAGACATCCCTCAACGACAGTCAGATTTGAGGATATTGGGTTTCTGCATCTCCTCAATCAGAATTGTAAGGACCTCAATCGCTGTGACCCTCTGTTCCAGCTGGTCATAGTTGTTTGCTTGGTCGCAAAGGCGTTTTCTAGGTCTTCCAACCCATTTCAGCCTTCTCTTGATCGCACCGCTGTGATCATCCGCTGCTGCCTGGGTCTCCTAAGGGCCAGTGAGAGCCACTTAGGAGTGATGTATTGGGGGGGAAGGTACAGGCCCTCTCCCCTCTAAGTGGTGTGGCTTTTGCCTACTGTATCAGTTAACTCTAGGCCATTTCATCACGGTTCCACCACTGACTGGGCCTCCCAGAGCGGGCTCCAGCCTCACGCCATCCCTGATCTCCAAGCGTTGTGTGTCCCTCTCGGGACAGACCCCTCTGGGTGCTTCCCCTGCTGCTCTGGAAACCCCCGAGGTCCACCCCATTGCGCATCTTTGTCCCGCTCTTGGGTGGGAGCACTGCACCACCAGCATCTCTGTTCACTCTCTTGGGATGGAGGAAGCCACCAGTCCGCCATAGGGCAGGACCCGCTCCCCGGCCTCTCCTCCAGGGATAGCCTCTAGCCCCATCTTCCACCAGCAGGGTTGTCAGTAAAGCACTACAGGCAGGAACCCAGGGCTAATCCTGGTCGGTTCTACTCATGGCGAGTGGCCATTTTGAGTCACCTCGATGTGGGCCTTTGGATGGGGCGGGGGCCTCTCTGGGCCACTCTTCACAACAGTTGGGCCGATTGACCCCAAATTTCATCTACTGTCACTGCAGCCTGCTGTATCTAGATTAGAACTGCTATGTGTGTTCCATGAAAGGCGCATGCTAACCGGCAGGACTGCAGAGCTCACAGGTCTCATGACTTGATCAGCCTCCTGACAACCATGCATCCCCCTCCCCCCACACCCGAAGAGTTTTAATTTTGTGGCTTCCTGGTTGTACTTCCTAGCCTTTTCACTTAAACTCATTTATTTGTGGAGATGGCTGCACTCTGGATCCATGGGTTCAACTGAGATTGCCCCTGTCTTGGTGCACGATTTAAGGGTGTGGTCTCTATGCACCTGCAGTGCTTTGCTCTGACCAATGGATGTGTCTTGTCTTCTGTTGGGGTTCTGTCACACAGAATTACAGCTAAATCTACTGTATTTGCTTTAAAAGGGACGTTCACAGTCATTTCTTTTTGGCCCAATTGAGTGGGCATGTATTTCTGAGCATCTGTCGATCAAGTATCAACAAATCCTTTCTGATCAGACAACATTGGAATTTCTGCTGCCTTCATGTCGGCATTTCATTCCGAGCCTCCAAGACTCTGTTTTGCTCAGTTCAGCAAACAACTACGACGAATAGAACCAAAAAAGGTACTTACACAAGCTCTAATTCTAATGGAAATTCTTTACAAGCGCTTTCACTTTCAATAGTTATTACATAATTGACAAATGCCTTTGCTGAACCAGATTTTAATTGTAGATTTACATTGGTTGTTTATTTCATGTGCCAATGAGAACTGTGGGTATATTCCTGTTGTCTTTGCACTGTGGGTTTTTATAACAGGTCTGTTTATTCTCTTCAATGCATTATTTTATCACAATTACTAAAACAAAAAATGTCTCAATTGATTTTCTACTTCGTCCATCCACAATAATTATGGCCTCAATGCAACCATACCTATACGAGTCGGAGTATACCGAAGAGCAAATGCATGAGAAAAAAAAAAGATGGTGAATTGAGTGAAAGTTGTGACGATTTCTTGTAGATCCTGTTCCTTGTAGCATAAAAGACATTTCCACTTGGTGTATGTGCTATCGATGTGAGGCAATGACTACGCTGCAGAGAAGAGTTGCTGCCGAAAAAACATCGGCTTCTTGGCTTATATAGATTAAGAACCACCACCACTATGCGTGACCCAGCTGTATGACTTCTGGGCAGCCTGCCTTACAAGATCTGTTTTGAGAATGCTCATGGTGCAGGTGCATGACCTTACAGCAACTGTTCACCCTCGAGCTGATAGGAATGAGTAGGTATTGTGTCCATTTCATTTGTGGCAACCTTTCATGTTGATCCATCTGTGGCGGGTCAGAAGGAGGACAGACTCCCAATTTCCATTTATGGAGGGTTTTATTAAACAAAAAGGTGCAGACTCCCATCTTTCCCTAAGCTAGGGGTGTTCCCTACCTAACAAAAACTGTTTGAGTCCCAAATCAGATTCAATCCACAGTCCAAAACTAATGACTCCCTTCCCCTGTAGTCTGCGTCTGCCCAGAGTTCAGTTTAATATGATACACATAGGGTCTCATTATGGGTCCGGCTGTAACCGTGCCGGTGATACTGGCATGTTGCAGTCGGACTCATAATGATTAACCAGTGCCCGACTTCCTGGTAACACCGTGGGATTACAACTCTGGACGCCCGGAAAGTCAGGCGCCGGTAAATTTTAAGTCCCCATTCCCATTGAGTCCCATAGGGCTCTATGGTATTGGGGACCACAGTAACATCAACACCGATAATAACGGTGCCAGTGCTTCAATGAAAACTCTGCGGGCGGGTGCCGTAAGCTTCCCAGCACCGTTGTTTCCGGAACGGCACACTTCAAATGAGGACTGAATTCTCAGAAATGTGCCAATTCCTCTCTACCTTAGAGACCCCCAGCTCTTTTGCTGGACTCTAGGACTTTAATTTTTAGCCTGAAGAGAGCAAGACCCTTTTTTCCCCCCACTCTCTCATGTATTTTAATGCGATTTTGAACTCTGTTTTTTAGTTGTGGAGTCTGACAAACTCCATAGGCATCATCTTTTTACATTGTGTCACACAGCACCTTCAGTGCAGTGGTACAGGGAAGGCTTTCAGATTTCCCCCAGGTTTAAAAGCCTCATCTTGGATAATCTACTGTTTCCAAGAGCAGTGAAGTGAAATTGACTTCACTTCCATTTGTAACTTTCTAGACCCAGCACACACTATCTTACAATAGGGTGCTGGAGGGGATACATTGTATCCCCTTTGTCTAGCTTCTGATGTGACACTTTTTTATGTTACCCTTTCCTCAATTAATGGCTGGTGGGAGTGGTTTACTTTTAGCTGCTGTGGTGTGCATTTAGCGCGGACTGCGGTCACAGCTGCAGTAAAGCACCCAAGGGTGCAATTTTTGTCAAAATGGCCCGGTCTTCTTTTTGCGCCATATCTTTGTGGAAAGGTCCTTCTTGAGATTTACTCTGCGCGCCAAATCAGGTTTGGTCCATTTGTTCATTTTGCCTTTGGTGGGATTAACGAGTGAAGCCTGCCTTTGGCTCCAGGGTGTCTGGAGGGGCAGGAAGCGAGAAAGGTGACCAAAACTCCTTGTGCTTAGTCTCCTAGGAGACAGGAATGCACTCTTAGGTGATTGGCTGGTTGGCTGTCCGGGAAGGACAGCCACCCTGCTGGGTGACTGACAGCTAGGCTGGAATGAATGGGAGAAACCTGCATAAAAGGCAAGGCTTTTTGGCTTGGAAGGCAGAGTCGAAAGGAATCCGAAGAAGAACTTGAAGAGGACGCCTGCTGCAACTCCTGGACCGTTGGTTTCCTGGTGAAGCCCTGCTGCTGTGCTGAAACTCCAATTTCGTTTTGACTAGGGAAGCCCTGCACGGACGACTTCTCCCCTTGAGTTGGTGGGGCAAATCAACTCCAAAGTAAGCAAAGTAAGCCAGTAAGCCACCTGGACATCCTCTCGGAGCTGTTTGAAATTCCACCCGTCTGATTTTAAATGCAAACAGTGGTATTTTAATGTCCACAGTGTCTTAGTTACTAAAATCACCTGAGGGTGTAGGAAGTGTGTGTGTCATCCCAAAAGGGTAATTACTGATATAGAAATATTAAGAGTGTGTATTTTGGAGTGTATTTGTGTGTTTCTATTATATTGCCCCCTTCTGAAGGCTTACTCTGACTGCTAAATAAATTAATAATTGTTTACCTTGTGTATGAGAGTTTATAAGAGTTTATTTGAATACTTGTCACTGTGAATCTCTGTGCCGCCCATTTTGACCCCTCTTGAGATAAGCCTGGCTGCTCAGTCACGCTATCAACCTGTGTAGTACAGACATATACCAAAGGTTGGGTTCCTATGGCCAGGAGGTCAAGGTTGTTGTAGTGCACCCAAAGGGTACTGCATACAATCTTGCCTAACACTGGTGGCAGGGGGTGAGGATCTATTGTAGAGTTGTTACACTAAGAATTTATTTTGCTTTTGTTCAACTAAAAACCTTCACAAGGCCAAGCTCCACTAGAAGAGCAATTGTAAAATTCCAAATACGGATAACTTCAGTCAGGATGCCCTGATCATTCTAACAGTAGAGCAACTGAAAGAAATGTGTAACATCAGGAATCTCCCTGTTAAAGGAAAGAAAAATGTACTCATTGCAAGATTGTTGAATCATCAAAGTCTGGGTAGTAGGCCTGTCACACCTGCTAACCCAGGGAATGTGGAAAATGCAGAGTATAACTCTGATATCTTAGAAGAGTCAGAAAGTCAGAAGAGGGAGAGGAGTCCCAGGAAGGAAGACCCACTTTGCCTCAACAGGCCTTTTTACCTCAACCTTTAGCCACTGGGACCCCACAAGGTCCATCACCGAGTCCAGAGCGTGTCTCTTGAGATAATGAGACTTGAGTTAGAATTCAAAAGATTACAAATCCAAGCTGAAACCAAACATCAGGACATCAAACTCAGGGAATTTGAAATGCAATATGCTCTTGAAATGAAGAAATTGTCTCTTGAAAATGTTTCTATCCAAGTGTCCTCTAGGTCTTCCAGTCCAAAGAGACCTTGCATGCTTAAAGAAGCAGTGAGTATGTATGATGTTATACTTGATATTTTGGATTGGTTGGGTGCTTTTGAATCTAACTATGGGATTCAGGGTTTCACAGGGAATCAGTTGATTCCTTGACTTTTGTCTAGGCTCCCCCATGTTGCAACTGATGCATTAATGAAGGTGGGGAAACTTGAAAGATTGGAGTATGAAAATGTGAAGCTAGCTTTGATAGCTAGATTTGGGAAAACTCCTTCCCAGTACCTTAAGAGGTTTAGGACCCTCAAAAAGGCTGAGGGTACCCCTTGGGCTACCTGGGTGTGTGAATGTTTGAAAACTTGGTTTAAGGGTTACAGAGTGAACTCCTTTGAAGGAATAAGAAATCTATTTTTGTTAGAATCTATTTTTGATGCCTGCTCTCCTGAGCCGAGACAGCACTTGGCTGACTCAAAAGAGATTGATCGTAAGAAGCTAGCAAAATCTGCTGACTTGTTGGTTGCCAACGGGGCCACTCACAAGGATTCTGGGGCCACTCACAAAAAGGATGAGGGGAAGCAGCACAAGAAAGATGACCAAGAGAATTATAAATCCTCCCATCCAAAAGAGGGCCACAAACATAAGAAGGGTAAGCCATTTGGGAAACCAGGTCAGTCTAGTGAAACCTCTGGTGCCAAACCAGAGGGAGGTCAGCAGATGAACACGTTACATACCAACTGGTAACATTCTTTTGACTGGATGTTCCTCCAACGTATTCCACATCTTTGACATGTAATGTCCACAGCTGTGCCGCTTTGGAAAATGTTTGTCGGCAGAGGGCATCCTGCGTCGGGTCGATGTCCCTCAAAGGCCTCCATTGAGGGCGGAGTCACCGGATGTTATAAATAGGACGCACGGTGCCCGTAGCCTCAGTTTATTTTTTTTCCTCCATAAATTGTACCATGCTCGTACACAATGACTGCTTGACTGCACGCCGCCTTCCGGGAATGCAAGCTGCAATAGCATAGGAAATTCTTCAGAGGGGCAGGCTGGGCGGGCGATGTGGAATACGTTGGAGGAACTTCCAGTCGAAAGAATGTTACCAGTTGGTAAGTAACTTGTTCTTCGAATGGATTGTGTCCTCCAACATATTCCACATCTTTGACAGACTCCCAAAGCAGTATCAGTGAATGGAGGAGGGAGAAGAATTTAGAATACCCAATCAGATGGCAGAATAAAGCACTGCTTTACCAAAGGCCATATTCTGACCAGGGAGCGTATCCAGGGAGGAATGCCTGACAAAGGTGTGGATGGAAGACCACGTTGCTGCATCACAAATATTCCAAATAGGAACACCCCCCCACCCCCTGCTGCAGGGATGTGAATGTAGCCACCCCCTAGTGGAGTGAGCCCTCAACCCCTCCGGAGGGTCCTTGCCCGCCAATTGGAACATTCAGTAATGGGGAGGATAATCCACCTGGACAAGGTCTGTTTAGTAACAACCTGACCCAATGGTGTCCAGTGTATCCCACAAAAAGCTGGTCGTCCACTCTGACCCTGGACATCCTAGAGATATAAAAGCTCAAAGCTCTCCTAGGGTCGAACCTATGAAGTGTCTCCTCTTCGTTACCAGGATGAGGGGGATGACAGAAAGCAGTAAGTACCACTTTCTGGCTCAGATGAAACTCGGAAACTAGGTAGGAAGGACGGACATACCCTCAGTACAACCCTATCCTTGTGGAACACAGTAACAGGTGGCTTAGATGAAAGTGCCAGTAATTCACTTACTCTGCGAGCAGATGTAACTGCAACCAAGAAAACTGTCTTGAACAACAACAGTCTCAAAGGAAAAGAGTGCAGCGGGTCAAACAGAGAACCCATCAAGAATTTCAAGACAAAATTCAGAACCCAAACCGGCACCTGAAACGGGGATGGCGGCAGGGGCGTTGCTAGGGGGGGGCTAAGGGGGCTATAGCCCCTGATCTTTTGGTTGTAGCCCCGGATAGAATCTCAGGAGCTACAGCCAAAAGACTAGCTAGCCCCCAGTCCCAACAGTTCCGACATCAGCTTAGCCCCGGGTCTTTTGCAGACCTAGCAACTCCCCTGGATGGCGGGAACACATTCACAAGTCCTTTTAGAAATTGGAAAATCAAAAGAATCTCAAAATAAGAACATTCTTCAGACGAGCGCTTGAAAATAGACAGTGCCGCCAGGTAACCTTTAATGGTACCCACTTGAAGACCACTGTGGGCCAAAGAAAGCAAGAAAGAACCATCAGAATGGAACACTGAAAAGGATCGACATTGTTTCCGTCACACCAGTTGCAAAACATACACCAACGGTACAGGGATTTGGTTGTCGGCCGCAACACCTCCATTACGTCATCCGGGAGGTCCAAATCCTTATATCTCAACCTTTCAGAAACCAAGCGTGAAGGTTGAGAGTCTTGACCGCTGGATGGAGACCCTCCCGACCCCCCTCTCACACAAGAGAAGATCCTCTCTGTGGGGAAGATGGCGTGGAGGGCAGATGGACCTTTCTAGAAGGTCCGGGTATCACGCTCTTCTGGCCCAATACAGAGCAATGAGGATCATATGGGATACGAACCTCTGCAACCTCCTTAGTACCTGAGGAATGACGGGGACCGGAGGAAATGCGTACAGAAGTGGGAATGACCAATACACGATGAATGCGTCCCCTAAGGCTCCTCTCGGCGGAAATTCCCTTGAGCAAAATCTCTTGCACTTCCGGTTGGCACCGGTCGTGAACAGATCCACTTGAGGGGTCCCCCAAAGGGCAAAGATCTCCTGAATGACTTCCTGAGCCAACTCCCACTCATGGGAGACCATGCTCTGCCTGCTCAGAGAGTCCGCTGCTGCATTCTCCACTCCGGCTAGATGAACTGCTGAGAATGCGACTTCTTGCTGTATCGCCCAGAACCAGAGCTGCATCGCCTCTCTGCACAGTGAGAGTGACCCTACCCCCCTTTTATGTTGAGGTAATGCATGGCCACTGTGTTGTCCGTCATGATCAGGACACTCTTCCCCAGCACAGATGGCAGAAAAGCCTTCAGGGCCAGCCCGATGGCCTTCAGCTCCAAAAGATTTATGTGGAACTTGGACTCTGATGGAGACTAACGACCGCTGGTGGTCAGACCGTATGCATGAGCTCCCCATCCTGCGAGGGAAGCGTCCGTCACCACCGTTACCTCCAGTCACGGTTGTCAAAACAGCTCCCCCCTCATCAGATTCTCTTTGCTGGCTCACCACAGAAGATCCTGAGAGACCGAGAGTGGAATCTGAAGGGGATCCAACAACTTGCCTGAGAACTGCAACCACTGCATCTTGAGAACCCATTGAAGAGATCTCATTCTCAGTCTGGCATCTGGCACCAGAAAAATGCAGGATGCCATGAGGCCGAGCAATCTTAAGAATTTGAAAGTCGGAAGACTCTGGGCATGTTGAAATGTGTTGACCATCTGTACAATGTGATGAGCCCTCACCTTGGGAGGTGAGCACTTCCCCAAGGACGTGTCCAACACAGCCCCGATGTACTGAGCTGTTGGGAAGGGGTCATATGCGACTTCCTGAAATTTAGGGAGAAGCCCAGCTTGTGAAGGAAGTGGCAGATGAGGCTAAGATGATCCAAGGCTTGTTCGGGAGAACGCACACAGAGCAGCCAATCGTCCAGGTAGGGTTATACGTGAACCCCCTCCTTTTCTGAGATACGCTGCCACCACCACCTTTAGCTTGGTGAAGACCCTCGGGCGGAGGTCAATCCGAATGGCAGGACCCGAAACTGAAAGTGCGAGTTGCCAGCCGCAAACCTCAGGTATTTTCTGTGCTTTGGGTGAATCGGCACATGAAAATAAGCATCCTGTAGGTCCAGAGACACCAACCAATCCTGAAGTCGAAAGGCCTGAAGGACCTGAGAAAGAGTGACCATCTTGAACTTGTCCTTCCAGAGGAACTTGTTCAACCAACCCAAGTCCAAGATGGGTCTCAGTCCCCAGTCTTTCTTTGGGATAAAAAAATATAGGGAATATCACCCCTTGTTCCTCTCCACCACAGGCACTAGTTCTATAGCACCTTTCTACAGCAGGGTCAAGATTTCCTGCACAAGGAGCAGATCTGGAAGCTTCAAAGAGGAATTCCCTCATGGATTGTCGTGGGCCGCTTGAGGAAGGGGAGGCAGTAGCCATGGGCTATTGTATCCAGAACCCATGCATCCAAAGTAATATCTCGCCATTCTTCGAGATGCTGAGACAGTCTGCCCCCAACCGGCAGACAATGGAACATGGCCTCATAGCTGCTTTGGAGCAGCTGTGGCAGTACCTGAAGGCAAAGAGACAGCTGCCTGAGTGGCTTTGGCACCCCCATTTCCTCATCCAGCACGGGTATCTTTTTGGTGTCCCCTTTGATTAGCGGCTCCTCTAGTTCTACCAAAAGAATAGTAACTAAAGGAACCCCCCCTCCATTGTTGTCCCCTAGGACGAAAAGGCAGAGGTTGACGCACAGCTGCGCCCAAAGATTTTGGAGCAGCTTTGGAGGTCTGCAACCTCTCAAGATGCTGGTCAGCCTTGCTTCCAAACAAATGAGAGCCATCAAAGGGCATGTTCAGAAGACGGGCTTGCACATCCGTAGCAAAACCAGACTTCTGCAACCATACAAACCTGCGAATCACGGTGCTCGCAGCCATAGACCGGCTAACGCCATCAGCCATGTCCAAAGGGATTCACACATGGCATCCTTGCCATCCTGCACAAGAGCAAGGAACCCGTCCCTTTCTTCCCCCTCGGGGATATGCTCAGCCGCTAGAAAGAATTCCACAGGGTGTGTGAAAACCTTGCCAAGGCACAAGTGGAGTTGGCCGACTTCAGTGCCATACTCCCCACAGAAAATACCTTGCGTGCCCAACCATCGAAGCACCTGAGGGATGGTAAGGTACGCCGCCTGACTCGAGGTGGCTGTAGCCGCCTGAATCACCAAACTCTCGGGAGTGGGGTAAGTGGATAGGTAGCTGGGGTCGCTACTGGATGGGCAGTATTTCTTAGTTAACGACTTGTTGACCGACGGAAGAGCCTCTGGGGTCTGCCAAGTAGCCGCCACCCTTTTTTGCAATGCCAAATGAAAAGGCAACACTGGGTCAGTGGACGGACCCTGATCCAAAATATCAGTCAGTTCATCCTGATCAAATGCAACAGGAGGACCGGACCACCCAAGATACTCTAACTCAAGACATCAAACTCCTATAGGAGGATTCAGCATGAGCCCCAGGCTCTGGCCTACCAAATTCCACCTCAGGAGATGTGTCAAGGCCACTGGCATCATGTAACGACTGATGCAACTCCTCCAACTGACTGTCTTAAGAAAAGACCATGTCAGGAGCCTCATGAGTTTCAACATGCTCAAACTCAATATCTGACCTCTCCTCATCCTCATGAATATCATGCAGAGAATGAAATAACTCATTCCTCAGGACAGGAGCTTCCCTGGAGTCCACAACAGGCCTCACGGTCTTGGATAAAACCTTTCTTGGAGGATCCACAGTACCAGGGGCCTCCACCAGCACATTCCAGCCAAATTGCCCCAAAAGGTGTTGAGGGCGCCGATGGTTTCGGCATCGACAACGGCGCCAATGACTCAGAGGGCTGGATCGAAGGCAAAGATCTGACAGCCGCACTCGATGGACACGGCGCCAACAGTGTCGAAGTCGACTTCTTCCAAAGGCGTGGACGGAACTGTGCCCTGGGATTGAAAACATCGCCAGCATTTGCTCCCTGAATGCCTCCCATTCCTCTGGAGTCGAGGATTTAGTGGGACAAGCCACTTTCCCTGCAGAGCCATCATACGTTGATGACGGGGAAGGCGACCAGTGATACTTCTTCCGGGAGTGCCGAGACGAGGAGGATGAGTGATGCGACCCACTCTGGGATCGAGATCCCCGGGACTCATTCAGACAAGGAGAGTCACCCCTCGAATTGTGAGTGGAAATACCTGTTGTTTTTTGGGGATTTACAGGGTTTAGAAACCCGACCTACCTGTAACTTCCCCTTACACTCCCGCAAGGCCTTGGTAGTCAACGACTGCCACTTCGAGCAGTCGTCGGTATCATGACTTGTCAAGACACCACAAGCAGATGCAGTGCGGGTCCGTAATCGACATTTTGGACTTACAGTCCCGGCATGTCTTAAACCCAGACCGCAGAGTCGGAGGGGTAGATGAAGACATTTTCTTCAAAGAAGATCACACGAGGCGTGCCGAGTTCGCGAAGCAAACACGTTTGCGGAAAAAACGGAACTGAGGCTATGGGCGCTGTGCGTCCTATTTATAACATCCAATGATGTCACCCTCAACGGAGGCCTTTGAGGGACATCGACCCGACACCACCAACGCAGGACGCCCACTGCGGGGAAAAAAATTCCGAAGCAGCACAGCTGTGGACATCACATGTCAAAGATGTGGAATACGTTGGAGGACACAATCCATTCGAAGCCCCCATTTGTCAAAACGTTTGGTAAATGTTATGCTTGTGACTCAACTGACCATGTGAAAGGGGATCCCAGATGTAAGGGTAAACCTTCAGGGGTCCACACTGCCTCTTTAGCCTTCATCCCTGAGGGAGAAGTTCATATGGCAAGTGGGTCTATTGGCTGAAGACCCCATTGGAGTCTCAACCAGTGTTTCATTAGTGTGTCTGGGCCTGTGGGAACGGCAGAATTCAGATGTGTATAACTCTATACCAGATAACACCAAATAATATTACAAGGACAGTGTACTTGTGAATGGTCAGGAGACCCCTGCCATTAGACACACTGGGGGCCAACATTACAGTTTATTTGTAATGCACACCAGACCCAGAGGTATCGGGCGCAGAGGAGCAGCTAGATACATGAATACTTAAGCTTAGGTTACATAGAAGAAAAACAAGCATTTACAAAGCGGATATAATCAGTAGGCAAATTGACAAGTGTATACGTACAATAAGAGTAATAAAAACATCAATACATAATTTACAAGATAGAGGTTCAGCATAAATAGGCTTTGTGGTATGTGGTATCCATTTACATTGCAAGATAATGAGTGGTGCAAGAGAGAGAAGAGACAATATGACAGTAGCTAGAGTAAATTAGTGATCCCTTTCTCTGAGCCAATTAATGATGTTATGGCTGAAGTTCAGAAAGGTTTGCTCCACCCTCAAGAAGGTAGGGGGGGAGGAATTCCATAGCTGCGCAGCTTTGACAGGGAACTGCTCCCTCCGGCTTTAGTCAATTTGAACCTAGGTACAAATAGACAGTTTGAGTTTGCAGTCCTGGTGGGACGAATGGAGGATTTTCTATTGATTCTCTCCATAAGGTAGCAAGGTGCAGCGTTGTTTAGGCACATGTGTTAATGAGGCAGTTTTCAGCAGAATTTTGTCGCTGGTGGAAAGCCAATTATTCTGCCTCCTCAACTCTGAGATGTGCTCTTTTCTAGCTATGCCCAGCGCTGCTCTAAGGGCATTATTCTGTAGAATTTGAATTTTGTTGATGTACTTGCTGGCGCCCAGGTATAGGGAGTTACAATAGTCCAATTTGGACAAAATTAAGGCTCTGGCCAGAATGGTACAGCTATTCTTAGATAGGAACGGTTTACCGGCTCTGATCAGCTTACATGTGTATGCAGAAGCAGAGGCCAGGGAGTTAACCTGTTTGGGTGAGGGTGGAGTCTAGATAAAAGCTTTAAGGTTTTTACCTCTTTAGCAACTTGTTGCCATCGATATTTAAAGAGGTATATTTGTGGCCAAGTTTATTGAAGTTGGAGGTAGTTCCTAATATGATGAGCTCAGTTTTGTCATCATTCAGGCATAGACCATGGACAGCCATCCATGCCTAGATGATGAGATAGATTTTATTTACTAAGGCCAAATCCTTGTCATAATCCCTAGCAAGTGGTATGAGAATCTGGGTATCCTCTGCATATATAGTGTAGGTGATACCAAGATGGTCCAGATCATCGAAAAAGGGGCTTAGTAAATATATTGTACATTGTGGGTGAGACACAGGAGCCCTGTGGCACTCCACATGTGATCGGAATGGGGTCTGCTGCGGCTGATGGCGAGAAGACTCATAGTGCTGTTGCTCAGAAAGGATTGGATCCAAACTATGGCCTCCTGAGAGAAGTGAGCTGTTGAGTCAAGGTGATTGCATAGGACCTTGTGGTGCACCAAATCGAACACAACCAAGAGATCTAGGAGAAATAGTAAGGCTGATTTCCCTTTGTCCCTAAACTCGTCAATCTGGGCCTTAAGATCAATCAGCTCAGTTTTGGTACCATGTTGAGGCCTAAAGACCGATTGGCGGACTCCTAGAAGTTGGTTGAACTCTAGGTACTCCTGTATCTGGAGATAGGCCACGCTGTCTAAAATTTTAAGTAAGAATGGCACTGTAGTAATAGGCCTATAGTTGGTAGGTATTGTTGGGCCTAGTGACTGTTTTTTGGAAGAAAGGGAGTACCCAGTACTCCTTTAAGTTACTAGGGATGGTACCAGTAGAGAACGATGCATTAATTAGCTTAGTTATAAAGGGTGCAAGGTCTCATGCAGCATCTTTAATGATTTGCGCTGGGCATTCATCTTCCTGGCAGTTCGAGGGTTTGAGGGAGAAGATCATTTTTTCCACCTCGAGGATTGAGACTCTTGTGAAACTCAAACGTTGTAAAGGTTTATGGGAACACGTAGGAGCACTGGCCGGTGTGTCAATATTAATTTGGTTCTATTTTTGTCGGCAATCTTATGCTGAAGCGTAGTGACTTTGTTGATTACGGCCTTCTGTAGGTTAGAACACCAGATTTTGTCCTTGACACAGTTATCTGACACAGGAACCGGGGATTCAAGCTCTTTTAGGATTACAAGGAGTTCCTTTGTGCTCGAGTTTGCTTGAAGGATCCTATTGTTGTAAGTTTCCTGCTTAGTAAGAAGTATTTCTTTCTTATAGAGGGTTGAGGCATTGATAAGGTTAGATCTGTTTTCGTCAGAGGGTAAATGACTCCATGAGACTTCACATTTTCTTTTTTCCACTCTGTGTTTTGAGGTGTGGAGTGAACCAAGAGTTGAAATGTGCTCTAGGTTTACTTTTCCTCATTTTCAGAGGGGCAATGGTATCCAAGGCTTTGGTCATGGTTTTATTGTATTCATTTACTAAGGTAGTAGGATCAGTAGTATCTGGTAACGCGCTAAGGGTCGGTATTATAAGGGGTATAAGCTTATCTGCCGTGATGTTCTTTTTATTCCTTGTTATGGTGGGAGGAGCAAAGAGGCTATTTTTCGATGTGAGGATTTTACCAGCTAGTGTGAATGCTACAATATAGTGGTCTGCCCATAACTGTGCAGTTATGGCAGTGATTGAGGCATTGGAGTTGAAATCTGCCACCCAATCAAGTGTTCTCCCTTTGTTATGAGTTGGTAGCATCACTCCTTGGACGAGGCCAAGTTCAGTAAGAACATTGGTGATTGCTGTAGCTTGCTGGTCTTTGGGGTCATTGAATCCCAAGTTGAGATCCCCCTAGCAAGAGTACTTGATGTGTTTTTTAAATTGTCAGATAAAATGGTGGAGATGTCCTCCTCAAATGCAGCAATGGGGCATGGAGGTCTATAGATAAGATGAATGGTGAGAGTTTGGGAGTCAGAGATGGGTAATTTGGCAGTGAGGGATTCACAAGATTTAACGTTAGGTGAAGGGGCTAGTCTCATCGCTAAGTTAGACTTAGCTATGAGAGCTACGCCTCCTCCGCGTGCCTCAACCCCGTCAGCTCTGAGAATAGTATAGTTATCTGGTAATGTAAGCATTAGGGCAGGGCCAGCTGTTGCATGTAGCCAAGATTCTGTAATGAGTAGAAAGTCAGGTCTTCTGCCAGAATTAAATCAGCTATCTTCCTGGCATGAGCCACTAGGGTTCTAGCATTTATTAAGTACAATTACTTGCCTCTTTATCAAGTATTGCAGTGTGGGATTTATTTTGCTGATGCTTTTTGTGAGTAAGATCGGTCTTCGGTGTGGGTGGAGTAATGTTGTTATTTTAGTTGTAGTATTTTGTTTGTTATGAGGACAATCTCTCCTAAGGCCTATATTAGTCATCAAACTGGCAAGGGTTTGTAGAGTTTAGTCAGTCTGGAACGGAGTCTGAGGTTTCTAGAAGATATGTGGCAGGGTCTATTAGTTGTAGGTAAATCCTGAGTGAAGTTAGCGTTAAAGAGCGGATGTTGGTCCAGGTTGCTAGGATTGTGATGGTCAGATTGAGATATCGCCTCTATCCTAGTACCTGTGGGATTTCTAGTAGATGCATCATACATAGGGTTCAGCTTCAGCTTAGGTAACAAAGGGGTGAGTGTAACACCCATTATGGTTGCCATGTTACTTGTAGTAGGGTAATGTGCGAGTATGGTACAGCAATCTATAATACTAGTAGGGATTTTAGTTCTACAAGTAAGGCAGTATGCAGTCTGACAGGATAGGCTAGTTAAATGTAAGCAAGACAAAATACAGCCAAAATACACAATCTGGTAGAATATGCTAGTCCAATTTGAACATGACAGTGTGCTAGAGTGCACAATCTGACAGAATAGGCTGGTTAAATTTAAACAAAATAAGATACTGTCAGGCATGACAGGCAAAATAGTCAATCTGGTAGAGTAGGCTAGTCCAGTTTAAACAGGTCAGTGTGCTGACAGAATGGGCTGGTTCATTTAAAAATGCAGTGAAGCAGAAAGAGCAATGTAATTAGGTAGGTCAGTTTAGGGCATTAAGGCCTAATACAGGAATGAACGCTGTCGGATAATGTGACTAGCGAACAGGAGGCAAAGTCCATAATGCAGTTAGTTCGGGTGTACTGATTGATGGGGAAGGCATTACCTCAAGTGACGTAGCGTAGACAAGCGATAAGAGGTATAGATTATAACTGTAGATCACAAAAGTAGGCTGAGGCTCGTGTCTCCCCGAGGCGAACAGGGGCAAACGGGGCCTTAACTCTTGCGTGCCTTCACATGAGATGGCCTTCACACGACAGGGGTTTTACATGAGAGGGCCGGCTTCCGCCTGCTGGCAGTTGCTAGCTGTTTACAACGGGGCGCATTGCTAGGCAATGTGTAAACAAATTCCTAAAGGGACCATTTTAGGGGCAGGCTGCTGCGGAAAACAGCAAGGAGGACCCAATTGAGGCTAATATAACGCTGTGGAGTGCTGCAGAGGCCCAAGGAATAGAATGGGCATGAAGTGCACACGCATCGTGCTCACCTGCTCCGTGATGGTCGCACACGGTGCAGGAAGGATTACAGCTGCTCCATCAGCTCGTGCATCAGGTCTCACTGTCTCAGGATGGAGGGAGGTGAGACGGGCTCCTGCCCTCTCCGATGATCCGGGTGGAGTGGAAGGCACAGGGGCAAACAGGGCCTCAACTCTCACAGGCCTTCACACAAGAGGGCCGGCTTCTCACAGTGGTGAATGAAACCTTTTTCAAACCTGAGGATGTTGCTAAGGCACCCAAAAGGCCCCACTAAGCTTGCTGGAGGCGCTATCCAGATGGCTCCATTACTATTAGCTCTAATTCAGTGCAACAATGTGATTGTAAGAATACCTGTCCGTGTACAAAGTGAGGTGCCTGGGAGAGTTCTGTTGGGGAATGACTTACAAACTATTGGAGTTGTATCAAGCACCCCCAGACCTATCAGTAAAAGGAAGCAGGAGCAGACTAGGAAGGCCAGAGAGCTCACATTAGAGGACTCTCAGTGGGTTGTTACAGAAGATCCTATAACACCCAGTCCACAGGAAGAGCAAACTTCTACTTCCAGGAAGAAAGAGACAAAGGGGAAACCCAAGGTCTCAGGAAACAAGAAAAGTAGCACTCATGTACCCAAAACCAGGATATCCCCGAGAGGACAGTCCCAGGTCACACCAGTGACCCCTCCACCAGCTGAGGCCGAGTGTGAGGTTCAACCAGAAGATGGTGAATCTGCTACTGATGACAGAGCTGGAGGAAAACCTCCCCCCTCTTGGAGATCTGGATCCTAAAGACTATCCTGAACTGCAGACTTTGCTTGCAGAAGGTGGCCCCTGTAGGGCAGACTTCAGCAGAGGTCAAAGAGAGTGTCCTACTCTTGAAGGTCTTCGCCAACAGGCAGCTTCCCAGATGGAAGGGCAAGAGCTAGGGAAGCACAGGCTGTACAGGGAGGATGGCCTCCTCTACAGTGAGCTATTGAGTCTATCCCAGGGGACAACAGAAGACTTGTAGTGCCTCAGGAGGGGAGACCTCAGTTTCTACAGCTAGCCCATGAGATTCCTTTAGCTAATCACTTAAGTTTTAAGAAGACCAAGATTTCTTTTTATTTCTACTGGCCCAAGATGGGTTCTGATGTAGATAAGTTCTCTAGAAGCAGTCACACTTGTCAGACTTCTAGCAAGAGTGGAGCCACGAAGGTGGCATCTTTGGTGCCTCCCCCAGTGGTGGGAGTCCCTTTTGAGAGGGTAGGAATTGACATTGTTGGTCCCTCATACCTGTCCAAAAATTCCTTTACAGATCATTGACGCAGAGGCGGGACAAAGAAACAGAGTCAGCACTGTGCTCGGCTTCCAGCTCGCATTACAGTCAACTAGCAATTGCGTTTGATGACTATGACGGGAACAATATACTTGCCTTAATAACACGCTGAACTTCCGTTACCTACCCACCCATTACCGGTAAATTGCAGGCTTAATCTGCATCGTAATAATAAGGGTCATGATTTGCACCTCCTAAATACAGTCTCCTCGACTAACAGTACTGTTATGTGACAGAGCGGTTTGCCCTCAATTTTTTGTCTGACCATATGATCGTCTACCCTCTATACGAGCGAAACGCTCAGGTTTTAATCAAATCCACCTCCTTAAGTTGTTTTAACCATGCCAGTCAGAGAATTGTTATCTCCGTTGTGTGATGCAACATCTAATTAGATCTGTGCGTCGTTGCTCTATTGAATAGTCAACTCTTTAGACATATGGACATTTATACCATTGTCTGTTCTATTGCAGGTGATGCCCTAGATTTCCAGTATTTAAGAGAACACTGATGGGCCTCCCGTAACCTTTTCTAAGCCTTGAGTTACGTGGTACCTGTGTGTAATGACACAGTAAATGTTGTGTACATCTGAAGTTCTTGCTTGCGTTTTCACTGAATAGAATTTTTCTTCTTTTAAAAAAATAGTTTTGAACATCAGTGCACTCAGTGGATCACAGACAGTCCCTGATGAATTTCCGATATATTTGCACACACTGTATTGGAAAGAAACATGTTGGTAGAATTGATCAGAGTAAGAATGAGTATGAGTGAATGTGGATTAGTATGATTGGAGTACATGATGCGTTTGACTGCTTGAACTTGCGCAGCATAAGACACTATCTCTGCAAAAAAGTTTTAGGGCTGGATATTAGAAGCCCATAACATGAAATATGGTCTGTTACACTGTTGCACTGAGGAATTGACCTTTTATTGAGGAATCGTCATTTATTTAATCTGTGTAATTTGGCAATTTAATTGAATTTTTATGATTGTTTTTGTAACCAATAAAATGTAGATATATTTTGTAATCACTGCCTCATGAGATTGATTGAGGTAATAGGTTCTCTTAAAACACTGCTTTTTGTTTTGGTGTTTATCACCATGCAATAGAGCAACTTGCCCCGCAACACTGTTTTGTTTGCTACTAAAGGTTTTTGAACCTAATTGAGGGTTTGTTAGGTGTGGGCTCCGATTTTACTTGCACCTCTTCTTGTTTTGATGGTCCCTTATAGCCTCCCTCATCTTCAGGCAACCGATTTATATTGGTTGTGGTAGACCATGCTACCAGGTATCCTGAAGCCATACCTATGAGGACTGTTACTGCTCAGGCAGTGGCTAAAGCCCTCCTTGGTATTTGTACCAGGGTAGGTTTTCCTAAGGAGGTTATATCAGACAGGGGGACCAATTTTATGTTTGTTTGTTTTATTATTTGTATTGCTCACCAGACCCCAGGGTATCAGGGCGCATTGCATAAGACAGCTTACAGCTTAGTTACATATCAGTTAGAACATTGAGCGCGTACAAAAAGCAATAACTATTCATGGCAGAGAAGATCACATATATACATGTTGTTACAGGATAAGCACATAAAGAACCAGCAAGTACGAAACACTAAGGGTCAGGCGAGTATGTACAAATATACAATGTTGTCATGTCGCAGGTGCACAGGGGGGGGTCAGTCCTGAGCAGGTAAAAGACCAAGACTTATTTGTCCGAGTTTTTAATACACCTGATGAGATTTTGTCAGAATGTCAGGTAAGGTTGATCTGTTTGCAGTTTTAGGGAGTTCCAGAGTTCAGCTGCTTTGACCTGGAAACTACAGCCTCCAACTCTGGGTACTATGATGCCATTGGTATTGTGGGATCTGGTGAGTCTAGTAGGCTTTGTTCTAGTCAGCCTCTCAGAGAGATAACAAGGTGCGGCGTTGTTTAAGCATTTATATACAAGTCAAGCAGCTTTTAACTGTGTTTTCTCATAGGTCGAGAGCCAGTTGGTTGCTCTTCTGATTTCAGAGATGTGGTCTCTCCTTAAAATTCCTAATGCTGCTCTGAGAGCATTGTTCTGAAGGAGTTGGATTCTCTTTATGGTTTCCTTGTTTGCCCCAATGTAGAGAGAGTTGCAATAATCCAACTTTGATAGAATGAGTGCTCTAGCAAGGGTAATAAAGCTGTTGTTGGACAGGAAGGGTTTACCTGCTCTGATCAATTTACAAGTATATGCGGTGGCAGAAGTCATTGCATTAACCTGTCTATTAAAGGAGAGGGTAGAATCAAGATAAAAGCCCAGGGTTTTCACCTCATGGGCGGTGGTGATAAGATTGTTGTCGATATTGAAGGTGGAATATTTGGGTCCTAGTTTTTTTAGGGTTAAGGAAATACCCAGGATGATAATCTCAGTCTTATCATTCAGGCATAGTCCATGGGTAGCCATCCATGCCTGGATGATGATACACCTTATTCACTAAGGCCAAATCCTTGTCATAATCACCTGTAAGTGGTAGGAGAATCTGAGTTTCATCTGCATAGTCAGTGTAGGTGATAACAAGAAGGTCCAGATCATCAAAAAGGGGCTTTATGAAAATATTGTATAGGGTGGGAGAGACACATGAGACTTGGGGCACTCCACATGTAATGGGGATGGGGTCTGCCGCTGCCATAGGGGAAAATACTCATGGTCCTATTGTTGAGAAAGGATTGTATCCATGCTATAGCTTCTTCCGAGAAGTGAGCAGCTGTATCCAGATGCCTGCATAGGACCTTGTGATCGGCGAGGTCAAATGCAGCTGATAAGTCCAAAAGGAGGAGTAGGGCTGATTTCCCTTTCTCTCTAAACTCGTCAATCTGGGCCTTTAGGTCTATTAAGGCTGTTTCGGTCCCATGTTGGGGTCGGAAACCAGACTGGCGTGCTCCTAACAGGTGGTTGACTTCAAGGTTTCAAGGTATTTATGTATTCACGTATACACCATTTTATCTATGACTTTTAGAAGAAAGGGCACTGTTGTAATTGGGCAGTAGTTTGAAGGAATGGCAGGGTCTAGCTTTTTAAGTAGATGGAGCACCCAAGCATCTTTTAGGTTACTTGGTATGGAACCCGTGGTAAATGATGCATTAATACGTTTCGAGATGAATGGAGCCAGGTCTCTGGCTGCATCCTTTATCAGCTGGGCTGGGCATTGGTCTCCCAGGCAATTGGAGGGTTTGAGCGATAGTATAATTTTTTTCTGTCTCGATGATATACACATAATTGGTAAGAACAAAGTTATGGCAGAAAAAGTCACGAGTCCACAGCGCTTATACAGTGATTAAGAAAATAAACATCAAGGCTGCAGGTATCTGGGAGGTGTGGGTGTACTGCCAATACACACCCACAGGAATAGTTGAAGAAAAACAAAGATGTTCCCAGTCTCACTGCGCCAAGAAATAATAATTAGTTGTTTGTGCAAAGAGAAGCCTTTATTGTTTGTGCAAAGAGAAGCCTGACACGTGTTTCAAGCTGTGTACAGCTTTTCATCAGAGGCTTAAATTGCATAGTACATCATTTCCATACAAATTGGGTAAAGTTAAAAATAAAACATACACATGATTGTTTTGTGCAAAGAATTGTTACATAAAGAACATGGGCACAAGTTGTGAGCAAGCAGTCCAGGGCGCAATGCAACCACAAAAATTATAACACATGTACATCACATGTAAGAAGAGTAAAAAAGTAGAAATTAAGTTACCACAAATTAACCAATTTCATTCGTAGTAGTCTGTTGACAGACAAACAAAAAGAGAAAAAGAAACATAATTTTAGAAACAAAAGTTGGCCATAGCAGCGCAATCAAGTTCCACTTAGTAAGCGAAGTCTTAAATCAAAGACTGTAATGTATTCCAAAAATAAGTACCTTAGGTTGCAGCAATAAGAACTCCACATTTAGAGTAGGACAATGCCAGATACAATTCTGTAGGCAGATAGATTAAGTAATTACTGGAAAGCCAATTGCAGAAAAATATTACGTAAGTTACCAAAACAAACTGTAATGCTGTCAATAAAATCAATAAAAACATACCTCGAAATGCCTCGCAGTTGCGGAAAGCTAATTTAGCCAAAGAAACCAGAAAGAGAAAATAAATCTCAAATTAGTATTAAAAAAAACACCAAAGTACCCATTAGATTAACTCCAATTAACTCGTGATTCAAAAGGACTGGACAATTCCTGACTGGTTAACCAAAAAAGCCAATTAAAAGTTAAAACTACAACATGGGGAGAGCAAAATAAACAGACCTACCTCAATGACCGTTTGTTTCAGTCTACTCGTGTTACCATTGCACAATGCACGAAAGAAAGGTAGGACTAAATATACTGGAATGCAGTATAGCGCAATGCATGGCCTTCCAAGTAAGACAAACAGAAAGGGGCAAAAAGGATCGCCATGTTGGGTGAACTAAACACACCTTTAGAAAAGCCTAACTTAGTGAAACCGGTCCATAAGCCCAAATTAGCCAAAAAATAAAAAGGAGAATTTAGCAAACAATTATTACTCATGTTTTGCAGCGGAAATTTATTTTTTGTTTAAATTTATTTAATTTTTTGTTTAAAGACAAAATTAATTTAAAAGTAACAAGCCTCAGCTAGTCATTAATAATTGAAGTGGTATTTAAATAAACCCACAATTCCAATGCACTAAAAAAAGTGTGGGGCCTGAGTGCGCTGCTACTGAACAACATTACAAATAAAGGCACATTGCACAGTAATAATACACGTGGAACAGGAATATAATTCCAGGAGGGGATCCCCCCCAAGAGGATAATTAAAGGCACTTGTCAACCCCAACAGAGGAAATATGAATTATAAAATTATGGCAAACTCATGATCCGAATTAAGTCCTTCAGAAACAGTGCGATATTTACAAATTAATTTGGCCTCCAATTATCGTAATTTTAGTGTAAGGTTACCACCCCGTGGGGGCAATGACACTTTGCACAGCCCCACAAAACGAATGTCATTTTTGCAGTCCATTTGATGATTTTTGCCAATGATAGGCAAGGGGGTATTTGGCATCTTGGCTCCCAATGGAAGCCAGATGTTCACGAATTCTAATTTTAAGTGGGCGAATAGTGCTCCCTATATATTTCAGGCCACAGGTGCATATAATGCAATACACTACAAACTTAGAATTGCAATTGATGAAAGACTTGATTTCCCGATTACCTCGTAGCCCTAAAGAGACTGCGGATGTTTCAAATGTAAAGTTGCACATATTACAAACACCACATTTATGAAAACCAAGGACTCTGGCGGAATTGAGCCAAGTCTTGGGTATAGATAAGGGGCTCATAAATGATAGACTCAATACATTTTTAAGGGATGTACCTTTGCTGTAAGTCACACTGACATTAGTGTCCAACCAATTTGAGATGTCTTTGTCAAGATGTAACAAGTGCCAATGTTTACTTAAAATAGCATGTATTTTGTGACTATCAGAGTTATATCTTGTGATAAACCTGATATTTTCAGAGTTTAATGATTTAGACCGAGTTTTCGGCACCAATAGATCCGCTCTCTTAACCTGACGTACTGTGGCTGATGCTTGTTCGACGCACTTCTTATGGTAACCTCTATTCAAAAACCGGGATTTGATAAGAGCACATTCTTGATCATAATCCACTGATTGGGAGCAATTTCTCTTTGCCAATATTCCCAAAGGGGAATTCATTTGTGCTATGACATGTTTTTGATGGCATTATTCTGCATGTAACGTGGCATTCAATGAGGTCGATTTGCGAAAGGTTTTGGTAATTAGGCCGTTAGGGGTTAGTTCTATGGAAAGGTCCAAAAAGTCAATGTGAGATTGACTAAAGGTTGAGGTAAATTGTAATAATCCCCAATCATTATCATTTAATCAGGATATAAATTCAACAAGAAGATCTTTTGTACCAACAACATCATCGATGTAACGTTTCCACAAATAAATAAAAGGTGAATACATGGATTTAGAAAACACACCTGTTTGCTCGAAACAATGCATAAAAGCATTCGCCAGTGCAGGTGCCTTTCTGTCTCGATGATATACACATAATTGCTAAGAACAAAGTTATGGCAGAAAAAGTCACGAGTCCACAGCGCTTATACAGTGATTAAGAAAATAAACATCATGGCTGCGGGTATCTGGTGGTGTGGGTGTACTGCCGAATGCTTTTTATGCATTGTTTCGAGCAAACTTGTGCGTTTTCTAAATCCATGTATTCACCTTTTATTTATTTGTGGAAACGTTACATCGATGATGTTATTTTAGTGTGTACTGGTACAAAAGATCTTCTTGTTGAATTTGTATCCTGTTTAAATGATAATGATTGGGGATTACAATTTACCTCAACCTTTAGTCAATCCCACATTGACTTTTTGGACCTTTCCATAGAACTAACCCCTAACGGCCTAATTACCAAAACCTTTCGGAAATCGACCTCAGTGAATGCCACGTTACATGCAGAATCATGCCATAAAAAACATGTCATTGCCAATATTCCCAAAGGGGAATTAATTCGTGTTAAGAGAAATTGCTCCCAATCAGTGGATTATGATCAAGAATGTGCTTTTATCAAATCCCGGTTTTTGAATAGAGGTTACCATAAGAAGTGTGTCGAACAAGCATCAGCCACAGTACGTTAGGTTAAGAGAGCGGATCTATTGTTGCCGAAAACTCGGTCTAAATCATTAAACTCTGAAAATATCAGGTTTATCACAAGATATAACTCTGATAGTCACAAAATACATGCTATTTTAAGTAAACATTGGCACTTGTTACATCTCGACAAAGACATCTCAAATTGGTTGGACACTAATGTCAGTGTGACTTACAGCAAAGGTACATCCCTTAAAAATGTATTGAGTCCATCATTTATGAGCCCCTTATCTATACCCAAGACTTGGCTCAATTCCGCCAGAGTCCTTGGTTTTCATAAATGTGGTGTTTGCGGATGTTTCAAATGTAAAGTTGCACATATTACAGTCTCTTTTGGGCTACGAGGTAATCATGAAATCAAGTCTTTCATCAATTGCAATTCTAAGTTTGTAGTGTATTGCATTATATGCATCTGTGGCCTGAAATATATAGGGAGCACTATTCGCCCAATTAAAATTAGAATTCGTGAACATCTGGCTTCCATTGGGAGCCAAGAAGCCAAATACCCACTTGCCTATCATTGGCAAAAATCTCATCAAATGAACTGCAAAAATGACATTCGTTTTGTGGGGCTGTGCAAAGTGTCATTGCCCCCACGGGGTGGTAACCTTACACTAAAATTACGACAATTGGAGGCCAAATGAATTTGTAAATATCGCACTGTTTCTGAAGGACTTAATTCAGATCATGAGTTTGCCATATTTTTATCATTCATATTTCCTCTGTTGGGGTTGACAAGTGCCTTTAATTATCCTCTTGGGGGGGATCCCCTCCTGGAATTATATTCTTGTTCCACGTGTATTATTACTGTGCAATGTGCCTTTATTTGTAATGTTGTTCAGTAGCAGCGCACTCAGGCCCCACACTTTTTTTAGTGCATTGGAATTGTTGGTTTATTTAAATACCACTTCAATTATTAATGACTAGCTGAGGCTTGTTACTTTTAAATAAATTTTATCTTTGAAAAAAAAAAAAATATATATATATATATATATATTTAAATAAATAAATACATTTAAACAAAAAACAAAAAATAAATTTCCTCAGCAAAACATGAGTAATAATTGTTTGCTAAATTCTCCTTTTTATTTTTTGGCTAATTTGGGTTTATGGACCGGTTTCACTAAGTTAGGCTTTTCTAAAGGTGTGTTTAGTTCACCCAACATGGCGATCCTTTTTGCCCCTTTCTGTTTGTCTTACTTGGAAGGCCATGCATTGCGCTATACTGCATTCCAGTATATTTAGTCCTACCTTTCTTTCATGCATTGTGCAATGGTAACACGAGTAGACTGAAACAAACGGTCATTGAGGTAGGTCTGTTTATTTTGCTCTCCCCATGTTGTAGTTTTAACTTTTAATTGGCTTTTTTGGTTAACCAGTCAGGAATTGTCCACAGTCCTTTTGAATCACGAGTTAATTGGAGTTAATCTAATGGGTACTTTGGCGGTTTTTTTTAATACTAATTTGAGATTTATTTTCTCTTTCTGGTTTCTTTGGCTAAATTAGCTTTCCGCAACTGCGAGGCATTTCGAGGTATGTTTTTATTGATTTTATTGACAGCATTACAGTTTGTTTTGGTAACTTACGTAATATTTTTCTGCAATTGGCTTTCCAGTAATTACTTAATCTATCTGCCTACAGAATTGTATCTGGCATTGTCCTACTCTAAATGTGGAGTTCTTATTGCTGCAACCTAAGGTACTTATTTTTGGAATACATTACAGTCTTTCAGTCTTTCATTTAAGACTTAGCTTACTAAGTGGAACTTGATTGCGCTGCTATGGCCAACTTTTGTTTCTAAAATTATGTTTCTTTTTTTGTTTGTCTGTCAACAGACTACTACGAATGAAATTGGTTAATTTGTGGTAACTTAATTTCTACTTTTTTACTCTTCCTACATGTGATGTACATGTGTTATATTTTTGTGGTTGCATCGTGCACTGGACTGCTTGCTCACAACTTGTGCCTATGTTCTTTATGTAACAATTCTTTGCACAAAACAATCATGTGTATGTTTTATTTTTAACTTTACCCAATTTGTATGGAAATGATGTACTATGCAATTTAAGCCTCTGATGAAAAGCTGTACACAGCTTGAAACACGTGTCAGGCTTCTCTTCGCACAAACAATAAAGGCTTCTCTTTGCACAAACAACTAATTATAATTTCTTGGCGCAGTGAGACTGGGAATATCTTTGTTTTTCTACACATAATTGGTGTTATTTGTGGATGAGGTGAAAGTTTTGGTTGAGATAGTCGGGATCAGTGATACTTTCTTAGAGGCAATTTTGGCTTGGAGAGTTGTGACTTTGTTGGCAAGTGCTTGTTGTATGTTAGAGCACCATATTTTATCTTTTACACAGTTATCTATCACTTCGATGGGAGACTATTTCTTTCAAGATAACAAAAAATGTTATGCTGGAGTTGGCTTGAGATATTCTGGTGTTGTAGGTTTCCCATGTTGCCAATAGTATTTCCAATTTTATAGAGAATAGTTATGTCCCTGAGATTAATTTTGTTTTCTTCAGTAGGTCGTAATCTCCATGCAACCTCAGTCTTTTTTAATACGTAGTGTTTTCAGGTGAGGAGTGTACCATGAGTTAAAATGGGGTTTCGGTTTACTTTGTCTCATTTCGAGCAGTGCGGTTGAGTCGAGTGCAATGGACATAGTTTTATTGTACTCGTTCACTAGATCTTCAGTGCTCAGGTTTTCTGGCAAGGCGTTGAGGTTGGGGAGGATCAAGGGGAGTAGGTTTTCAGGGGTGATGTTTTCTTTTGTTCTTGGTCGGAATGGGCTGAGCCAGCTAGGTGGGACTAGATGTAGGTCTATTAGTTGCTAGCTCAAATGTTATAAGGTGATGGTCTGTCCAGATCTGGGGGAGATCGATGAAATGGAAGTGTTACAATTGTAATGCGCCACCCAGTCCAATATTTTCCCTTTATTGTGGGTGGAGTGGAGCACTCTTTGGGAGAAGCCTAGTTCTGTCAGGATATTATCCACACTAGTTGCATGTGGGTAGTTAGGGTCATTAAAGCCCAGGTTGACGTCCCCCAAGAGAATACCTTGTGAGGATTTTTTTAAGTTGTTGGACAGGATGGTGTAAATGTCTTTTTCGAAGGTTCCAATGGGGCCTGCGTGTCTGTATATGAGGTGAATAGTTAGGGTCTGAATTACTAATCAATAGCTTGGCAGTGAGACTTTCACAGGATTTAATGTCATTAGGAGGGGCTAGTCTCATTGACAAATTGGATTTGACAATAAGGGCTATGCCTCCTCTGCCGACGTCACTTCTGTCAGATCTTAAGATAGTATATCCATTGGGAATGGCTATCATAAAGGCTGGTCCTGCAGCGGCATGTAGCCAGGATTCAGTAATGGTCAAGAAGTCAAGATTTTCATTCTGGATGAGATCTGATATCTCAATAGCATGAGCTACCATAGACCTAGCATTAATTAAGAATCCCTTAAGGTGGGGGTAATACTTGAAGGTGTACAGGGGGTTCCTATAGCTTGGGTAGTAAGGGTAGTGTGCATGAGAGCCTTGGGTTCCCTCAGAGGGAGGCTGCAAGGTCTTTTAGCGCTATTGTTGGGGATGATAGCAATGGACACAGGAGGTGAGAGTTCTGGCTAGCGGTTCGTATAATTTGGCTAATCTAGCGCTGAGATTTTCCACATGTCCACTACATGCAGGACATGGTGAAAAACTGTGGAGTGACCTACAAGTTCTCAACAGCCTACCATCTGCAGGCCAATGGATTGGTGGAAAGGTTTAAAAGAACTATGAAGACCATGGCAGGTGCTTTAGAAGAACTCCTTCGAAGAAAGTGGGACCTTCTACTGATATGACATGCAATTTTATTTATATTGCACTCAGAAACGTGTTTCAGAGAGGGACCAGAGAACGGAGGAGAAAACAAGGGAGTCCAACATCAATGATCGTACCAGGTCCAGTGACATTGAGAACGTGCAAGTGCACGGAAGAGGGGGAGGGGAGAAGTGCATGGCAGGGGAGGAGAAGTGGAAAGTGCGGTGCAAGGGAGAAAACAAATAATAATAAATCAAATAAATAAAAGACAGCAAACAGTGGTAGTGCAGCCAGCAAGCGGCAAGTGTTGGGTTTAAGTCATCAGACAGGGTATGTCAGATAAGTGTAGGAAGAAAATGGGCGTGGTGCTGTAGGGGTACAGATACAGACCCCAGTGCAAAGGGTGGCCCGGAGGTAGTGCAGGGGGGGTGGCAGGGTGAGCAGGTACCTGGGCCCGGAAGACAGAGGTTAGGCCTGGTGCACGGTGCCGACAGAGAACAGATCAGCAAGGGAGAGGGGGGACGAAGGCAGAAGCAAAGAGGAAGGTCTTGAGGTGCCTCCAGAACCAGAGATGGTTCTCCTCAAGCTGCAGAGTGGCAGCGAGGCTGTTCCAGAGGGAGGCCCCAGCTGAAGAAAGATCTACCCCCAGCTTGTTTCTTAGAAAAACGACTGACCCTGAGGCAGTTAGAGGTAGAGGAGCAAAGAGCTCAAGAGGGGAGATATTTGCAGAGGGATAGCTGAAGGAATTTTGGACCCAGGCCCCAGAAATCCTTTTGTACAATGCAGAGGGTTTTTAATGTAATCCTTGCTTCCACTGTGAGCCAATGGAGAGATTTCAGAGCTGGAGAGATAAGATCCCAGGGCTTGAGGCCAAGGACAAGTCTCGCAGTCTTGTTCTGGATTAGTTGCAGAGGGCGGAGTGTAGAGGCAGGTAGATTTAGAAAGAGGCTGTTACAATAGTCCAACCTAGAGAGAATCAGTGCTTGAGAGACAGTGAGCTTCTGGGGAAAGGAGAGGAATGGAAGAGTACCTCTGAGGAGGTGCAGTAGGAAGTTTGACTTCTTTGAGACATCAGAGATGTGGCCGGAGAAGGAGAGTGTGGAGCCAGATGACCCCGAGGTTCTTAGCCTCGCAGGTGGGGATAGGAGGGCGGCCAAGGGAGGCTGGCCAGAGAGTGAGGGGAAAGGAGGGTGAAGGTGTGCCGATGAGGAGGATCTCTTTCTTGCTGGCATTCAGACAAAGATCGTTGGTGGCACACCAATCTTGAATGGCAGTTAGACAATCAGAGATGAGCGAAGGAGAGGAGGTGGCTGAGGGTAGCCTGAAAATGAGTTGAGTGTCATCAGCATAGCACTGGAAGTTGGAGCAGAAAATGGCAATGCAGTGGGCGAGAGTTGCCAGGTATTGGTTCAAGAGCCAGGGTGATAGGTTAGACCCCTGGGGAACACCACAGGTAGAGATGGAGATAGCGGATAGGAAATAGCTAATAACTGCCATGCCTTCTCTTTGCTTATATAAAAGTCCCTCAAGAAGGGGTCGGCTTCAGCCCCTTTGAGCTCCTCTATGGTCATCCGGTTAGAGGCCCATTGGCCCTAATCAATGAGGGGTTGGAGAGTGCTCCTTCCCACAAGCCAGTGAGAGTCACTGACTATGTGTTAGGTCTCCAAAGGAGAATGACACACATGATGACAGAAGCTTCTGATAACTTGAAAGCAGGTCAGGCTCTTGTGAAGCATTGGCATGACCAGAAGGCTAACATGGTTGAGTTTACTCAAGACCAGCTACTTCTAGTTATGGTCCCTACAAGGCAGAGGGCCTTACAGGACAAATGGATTGGACCCTTCAAGGTTGTGGAAAAACTTGGAGGTCAATTATTTGGTGGGCTTAGGCAATCCTAAGGCGGCCCCGAGGGTCTTTCACACCAACTGACTAAAGGCCTATGTCTCTAGACCAGAACTAGGAGCTTTACTTCTAACCTCTGCTCAGGAGGAGGAGAGTGAACCTCTACCTGACCTCCTCAGGGAACAACCTTTAGATGGAAAGATAGGAGTTAATCTCTCTTCTGATTTGACACTCGAACAACATGAGGAGTGCGAAATTCTTTTAAACCAGTTTGCCCCTCTGTTTTCACTATCACCAGGCTTGACCCCTTGGGGCCAGCAAGAGATTCTCACTGGTGACTGTCTACTTGTCAAAAGCAGGGGTTACATAATGTCAGATCATGTAAGAACCCACATAAAGGAAGAGGTCAAGAAGATGCTTGATCTTGGGGTAATAGAGCCCTCTACCAGTCCATGGGCTAGTCCAATTCTGCTAGTGCCAAAGGCAGGATCCAAGGAGTTGAGATTCTATGTGGAGTATAGAGCTCTTAATGCAGTCACCACGACTGATGCCCATCTTTTACCTAGGACAGATGAGCTGGTGGACAAACTTGGTTCAGCCAAGTACCTCAGTACATTTGGCCTAACATCAGGCTATTGGCAAATAGCTCTGACAGATCAGGCCAAGGAGAAAACTGCATTTTCAACCCCAGGAGGCCTCTACCAGTTTAAGGTTATGCTTTTTGGACTAACGAAAGTGCCTGCTACATTCCAAAGGATGGTAAATCATGTTCTGAATGGGATGGAGGATTTCTGAATGGCATACCTGGATGACATTGCAGTGTTCAACCCTACTTGGAAGGAACTTATTGACCACTTGTGATATGTATTGCAGTCTCATGAGCAGGCCAATCTGACCATAAAGGCAAGTAAATATCAAAATGGTCAGAGTAAAGTGGTCTACCTTGGTCATGAGGTAGGAGGAGGTGAAATAAGGCCATTACCCAGCAAAGTACAAGCTGTACCAGACAGGGTCACGCCTACTACTGAAACCCAAGTGAGAGCCGTTCTAGGTCTCACAGGTTACTATAGGAACTTCATTGAGAACTATGGGACAATAGCTTCTCCCTTGAATGTGAACTTCTCACCCAAATTCCACAAGAAAGTCAGGTGGAATGAGAAGTGCACTAAGGCATTTGAAGGACTTAAGCAAGTCCTTTGTCAAGCTCCAGTCTTGAGAGCTCCCGACTACAACCAATCCTTTATTGTACAAACTGATGCTTCCAATACAGGTATAGGTGCAGTTCTGAGTCAGCTAGATGAGAAAGGCAGGGAACACCCAATCTGCTTCATCAGTAGGAAACTGAAGGACCCTGAAACAAGGTGGGCAACCATTGAACGTGAATTTTTTGCCATTGTGTGGTCTTTGAAGAAGTTTAGACCATACTTCTATGGATTTACTTTTATAATTCAAACAGATCACCAACTCTTGAGATGGTTAATGCAGATGAAGGGGGAAAATCCTAAATTGTTAAGATGGTCAATACTCCTACAGTGGTTTCATTTTACCATACAACACAGGTCAAGGTGTTATCACCAAAATGCTGATGGTCTCTCCAGAAAGTATGACCGAATGGAGCAAGGATATTCATCCATGGGTGGATTAAATCCTCATGTCCCTTAGTCTGGGGCGGGGGATGAGTGTTCGGGAGAATTCTCAGAAATGTGCCAATTCCTCTCTACCTTAGTGACCCCCAGCTCATTTGCTGGACTCTAGGACTTAAATTGTTTTGCCTGGATAGAGCGAGACCCTTTGTTCCCACTCTCATGTATTTTTATGTGATTTTGAACTCCGTTCGTTTCTTTTGGTTGTGGAGTCTGACAAACTCCATAGGCATCACCGTTTACATTGTGTCACACAGAACCTTCAGTGCAGTGGCACAGGGAAGTCTTTCAGATTTCCCCCAGGTTTAAAAGCCTTCTCTTGGATAAACTACTGTTTCCAAGAGCAGTGAAGTGAAATGGACTTTACTTTCATTTGTAACTTTCTAGACCCAGCACTCACTATCTTACAATATGGTGCTGGAGGGTTTACATAGTATCCCCATCATCTAGCTTCTCATGTAACATTTTTGTGTTACCCTTTCCTCAATGAATGGCTGGTGGCAGTGGTTTACCTTCAACTACCGCAGTGTGCATTTACAGTGGACTGCGGTCGCAGCTGCAGTAAAGCACCCAAAGGTGCCATTTTTGTTAAAATGGCCCCGGTCTTCTTTTTTTGCCATTTCTTTGTGGAAAGGTCCTTCTTGAGATTTACTCTGCGCACCAAACCAGGTTTGGTCCCTTCGTTCATTTTGCTTTTGACGGGCTTCACAAGTGAAGCCCGCCTCCGGCTCCAGGGTGTCTGGCGGGGGCAGGAAGCGAGGGAGGTGCCTGAAACTCCCTGTGCTTGGTTTCCTAGGAGACAGGAATGCACTCTTAAGTGATTGGCAAGCTGGCTGTCCAACAAGGACAGCCACCCTGCTGGGTGACTGACAGCTAGGCTGGATTGAATTGGAGAAACCTGCATAAAGGCAAGGCTTTTTGGCTTGGAAGGCAGAGTCGACCACTAGACAAAGAAATCCAAAGAAGAACTTGAAGAGGACGCCTGTTGCAACTCCTGGACCGTTGGTTTTCCCGGTGAAGCCCTGCTGCTGTGCTGAAACTCCAATTCCGTTTCGACTAGAGAAGCCCTGCAAGGACCACTTCTCCCCTTCAGTTGGTGGGACCAATCAACTCCAAAGTAAGCCATCTGGACATCCTCTTAGAGCTGGTTGAAATTCTACTGCAGTTGCTGCTGGAACCAAATAACCAGGGAGAGGAACACCAGATCGTGTGCATTGCTTTTAAGTTCGCCAAGAGCTCCAGGAAGATCCTCTGGACTCCCAGGAAGCAGGACTGATGGAGCCTGAGCCACCTCAAAAGAGTGCTGGACCCCAGATGCAAGGAAAACCCATCTCGACAGCCAAGAGTCTGCAGTGTTGCTATTTGTTTAGACACGAGGAGCTGAAACCGCGAAGTGCCACTGAATCTCAGTTGGTCCTTTTCTGTCGCCGATCGTCCCGTTGCAGTGCATGAGTCCTCCAGACGTCCTCGCTCTTGTCCCCACGACTGAGGCCCAGGAACACGGGATCTGCAGATCTTCAAAGGAACAGAAGCAGGCCAAAGCCCTTTTCTTCTCTTCTAACCAAAGGTACTGTACAGTCTAAGAGAAATTACCTCATGTTGTAACCTTACTTGTCCTCTGCTGAGACTTGCCTTGGTTGCTCTGTAGAGTTGCTAACATCTTCTTTTCTTCACAAGTCTAATCAGCTTGTGGCCCTGCTTCTATTTCTTCTTTTCTATAAATACTTCTAAAACATTGTGCAAGACTTTTACTTACCTGCAAGAAATGCTTCAGCTCACCTAGACTTTTTCCCCAATTGACTTTGGCCTAGCCTGGCTCCCTGAATGACTATTCTTCCCTCTGTCATTGTTTTGTCTTCCTTCCAGGATTCTAAATGCAAACAGTGGTATATTAATGATCTGATATGATAGTTTATTTATATAGCGCCTATACACAATGTGTTTCAAAGCGCTTCAAGGCAAGGGAGGGAACAAGGGAAAATACGACATTCTTACAGGCCATGAACAGTAAGGATGTGAAATTAACTATCGTACTCGGTTACTAAAATCACCTGAGGGTGTAAGAAGTATCTTTGTGCCATCCCAAAAGGTTACTTACTGATTTAGAAATATTAAGAGTGTGTATTTTGGAGTGTATTTGTGGGTTACTATTATATTGCCCCCTTGTGAAGAAGACTTGCTCTAACTGACTGTTAAATAAATTAATAATCGTTTAATCAAGAAACCTTGTGTGTAAGAGTTTATGTGAATACTTGTCACTGTGAATCTCTGTGTAACTCCCCTACAGTTCACATTGACCCCTCTTGAGATAAGCCTGGCTGCTCAATCACGCTACCAACCTGTGTAGTACAGACTTATACCAAAGGATTGGGTTCCCATTGCCAGGAGGTCAGGGTTGCTGTAGTGCACCCAAAGGGTACTGCATACAATCTTGCCTAACAAGGCAAACATTTTACATTTTGCTACCACTCACCATCTTGTACAGTTCATTTACTGGACTCTGCCATTTTTCAGGATGATTCTTTAATTGGCTCTTCTTTATCTCTTGCTTGTCTCTGCCAACAATTGTCCTTTTCCTTGTAGGAGTGCTTTCAATATCTTTCTGTTCTTAATACAGTGTATTTTCCACTTGAGAAATACAAACATTAAAGTTCCAGCACTCTCTCATCCTTTTATTCCTCCTCCTAGACTGGGGCGGACATTCGACTCACTTTTATCACTCTTTCTTAGCACTTCCCTTGTTTTGTCTTGATTGACTAGTAGGAAGGTTTTGATAATGATTGTCACTTCCTAGTATTTTCAAAGCTTGCTGTGGACTATGATGAGTGTGCAAGTCCCAGTACTGTTTATTCTCCTCTTTCTTTTCCTTTAATACTTCTAATGCACTGAGGCAAGTCTGCGTATCCAATGATGCTTATTATTCTCCTTCAGTAATTTTGAAATACTTGCCATGCACTTAGATGAGTAGGCATGTCCCTAGACAGGGGTCAAAAAGAAGATTGCAAAAGCAGTAGCAAAAATCAGCACCTGGGTATCTAGCATTAGCCTGTGACCAGGAGCTGCCAATGGGGAACGAGGAGCTAGTGCCGCAAATCTAACTTACACATAAGGTGCAGACATAATATTTTAACAATAATTTGACCCTGTTGTAGAGATGTGCACCAATGTGTATTTATAAATTGACCCAAACATGCAGAGTGAAATTCATATAGATGCGTTTGTTTGCCATCAGTTGGCATGGGGATCCAAAAGTAGCTCCTGGTAGCTGTTGGTGTCAAGATAACCAGGCTCTTGGTATGCAACAAGCAGGAGCTAAATAACTCCCATCTCTCCTCAGTTTTGTGCCCGGTAGTAATATTCAGTATTCGCTCTTGGCATCTTTAATACGTCAGATGCACTGAAATGAGTATGCATGTCCCAGTAATGTTTCTTCTTTTTCGTTCCCCTCCCGGGTCGCTCATTTATCTGCCACCTTTGGTTTGCCAGTGTAATGTCACTGGGGTCCTGCAATGACAGGGGATTATTTCTTCTCATGTCGGTAGAGCTTCTTGGTCCGGTAACCAATGAGCTTGTTGCTCAGCTACTCCTTCCCTTCTGTGGTCTTGGCATGGAGGGACCAACGGGTCCAACGCATCCGACCAGCAGTCACACCACCACCTTCCAAACGCAGCATGTCAGAAACCTGTTCTCATTCTCTCAGCCTACCTGCACACCAGACCTTTACTTTAGTCTGCAGTGTGGCGTCCTCCCCAAAGTGGCGCTTGGCGTCCTCTTCGGGTTCTCCTCTCCGTGTTGATCGCAGGGCATACAGAACATTATCAGCTGGGCAGCACCGGCCAATTCAAACTTCACAGTTCTTCCATCACTGACAGGTACCCGCCTCTTGTTTTTAGAACATCTTGCTCGGGTTTCCCCGAGCATCTGCACAAGTCCATCTTCTCTTTCATTTGTTCACTCCTTATGACTTGAGTGATCTTCGTCACAGTTCCTCTTATAGCTCTTGAAGGGGTGCTTGGTTGATAGTAATAAACTTGAGGTTGTTCTTGTCAAGGTCTTGAGGAGAAAAGTATGATGTCTTGGGCTTTGGGAGTTCCTCACTGGAACAGGAGTACTTGTCCCCCAAAAGGGGAGTCTTTCCTGGTGAGGTCCTGCTTGCCTCTACCCCTAGCAAGGGTGTTGCATTGCGGGCTCAACTCCCTAGCCTCACAAAGTTACGTTGCCCCTTGTAGAGAAGTGACTGAATCCAGCTATTCGTCACACAGCCCATTCTGATATGATGGGTTCACTCAAAATATAGGTTTTCATAAATTGAAAAATTGATTGATCTTTGTTCTTGTTATACCACACCATCTTGGATTTTGTGAGTCAACACTATGATTTTTGTAAATTACAAGGTATGATCGAATTATTTTCCGACCCTTTTTTCCAATGCACCTATTCATTATTATAATATCATTATTTCACACATTTTAGATTGACTGCTTTACTTAAAAACAATGTTTTATTTTCTATCCCATGCCTTATTTTACAACACAGGCAAAAAAAAGAAATGCAATTATTGGATTCATAATGGATTACACAGATGGTACAGCCTTGTGGCCTATCGAGCGTTTACCTGGTGGATGCACAAAAGGCTTGGATTTTGCATTAAACATGTTTTCCTTGGCTGTGTCATTCAAGCCATTCATGAACAATTTCCTAGTGCCTCCAGACAATACAAGTGATTTTCACAGACACTACCACAACCAAATAGTTATAATTTGTAGTTTCTATATACCATCAACCTTTTTTAAAATAATGTACTTTTAATTCAAATATTTTACATAAAATATATATGCATCTAATCATTTGGCATTCTATATTTTGTAAGTATTTCAAGTCAGTGTAGTTCATGTCAAGTTTATAGTTCGCCTTGCGAATTTCAAGTCCTTACATGTTCAACAAAAACATACAAGGCACAAACCAACACATCAAAAGACCAATTACTCAATACTTGCATCATAAGGGTGATTGCAGTTATTATTATTTCTTCACGTTACTTCTTTGTTTCAAGTTCTCTAAAATTCATTAGATTCCATTTAGGAATACACAAGTCTTTTATTAAATGACATCAATCATCACACTTTAACAGTCAAATCAAATAAAATCAAAGTAACAGGATGTGATAAATCCGATGGAGTCATGACTGTTTTCCTGGCAGAGACGTCCTCCCATGGGACCAGAGGCCGGCAGTCACTCCACGTTTCAGACTCTGGGTGCGGCTGTATGAGGGAGGATCGCATGGGGGAGACAACCTGTGGGGAGATATCCGGCCTTCATCGGGTGAGCCGTGATAGCCCCTTTCAGGGTGAATCCCCCATTTGCAACAGTCTAATGGCCCATTGTGGTGCCTTCCCTCTTCCACCAATAGAAAGTAGGGGAAAGCTTTGGTCACATCCAAAATGCCAACTCTCAACTAACTGGCCTTGTAAAAGTATGAAAGACTTTTCCCAGCTCCACATACTCTTCTTCCAAACCTAGTTTACCTTTAAGACCTATTGCAAACAATTATACAGTAGTCTTAAAAAGGGACGACTGTTCCCACAATTAACATAACACTGGGACAAGGGAGAGACAAGGAAGAGGCAAGGAGTAATGATGATCACATTGCACTGAAAACTGTCTAGTTCTTCCCCAAATTCTATTGGCCAGAGCCAATATGAAAAGGAGGAAAGACTCCGGAAGCGTGGGAGGCTCCTGGAGGAATCCGGTGCTAAGGAAGGAAGGGCTGAAAACTGCTCTGCCAAAAGAAGAAGGGGGGAACCCTTGCCTCCCAACTGCTTGTGGGGATATGAAAAGCACTGAAGGTATGAAGGAAGCCAGTCCACCCCCTCAAGGAGTAAGAGGAACCCCTGGCCATCAGCAGAGTGGCCCAGCCCACAAGAGAATGCAGTAACCCTCACGGGTGGGGAGACCAGAGAAAGGTTGTTGTCTTACCCGGCTTGGGTAAGACCCATTGAAGTTGATGGTTCAAGTAGCCCGAAGAGCTCAGGAGAAGACCTGACCTTTCCAGTGAAGGTGGACTGAGGCTGGAGGCACAAGCCGGTGCGCACCAGCTGTAGGCATGAGTCGGTGTGTGGAAGCTGGAGGCAAAAGCCGGCGTGGCAAAGTGAGGGAGCTCGCCAGAAGAGAAGGAAAGAAACATGGTGCAAGAAAGGCCATGAGAAGCAGCGCTGTCCTTACCAGAAGCAGAAGAGAAGCCAGTGTGCAGGAGCTGCTGCGCGATAGAAGCTGGAGAAATATCAGAACCACCCAGAGTGGGAAGTAAGGAGCAAAGGTACACAGCGTAAGCACAAGCAGGCCCGAAAATGGTACAGAGTACCGGTGAGTCTGCCAAAACAGAGTGGGCACACTGGAGCATTTTGCTAGCCGCGTCAAAGAGTCTTTGAGAGTTGTAAGAGAATGGAAAGTGAAATAATAAAAAGGTTGTTTCGAAAGGGCAGAGTCACAACCTGAACCCCTACAAGGAATGAATGCACATATGGGGAAAGCTTGTAAGAGCAGTGAAACACGTAGATAAACCCAGCCAAGAAAGGCATCTGCTACTAGGATGTAAAGAGGAACTTTAAGATATGAGAAGTCCTTGCAAGGGAGTACACAAGGCAGTTGTGAATACAAGAGAAGTCCTGGCAGGGGAGTACAATAAGCACATTGAAAACCTACAAGGAATGTGAAGCAGAAATGGTGTTTACAAAAAAGGAACTTATGTGAAAAGAAGCAACTTTTGTTAAAGAAGAACTTACAAGGTGAGCAGTTTTCATCCAACAGGATTGTTGTGGGTCAAGGAAGGCATAAAGAACAGTTAAACTCAGAGACATTTGTGGTACCAGTGAAGAATCCATGGGAAGGGTCTCACCTCTGGAATGAAAGTCTTTTCCATTTTGGAGAACAATTACTTTGGAGCTCTTCTATTTTTATTTGACACCTTTTGCAAACCTCAAGTTAAAGACATTTCCCTTGTCACTTTATTATTTTGGTTGTAGTGTAAGGGTCAGGATAGAATATTTGGACACCAGGACAGCTTTTGATTTACGACATCCTGACAAAGACAGATCCTTAGTTTTAGGTAGGGAAACTCCTCTTTAGAGCAGGGTCAGAGAGGCATTTTCCCAACACATTTAAGTTAAATAAAACTCTTTAACCAAAAACATGACAACTTTGTGTCCGGCTTTCATTTCTGACCCCTCACAATGACAAGTGTATGAAAGGGATTGTCCAAGTAACCAACACCACCAAGTATACTAATAAAAACAGTATGCTATACCCAGGGACGGCTGGAGATTTTCTTAATTGGAGGGGTGTAAACGGTGCTCTCATGAATATGCAGGAGCATAGCAAGAACCCTAAACCAAGCAAGATAGGTTTGGAGGGGGGTGGGGAGAATGTCTCCCAGGAGAACATTTCAGAAATAGTGGTTTAAAATGGTGCATTTTACATGAACTGAACAATTGGGGGGGGGGAAGCCATGCAGTTTGCAATCTGTTTGGTTCGGGGACGTCAGCACCTCTGATACAAGTCACCAACAGTGCAGAAGAGCATTTTCCAATACATCTTTGTGATGCCTTTTTCCACAAGATATGCCAGCATGAAAAACATTTTCATGCTGGCTGTGCCCGTACATGTTCATGCAGGCAGCACCAATGTATGCCAGTTTTGCCATATAAGAACATACACCGGTTGGCTTTGCCAGTAAAAGATGTTGTGCTACAAGAAGAAAACATGTCCTGGCTCTTGCTGCACAAATGCACCCCATCATACAGAACACCACTTGTATGAAGGGCACAAGTCCTAAGTCAAAAGTGGAGGGGGGGTGGAGTCAACTCCTAGCATATGCAATGGCAAATGCACTCACAGGCAGTGAACAGATTTTCAGATGTAATATGCACATTTGATTTATTTTCCAATTGAAGAAAGTGTACAGGACAAACATGTATTTGCCTCTCAGAATAGTAATCATGCACACTCGAAAAACAACCCCAGAGGAGCATTTCCCATCATGTTGCTGGCAAAGTATAAAAGACATGTACCTTTTAAACCTAAAAGGCTGTTTTAAATAATCCCTGCAAAGTAAAAATCAGAGAAGACATTTCAGAAGGCTTTAGCTCAGGGCTTCATGTGGACTTGTGGTTAAGTGTCCCGCCCTGATTCTAATGGGCTGTAGCAGGCCGCAAGCACTGAACCAAAGGGAAGAACCAAAGGGAAGAACCAAAGTACTATTCTCCCAACATTTGAGGGGTTATTCACCCCCCCAAAATGTAGGTTTTGTTGCGCCCCTGCTTTCCAGTGCTCAAACCTTTGTGTGAAAGTCTGAATACTGGGCAGCAGAGCAGCTCTCAGGAACCTAGGAGAGCCGCTCTGCTGCCCAGTTTTAAACTTTGCTTCACGCAAAACAAAAGCCGATCCCATCCTCGTCGCCAATTATGTAGTGGCCTGTCAATGATGACACCAAACCCGATGGTTGCGTTTATGTGCCTTTATTTTACATTAGCACAAACACTGTTATCACATAATAATGATCTTCCAACATACACTACTATATCTATTGATGTAAGTGATAAAGTCCTCTTGTGGTTTCTATGCTCAGGAAGTCTCTATTGTTTAAGCAGGAGGTTGTGTGTGTGGAGAGCTGTGAGGCAGCTTGCTGCTCTGCTGCCTGCCTGCCTGCCTGCTCAGAATGCCGTGAGCAGCACTTCCCCTGGGGACTTCCTCCGGGACCTCTTAAGGTCCTTTACTCTACACCACCTCCACAGCCCGGAACAAAAGCAGAACTTTTGCAGTCCCAAAGAGGGGGTCTGCAGGACTCAGAATCCAGTGTGGGCAACCCCAGCCTTCCTATGAGCTGTGACCTCGGTAGGGTCATCCTACCCAGATTACAGCTCACAGGCAGACTCATGACCGAGACTAGCTTGGCCTAGATAAGGCATGAAAAATGGAATGCCTATTTTGCGTGCCTGTGAGGTTGAGTGTGCCTGATAAAGTAATTAGAAACGGCATTAGTGTAAAGTAAAAACATTCTAAATAAAATAAAAAAAAAAATCAAAATTATATATATCAAAAAGAAATAATTTACTTTGATATCAAATCGATGTAAAATTTGATAGAAACATTTTGATATCAAAAATTGATATCAAAGTCCACATCAAAAAGAAATCAGACCCATATCATAAAGGGGCAAGGATAAGGACAACCAGGGGGCGTTCCCACCTATCAAAACATTTTACATTGGAAAAAAGGGCCCCACCCATAACTACTTACTCCTTACACGCCTGTCTCTTGTGCACTTTTCTACCCTTGGCGTTGTGTGCACGTCCCTGGGAACATCATTTGAAATATGTGAAAGGCATGATTGAACGATTTGTCCTGATAGAACATGGCACCTCAAAATCTGTTCCAAACACTGAAGGTTGGGTCACAATGACCCAGGATATGCGGCAGTTTGATGTAATATAGGAAGGGCTGAGTGAGGAATTTGGGATTTCCTGGTTCCATAACAAAACATAACCCATCGGCCCCCCTTTCATTTCAGATGGACTCTTTAGCTGCATTGTGACAACTCACCTTCTTCCACTCTCGTGAACCTATACAAACCTTTTAAAGACATTCAGCAAAACTTGATATGTACGGTAGCAGTTTAGGAAATCGCAAAAGCAGTTCAACAAGTCAATAAAAAAAAGTTAATTGAACGAATACGACTTACCTCAATAAAAACTGCAAGAACAGCAAGACCATCTGCTTTATCAATGGCAGTTGCTATATCAGGATATTTATCAGAGTTATAATGCACAATATGCATCTAGAAGGAGAAAAAGGATTACGGTTACCGATTATTGGGCACAATAATTGTTCACAGATGTTTTATAAAATGTACTCATATGAATGTTTCGCATTGACAAATTAGGCCATCTAGCATCAATTAGTCTGAACAAGGATGTCAGAATATTTTCACTATCATTGCCGAAGTAAATCTAATGCCATTTATAAACGGTCGTACTATGATGTAAAAATGTTTATCTATGCCAGAGTAGAAAATGAAAACATGCTTACAGAATTTACAAAATTATGCCAAATGAGAAGAGCTGAAAACGTGCATTCAGAACTGAAGTTAAAAACACCTCTTATTGGGTCGTCACACAGCTGCTCCCCGGCATGACATGAAAAGAGAATGGATGGAAAAATACCTGCACATCCTGGCCGTTTTACCATACACAACATTCCAATAAACGAAAAGTATGCAACCATCTACTTTAAGGATGAAACGTAAAGAAAAAATGGCATTGAATTACATAGGAATACATTGGCCTATGTAAAATGAGAACTGATTGCAATCCAGTTTGTATATGGCCTTAAGGGCTGAGTTTAAATGTTTTGGATATATTGTCAAAGAAAAAAGGAAATGGAAACCAACAGTGTCTCGCTTAATAGAACAAATAAATACACTGTGGAAAAATATTCCTTTGTTTGCAAGTGTAAAAAGGGAACTTCAGTTAAGTTGCGTTCTTCGGGTTTCAAAAAATGTATACCGGTCGGATGATTCATGTGAACCCTTTGTAAGAAATAGAATTTAGTTGCCAAAATATGGTTTTGATGGAACATGGGCTTCTCCCAGTCGCCGTTTGATTAATTGGATCCTGGAGGATGGTCCGTCGCAAACAGAACCAAGTGTGAACTCCAAAATCTCCACTGTTAAAATATTAATATCCTAACATTATCCTAGGGTGAAGAGAGGCCAAAGTATATACGCCCAGCAGTTCAGAGTGGGAGATGAGCTGCTGGAAAGAGGAGTTGTACCAAGATTTGAAAAGGAGGACAGGAGCCAGATCAAGAAGAGCACCTGCAGGAGTCATCCCAAGATTTTGGAAATGGGGTGTAAGGTCGCCTCAAGGTTTAGAAGAGGGGTTGCAGTAGTCACCCAGAAATTTGGAGACCATGCACAGCTGTCCCCAAACGGCTGATGAAAGGAGGGAGAGGGACTGAGGAGATAGCAATGTAAACGGAATGCCTGAACTCTATGCAATGCAGAAGCACCCCATTTAGATATAATTAATGTATACAGCACAGGGAGATATATTCTCAGTCTCTTTTTTTTTACCAGATGCAGAATTACATTTCATGGATCCTCGGATTAAAGTATCTACTAAAACTTGGCCAACAAGTGTTTCTCTACCTAGTGCTTCTTCAAGGCCCAACGTTGTTCGTGTATGGAAAAAAAGGACAAAAAAAGGAAACTATTTTTAATATCCAACATCATTTTAAATGTTACAGTATAATTTATTATAGGAACTATTGAATAATTTGCAGCCAATTTCTTTTTTTTTTTTAAATGGTACGTATTTGTTTTGGAATTGGACAGCATTAGCTATGGGTCATTTAGTTGCTAGTTGCACATGAAATATCCCTGCATGTTGCTTCTCATATGTATGAGAAAGTTATTACACAAAATATGTCGATGGTTTTTGTGATGTCGGAAATGCCTTTAGTAGGGACAGGGCCTCCTAGTCCTTGTCCTACCACTTGTGTGCGTTTTCTTTAGGTTTTCTGCCACTGAGGTCCACCTCTGGCTGTGCAGCTTTTCATGTTTTCCTTTTGGTGAACAACACCCATGCGATACCCTGATGGCACCCATGGGTGGGGGACACGATTGTACCCCTTATGTGCGTTTTTGTGCACTTTCTTTTCGGCCCACTGAGCAAGGTATGGGCTGCTGGTAGTTACATTTTGACTTGGCATTTCTCAGTGCATCACGCTCATCTCTTGTGATGTCACCAGCTGCTCTTTCTCTCATTTTCATATTTCTTCAGGGAGCTCCTTCATTAGATTGTCTTCTCTTCAGGAATACATTTGGTCTGTCCTTCTCAATAGGTACCTTTTCTGGAATATTCGCTGCAGAAGGGTCACAACTGCTGGTGTCAAACATGGCGGCACAATTTTAGGCTCCCAGCATATAGGTAGTAGGGGGGGCAGGATTTCCTGCAGAGGCATGTGACTGCTCCTCTACATTAATGTGAAAAACCTGAGGGTATTCTCCCCGGTAGACCTCGAGAATCCCTTATTCAGGTGGCCAGGGAAGAGCAGGCACTCTCAGATCCCAACCCTGGGGGTGGATGAACAAGGGCGGATCACCTGGGTAAGGGAGCCCGTGGCTGTGCTCTGGGGAATGCCCCAGGTGAGACGCAGTATTATACCGGAGAAAAGGAAGAGGAAGACGAGGTCCCTGAGGCTTTTATGGGCTGTATCAACTCGACCTCCCTTATACCTGATAAACTTCCTTCGAGGATCCACCATCCCCATCTCATCTGGTGAATCCATTACACACCCTGCTGCACTCAGAAATCATCTTACTCAGAATCCTTGTTTTCCTCTTCCCTATCTGAATACTCCAAATCATTCTTCTTCCTGTCCCTCTTATTTCCCACACTCCCAACCTGCTCTGGTAAAATACTACAGTTCACACAATCCCCTTGTTTATTTCTGCCCAGTCGAAAGTGACCAACAATTGCAGTTCCCACAAACCCTCATACTCAATTTCGAAAAAACCTCCAAAACCCACCCTTCCGAAATCACCTACCCCCTTAGAACAAAGGCTATAATTTCCTATAACACTGTTTTACCTTATGAAAGACAACAGACTTGCAATAAAACTGTTTACCTGACATGTCCCGACACAAAGGCCAGGCAAGGCAAAGTCAGGCAATTGACTTAAATCACACATCTGAGGACCCTTTCCTCCCCATACAAGGTGAAGCACGACAGCACAAGACAAGCATGGCACAACACAGCTAACCAGGCACGGCAGTTCAAGAGAAGGAGAAAGGCGACGGGAATCGAGAGGGTGGTGAGGAGAGAAGCGACCTTGCCCTTTTCGTCCCATGCCCTCAGAACCTTTGCGGACAAAGACATAAGACTGCGAACAATAGCACAATTGTCTTGCAGCAGATGTCAATGGTACACATGCGAGCCTATGCCGATAAGCAGGAGCGAGGGAGATGCCTGCATCCGTAGTACCGGCCTAGACTCTGAAGGAACGAAAGCCATTCGGTTCATCACAGCCGGTGAGTCGATGGGGAAACCAATAAAAACTTGGCTGTGGTGAATGAGTCTCAAAGTGGCAATTTTGAACCAAATTCAGAAAACTGTAAAAAAAAAAAAGTGTTCTAGGGGTGAACTGGGGGGGGGGGCAGCTGCAGTGAGAGTAGGCACCACATGGGTGCTTACTCAAGACACTGGTCAGTCCCTCACTGAGAGAAACTACAGATACCAGCAGGCCATAGGAGAGCCACCAAGATATGTCAAAATGGTCATACAGGAGGTCAAGCAAAATACCCGTACAATCGAAAGTCTTTCATCTACAGATTGTTGAAAAGCAAATCAGACAAGTATTGAACTGTGCATAAGAAAATTGTCAAAGTAAAGAGGGGTCAGCGCCCAGAAGAAGGGGAGCCAGGGGTGAGCCATTATCACCCTAATCGAGAGCCAGAAGTGAAAGCAAAAGTAAATAGTGAGACGCCAAGAGTGAGCCCGAAGGAGGGATGCCAGTAAAGAGGGGTGAAGTGTAAGAACCCAAGAAATAGTGTGTTGACAAATGTGTAGCCAGAAGAGGGATGTGCACGAGAATTATTTAAAAGGGGAAGTGAATCCCGCATCGAGAGAAAGCAAGGGAAGTGAATCCTGCTTCGAGAGAAAGCAAGGGGAGTGAATCCAGCTTCGAGAGAAAGCAAGGGGAGTGAATCCTGATGGTCATTTGGGGTCTGAGCCCGATTGAGGGAGATTCAGGGGTAAAAGTTATCAAAAAGTGTCTGAGGGGTCAGCACCCAGAAGAGGGGGACCAAGATTGTGCATTTGTTTGTTGGAACTATCAGGCCCTCGAGGGCAAGAGACTTTTTGGAGGAAAGACCTTTAAGCCATCAGAGTACCTGATAGCTGGAGCGGAACTGTCGGCTCGCGCTGGGGAAAGCTCCAATCTGTGCTGTGCTCAGGCGACCCACCTTAGCCCATGCTGAAAATGTGGGGAAGGGAGACCCCTGGCAATCACATCCTGACATATTGTTTGAGAACACTTCTTTCTTTCTTCCGAAAGCTATCCCACACCCTTTTTGTATTAGTTGTAAGGTTTGGCAATAGGTTTCTTACTATAGGCCCTTTTTATTTGAGACAACACTACTAGACCTGCCTTCTTTTTCATTTGATGGTCGACGCCTGCATCCATCTTAGATTTATGTTTAGATTAGGTGTTTTTCCACCCTGCATTCATTGTTCAATAAACACCCTTGAAACTTGATGACTTATGTCTGTCTTACTTGTTCCTCACATAATGTAGCTGGACTTGCATTTTAATGCAGACAGTCTAGCCATTTCTTACTGTGGTAAGACATTTTATATTGGGCAGCTTTGATAATGCATGCATGATCAGTGGTATTATTCTGTCTGTGGCATGACATTTTGTATTGGGCAGCTTTGGTAAAGCAAGCGTAAGTGTTATTATGAGCTCGACTGGCATTTTAGTGCAGCCAGTATGGGCATTTTTTCATACTTTAGCATGCATTTTTAATGGTAAAGCCAATTGGAGTATGTTCTAATGTGGGGATACTGCCATATATTGGCAGAACAAACATGGACATGTTTTCTTCTAGTATCATTACTGGCATTATGCGCAAGGCAAACATGAGTATGTTGTTATATGGGAATACTAGGGTATAATGGATCAGTCAGAATGGAAATGTATGGACACAGCCAGTGTGAACATTTCTTATACTGGCACATTGTGCGAAAAGGCATCATGCAAATGTGTTGGAGAAATGTTACTGTGCACTGTTGGTGACTTGCATCCATTGGATTTTTTCAAAAGTTAACCTACAAAACCAATTGCAAATTATTCTAAAAAGTGTGCTCCAAAATGCACATGTGTCACACCCCCACCCCCCAAACACCCTTGCTAAGCTTGGTCGCTCTGGGAGTTGGGGTCTTGGGTTTACGGACAATGTATCTTCTCAATTGTGGAGGTTGGTGTTCTCAGTTCATATTTGTTAAGAAAACTTGCCTCCCGCTCATTATGGAACAGATGGAAGAAGAAGCATCCAAGATACACCACCTTTACTTCAAGATGGCGTCTGTTGAATGCCATTACAAGTTCTGAGATGCACTCTAGTTCTTTTCAAGATGGCGCCCTGTGAACACCCACTCCCAGGCCCGTAGAATCACTTCTAATAATGCCAGAGAACAAGTGGGTCACTACGTCGCTACTTCTCCTTAGTGTGTTTTGCTCCCTGTATACTTGCCAGCCTTGCACGCTTCTGTGGCGCTCCTCACCATTCTCTCTGCATTCTCAGTGTGCTTTCCGTTTTTCCTCCCTATTCAAATTTCTGCACCATCTCCTCATGGCATTCCTGATTTCTCTTGCGGATCATCTGTTTGGCTCCGCTCCCTGCCTTTTCTTCCCGAACAGCATTCGGCTTGCGTGCAGCAGTTCCTTCTCTCGCACCGCCACTGTGCTTGCCAATCCTCTGTTTGGCTCAGCTCTCTGGCTTTTTCTTTTCTATTTTCCTTTCGGCTTGTGTGCAACCATTCTTCTCGCTCAGTCGCTGTGCTGCCATTCCTTGTTTCTGATTTACATTAGCTCTGCTTAGCTTGTTTATCTAGAGCTTCCCTTATATTGCAGATGTTTTCCTACACTGCCAACTCCTCCCAGTATCTCTTCTCCTTACTTTTCTTGTGCCTTCCTCTTTTGTGTTACCTTTTCAGTCTTCTTTACTTCCCATCAGCTCGAAATGTCCCCCTACCTTTATTGCCAACTGTCCCCTGCATCGACTACTGTTATTTGGAATTCAAAGGTTTGCCTTATTGAGGCATCTACACTACTACCAACAAGCTGCGCAGATCAGGTTTCTTTCCCCAGAGGGTTTCCGAGGGCATTTTCCCACAGGGTACACAGAGTTCTGTTTCTATTCAGGCATCTGGATACCTTTGTGGGCTGCTCCCACAAACTTTGCATCCATCATCATACACGTGAGTGAAGTGCAACCTAAGATTGTTATTGTTCACCTTTGTCATTTTACGTTTTATGAAATGTCCAAAGAGGTTTTAAACAGCTCGTCCACTCCCACCTGGACTTTCGTTAACTCCCGTTACCTGTATTGGGGTCGGGATGCTTCACTGGGTTGGCAGGACTTCGGATGATGGTCAATCGCTTTCTCCCACTCTTTGGAATTTGCTTTGTGTCCTGTATAGCTGGCTGTCGGGAAGCTCACTATGTCTCGACCTTCCTTCCCTGCACAGAATGCCCACCTCTCTGGATACTGTTCAGATTTGGGTAGGTAGCTGTGCAAACAGATAAGGTTAGCGGTTTTGGCGCAGTTGTTGGACTGCCCGGTCCACCACCACAACCCAACCTCCGTCCTTCTATGGGGTGGACTCTTGGCCCACTGGAATTACTCTTTCCCAGAGTCTTACGAACAATGTACTTCTGGTCAACCCGGGTGTTCGGCCACTCCTTGTCTTTTTCGGTTTGTCTCTCACCCAAACGCCACCGGCTTTCAGTTGTACAGCGTTTGGCATTCTGCCTCCATGCAGGATGCCTAATCTCTTTTTCGTTTCTGCTTTCTCAATGTCCAACACCCCGCCAGCCTGCGAGACATCCTTGCGCGTTCTCTGAACCGCACTCTCCACGTGTTTTGCTCGAGCTGCTTGTGCCTGCCTTCGGGTGTTCTCTCGGCTTTGCTCTCTCGGATTCTTGATTTTGCTTGCCACCTCGACTGCTCTCTATGTTTATCTCTCGAGTACTCTCTGGTATCATTCCCGGTACCCTTCCCCCTTGGTGTGTTTGACGCCCTGACATGGTAGGGGTCGCCCTGATGTAACGTCCATTCCATTTACTACAGCTGCTCCGGTGCCTTTCCCACTCACTTGTAGCATTCCTGGGAGCTTCTTCATCTCAGTACTTAAACCATGGAGGTAGGTCAATGTTTCATAACACATGGTTTTAGACCGGAGTTTAAACCCAGAAGGTTCAGTTCCTACCGTCAGCCTACCTGGTTAGGGTTTAAGGAGGTTGTGCCTCCCAATCGCATCCTTATCGGCAGGAGTCCCTCTCCATGGGATCCACCTGCATATTACCACCCATAGTGGGACGATTGGTTAGCAGCCCCACCTCTCTAGCCTCATGGAGAGGGGTTCTTCCCTGGGGAGAAGGGACGCCATCTGAAGAATACTGCAATAAAGATACAGCATTGGTTCAGCTCCCCCCTCCTTCTCCAGAATCTCCGTAGGCTCTTGCATCACAGAGACCAGCAAAGGCCATCCAGAAGCAGACGAGTCTAACCAGTCACAAGTGTTGGGTTACATGCTACCATTACTTCTGAGATCTGTCCTGAGACCCATCTTGTACACGATCCTATGGTCTCTGCTATGCTGGATGTGGGTGGGGGCACCTTACCTCCACTGGAAGAAAGAGACCCACACACACCTGATGGCCACTGGCTGGTTCAGGTGGAGACACTAAAGGAAACTGCAGAGGATTCCACAAGGGTACATTGAGATCTGCATTGTCCTTTACTCCCAATATTCCATCCCTCCTTCACTTGAGCAGATTCCTATTGGTTTTGGGTGTTGTGTGAGGCTATCGGTACCTTTTAGATCTGCATCATGGTTGGATGCCTTTATTTCTCAGGCAAAGGCTCTCCGAGGGGCAAGGATATTTCAGGGGGGCGACATGTGTAACCCCCCCCAAAATGGGAGTTATTTCAACACGTATGAATATTTAAAGGTGTGTATAAGCAAGATTTTTTTTTTAAATAGTTACTCCATAACAGAGCCATTCCAGCAGTTGTCCCTCGCCCTCCGTTTAGGAAGGACGTGCTGTTAGCAGGCCGCTCCCGTGCAAAGGGGTCCCCCGCTGCAGGGCTCTCGTTGCAAGCTGAAAATTGTTTTGTTAATCCTGCAGTCTGTTCCAGTGCACCAACCCCTCTGTATGTTGAACACTGCGCAAATCACCACAGCAGGCGCCACCTGCCACTCCAATCTTCACTCACACGGCCCTGGAAGTTCTTCTCATACTTGCACCCGCTGCTGCACTGGACATCACATGGCACAGGCGGCCTGGACTAAATCTCCACCCAGGCTGCTCTGTACATGCATCCCAGGACAGTGGACTTTGGTCACTGGTGCCCCCGCCAGCTCTCATCCACCTGGCCACGCCTGGCATACACTGCCCGGGATGCAAGTACTTCCTGCCTGCCAGCTACAACTAATCAGGGTGACATCTCAACAGACACCTCTACAGCTTCTGGCTACACTACGACCAAGGATCATAATTTTAAAGGAACAGACGGTTCAGACAGCAAGCAGCCCTGGCAGGCTGTTGTACAGGAAGGCAACTTTTTAACAACTCCTCTTACCTTTTAGTTAAGCACAACTGCACAGACTAGTTTGTGTGCGATCCCTTTTTATATAAAAATACAGCAAAAGCCTACGGTACTCAAGAGAGGCTTTGTTCATATTCAATCTGAGGCAAAGCTGGACAATAAACAGAACAATAAGTAAAACAGCATAACACGTAGTCCGCTTTTATTAAATTGTTCTTCTATTTACATATACTGTCTGTATAGTGTGCTAATATTGGATTTATGGAAGTAGGGACCCTTCCTTGAGCCTAACCTTTACCATACCACTTCGCACATTTGCCTTACTTACCCCCTCACTCCTACCATGGCATAATCTGCATGCAATAGTCGGATATCGCAACCACCAAAATCAAGAAATGTAAGAGTTGGGGCAAGGGTGATTAGAGTAGGTGAGAAAAGCCGGTTTAGTATTTTGCCTTGCCCACATACTCCTGTTTTTAGCAGAGCTTGCAGGAGGCCATCACCTCTGCTACACAAAGCACAGATGTAAGTTCTGTATGTCTATGTGTACTTAGGCTATAGTGACATCAAGAAGCAACAAGGTGTTTCTCCATGAATACAGAAAACAAAACATTAGGTAGAGTCATATCAATTGCACTTCTTAATGGCTCAGATAAAGCAGCCCTTCTTCTAATGGCACCACTGGTCCTATGGTCCCTTTTGTATTATTTCTGTAATATTATTTAGCACATTTCAAAGTATTTCCAATTTGCCAGATAATGGATGTTTAAGTATGCCGGGGTAAAGATAATTAACCGAATTGGAAATGACGTCAAGTGCAGATGCAAGGAATGGAGTGCATGTTACCTGAAATCACATTCAGCAACTGTCACAAAGATGGAGGACCACAACAATTGGAGGCTGGTATTTCGAGTTTTTTGTACACTCGGGTGATGGTTGTATGCTTCCAGGAAAACAGAGTCCTTCTGTCCAAAACCAATATAAGGAGCTCCTGCACATCCCATCATTGAATTATTATAATTGTGATGCAATCCTAAAAATGGAAAGCTAAAATCCCAGTTTAACAGGGATACTATTTCTATATTCCACGATTTTTCAACAAAAGTCCAGGATTCCTGGAAGAAGTTTGCCAGTGTCACGCAGGTGCTGAGAGCCAGAAACATCAAATACTGAATGAGGTTTTCAGCAAAAGTACGGGTGATGTACGAGGGGAAAATACTCTCTTTTAATACACCAGAAATTGCTAGTGATTTTATTGCACCATTGAGGACCACATCCCCAAAAGGTACATTCATCAGACACGCCTCCAGCAGTGATCATTCTTAACCACCAGAAACTTGACTTCATTGTCATTGAGCCTGTCTGCTAGGTCAATTGGAATTTAATGAGGTGGAGAACTATATAATTATAAATTGCAGGATCTTAACCAAGTTAAATGAATACAGGTGTTGGCTGGGCTGACAGGACCCCCAGTGTGATCCACTATAGGTTGGGTAATTAAGTATAAGAGGGGGGGTTAAACACTGACCAATTTGGGTTGTTGGTGGAGGTGGAGGTGGGACATGGATTTACAGTTTCATCAGGTCAAATGTTTTCTCTGGAGCAAATAGGTATGTACAAACAAGGGGCGTCCTGGGAGTGCCTCTCTGCTGGCCTATATACTGGGTTAGAGTCTCAACCAGAGTCTTCAGCTCACCATCCTTTCACAGAAGAGAAATGTCCACTAAATATCAGTCTTTGTCCTGTCCAAGGGCAGTCCAGCACCGAAATGCAGGAAATCACCTCTTTTGCTTAGTCACCCCGAGTGGGACGGGTATGCCCAGATGTGGGTCCTGTGCCTGCTGGGCCTAGAGACCCAGGCTACTCCTCAATGAGGGGGCCCAACCAGGTTTAAACATGTCTGGGGATGCTAGTGGTCTCGTGCAGAAGGGATAAGGCCAAGCAGTTCGGACTGGACTGACCCTTTTGGGGTGGGACCAAGCCTGATTTGCATAGAGTCTTTCCCCTTTTGTAATGGCTTGGCAGGAGAAGAACGATGGCCTGGAAGGTTTTCACGAGCAATGCCAGAGGTTAAGATTCATTCCAAACCTTCCGGCCATCACCTCTTTTGATTTGTAAACAGTTGTGTCAGATCAGGAAACCATAGATAAGAATGACAATATTTGAACGTGGGCATTGGGCCATAATATTGCATAACTACGTGAAATCTGGTTGGATTATAGATTCTGACAAAGCGGGTTCATATTCTTCTTAAATCAATCACGTGGAAAATTAGAAGTATCCACCAGCATGTCAAAGCTGGAACAATGCAGTTATATCGTGAGAGGCATTTTAAGGTCACCTTTTTCTAGGAAACATATCTGGCCTCTGGGCCCAAGACTGGTGAGATTTGCACACAGAAAAATGGATGCCATCGCGATTCTTTTGTATTCTTTATTTTTGGTCTGCACAATAACAATTCAACTGTTCCACAGTCCAGCCATTCGCTGGTTTACACCCAATATGCACAGGTATTTTCATTTTAAACCTTTAACATTTAAAACTTGACACCCTACCCTTTAGTTCTCCTTTGCCTTCCCCAGTCCCCCAGAGCACGGAGGACGTGAAAGGCCGTCAAACACAAACTTATCTGAGTGACTCAGGGATCCAAGCCGAAGGGTCTCGGAAAGAACCATGCACATAACCGGGAGCATTCGACTGCTTTCCTCATGGTCTGGCACCCACAACGGGTTCCTGTCACCTTGCTTCAGCTACCCCATCATCTTCAATATATGACTGGGGTAGCAAGCCATGCTTCCTTAAAAATTGTGCCCATTCCATTTCCCTGGAGGGCGGTACATTGTAGATGGCTCCCGTAATATTCTTCATCTCATAGATCTCCCTTGCCTTAAGGACCCACATTCTTTCACTTGGGAGCTCCGGGCCCTTCCACTTTATCACCAAACAGACTCTCGCTGCAAGAGGTAGAAAATGTGGCATGTGGGAATGGTGCTCCCATCCATTATCACCCTCTTGCACTCCAAACAACACTAGCAGAAAATTACCGGCCATCTATCCCATTGAGGTCTTTCCCCCATCCCAACACCTCTTTCCAATACCTCTGCACTCTCTAGCACGTCCACCACATGACCAGTAAATCGGTTCTTTGCCCACAACCCCTCCAGCAAGACGGGTCCACCCCTCCAAACATCTTAACAAGCGATCTGGAGCGTATTGCCTTCTAAATAGAGTTTGAAGCCATGTACTTTATATTGACAGACTATGGGCGTTCTGTGCGCATTTTTACATAAAAGGTCCCAAATGATGATCTTCCATCTCTTTCTCCATATCCCTTTCACATATTCGGGTCCTCCCATTCCTCCCCCTTCATTACCAGCCGCACTCTATAAATGCTTGAGATCAGCCCCGTAGTGGATACATCACTGCTCAGGATTGTCTCAAACACCGTCGGGTCTCTTTGCACTACCACTTCCCATTTGTCCGACATGAGGACTTTAGCTGCAGGTAATGGAAAACCAATAGCGTCTCCAAGTGCAGCCTGTCTGTCACACAAGTCTGCTAGTGGAATAAAGGACTAACTACCTGCCCCGCCCAACAGAGCTTCAAACCAGAGGTGGAATCGGAGCGGTTCTAAAATATCATCCCTGACAGGGGGTGTATAGATGTGGCACAGGGGGTATGGCCATGTGGTTAAACCGTTCTCTGATTTTGCACCCAAAATAGTCTCTGCAGCAGTCCCAGAAGCCTATAATGCAACACCTTGCAGGGTATAGCTGATTTTGGAGCCCATAGCCACTCGCCAATGGTCACTGATCTCAAGTGATTTTCGATCCCTACCCATACTTTGTCCTTTATACCATCGTAGATGTGGCATGCATCAAGACCCTAAATTGTGCTGCTCTATTGTAATATTATGTATCCGGGAGGCCAAACCCCGCCCTCACTCCTTGGGCTGAATGAAAATTGTGTAGGCGGCACGTGACTTCTGCCACTACCACACAAATCAGAAAACCCTACTTTTGAGCTCTGAGAAATGTCACCTTGGCATTTCTATTGGCAACATCTGGTAAAAATAAAGCAGGTTCGGGAATAACGCCATATTTACTGCATTAATACGACCCAGCCATGACATCGTCATCCCCTACCATTAATCCAAATGTCTAAAAGGTTGTGCAGGAGGGGCGGGACGGTGTCCCAGGACACCTTCACCCCCAGGTAAGCAATTGCCCGCCTGTCTCTTGCCTCCACAGGGTGAGACATGGCTTCCGAGACCTCCCTGACCTCAGCTATTCTGAAACTCCTGGAATGAGGCAACCACCACTGTGCCCCCTTCCACATAAGGCAGGGTTTCCCCTCACTGCCAGCGAGTTCTAAAAGCCAGACCCAATGCTGCGTCACTTGCGCCAGTTCTTGATGGCAATCCTAATCCTTAGAATTTCCAGGTCCCTTGTACTTGTTGGCCACCTGCCCAGGGCACCTCTTATGGTGTGCAGGCACGTCTTCACAAGACATTTACATAACCACACTGCTGCCTCCCTGGAATCCGGCGTGCCAAGGGGGGAAATCCCTCAATCGCACATGTCCCCAAGCGCACACCTCTTGGGGGCGTCTGTTGCGCTGGTCCTGTGCATACTGCCCTGGCCTCGCCGCTCCTGCTCTTGGTGCTGTGCCACTGCAGCCATGGGGCCTCTGCCACCCTGTCGCCGCCACCACCACAAGCTGAGGCTGCCTCTGGCCACCTCACATGGCCTCTCCAGCCTAATGTCTACTGATGAAGCTCTAGGTGTCTCCCTCCACCACCACACTGCCGTCAGGGCCTCTGCGCCTTGTCGCCAGACAGTCTTCCAAGGCTGGTAGCTGCCTCTAGGGGACCCCACACCAGCGCTGGCCTCCTTACTTCAACTGGCGGCCTCTCTGCTGTGTCTCACCAGCATTGACCTTCAGCAGGCCAACGCTCCACTGTTGGTGCTGTCACTTTCCCGGTGGGGCCGGCAGGGCCCACCTGGTTCAGCCCACTGCCTGTGCGGCCAAGTGCGGCTCACTGGGCTACACACCGTTTTAGGGCTCAGGATGCAGGGAGACCCATATACTGCCCTCAGTAGCACTCGGCTTCTCCAACAGGGTTGTCCTGCACTGCTTCTTTTTGCTGCTCTTGGCAAACACTGCTCGCCTCCACTGCAGAACCAGCTCAGCCTGGGCAGGTTCAGCAGGCAGACCACCACTTCCGAGAGCAGTGCTAGATGGCCCCAGTCGGTTGCGCTGTCTAGCCGGACATGTGGAACAGTCTCTTCTTGCTGCCTGGCCCTGCTGGCATGTTGCCACTCCTCCACCAGCCACACCAGCACAACGTTGGAGCGGGGTAGGCCGCAAATTCACCTCTGTCCCGTTTCGGAGAATGACAAGGACCCAGGTCAACAGCCTCTGGCCCAAAAATCAGGGACACCTAGGCTAGCTACAGGTCACGTCTATCACCCTCTACAGACCCTGCAAACGTCTCGTCATCTCGCTACTTCCAGCGGGGCTGTCGCCGACATTCAGGCAGCCATTGTGATCTGCGCTATCATTATTTTTGACCCTATACCACTCACACTCGTGACATAGCAATCCCGATTCATTAAGCTCTCAATTTGTGGGTGTCCGATTGTGCGCAAGATCGGGAACTTTGCGCCCTTCTGGTTGCAGGGGAAATAAATGAATGCAGAATTACGTTAAAGGTTATGCACCCAATATAAATATACCGGAATACTATGAATGAATCGATTGTCATCTACTGAACACACTGATAAAGGTGATTTTAATACAGTGCTTGAAGTAAACCTAGACAGATGCACCCTTGCAAAATGGGCCATAACCAAAACAGCAATCAAAATCAAGCAGGTGAGCCCAATATGACTTAACTGCTGTGTGGAGAAGTCTTACCCAGGACTTTACTTTCCACTCCTCTGTCCATAACGCAGCCTCTCGTATAGATTATTTTTATATCAAAGAGGGAGGCAAGATGGAGTGAGGAACTCAAATACATGCTAAAACAATCACGTACAAGTCGCCAGTGGTGATTCAACTTCGTACCCCTTCAGGACTGTAACTAGGGGCTGGATATTTCAGACTGATGCTTTGATTAAAAAAACGTAAATCAAAACTTGCAAACAGATTGAACATTCTTCGAAATTAACACTGGATCGGTAAATTCTCAATCTACACTATGGGAGACATTCAAATGTAATATACGGGGAGTTGCATTTCAAAGTAATGCAGGGTCTTACACACTATCCAGGCTAATCTAGACAGCTATGAAAAGGAGATAAGTGAATTAGAAAAAAGATATTTTCCAAGCAGCTACACTAAGATTCTGGCTTTAATGCACAAGTCCTTACAAGAATTTCGAGATACTGCCAAAGGGAAACAAAATACCTAAACCAAGGAGGCAATGCGAGACAATTTGGTGTAGGGCAGAAAACTGGCAAAATGTTGGCATTGCTCCTGATATCCTAGAGATCACCAACCCCCAATCCAACCATCAGGGATGATAAAGGGAATATGTGTTATATAAACTCAGTGAATTTGTGAAATTGTATTCCCAGTTATATACCTCGACAATAAAAAAATTCAAAAATAATATTGAAAATTCCTGCACCAGATAGGTTTGTATTGGATGGAGAGTTCGGAAAGGGAAACCCTTAATGAATACATATGTTCCAAAGGAATAAGCAGAGCCATAAAAGATTTTCCTTTAGCAAGTCACCCGGATGTGACTGCTTAACTGCTGAATTTTTTGAAGCATATGTTGAGGTTCCAGGGCCACACTTACAAAGTGTATATAATGAAGCTATCCAAATAGGCACACTCCCAAATACTATGCGTGAAATGATCATTATCCTGCTGTTAAAACCCAATAAGGACCTTACTGCCTAATCCACCTATAGACCAATTTCACTTATTAACCTACATAATATGATAGCGAAGATACTAGCAAAAAGCCTCCTTACCCCTTATGCGTTTGTTGGCAGGTCAGTTCGGTTTCATACCCGGATAATCAACAGCGTACTACCCAAGATGACTATTTGGCAATCTGCAGGTTATTCAGTATCAACTCTAGGGGTTGGCAGCTCTGTTGGACCCCGAAAAGGCATTGGAGTCCATTGAGTGGCAGTTTTTCTTAACAGGATGGGAGTGGGATCCACTTTTATTTTAATAGTCAAAATATTATATAATCTGCATGTTGCCAAGGATTTGTGTGAAGTGACAATTATTGTCAAGATTCTTGCTGAGCCGGGGTACTGTATTTCCCCTCTCCACACTGCTATTTGCTATAGCTATTGAACCTCTGGCAACACCGATACGAGAAAAGCACTTTCACAGAGGGTTTACATTTTACACTTATGTTTATAAGGCGAACTGGGTCTAACGATTACTTGCACTGCCCATTTTCCTCCCCATCTGGGTGGTCTGCATATTTCATGCTTCTAACTCTTTAGACCCTTTGGTAATTGTATATATATTGTATTTGATTGTGATGTGTTGGTTTGAGTTTTATCGTGATTCTTTACTATGGTCAATATTACAAAGGCCTTGTAATACATGTGTCTATATTTTTAATATAACACCTGTTTGGAGTAATTTGTAAGTGCCCTTACTCTGTGTGCTCATTGCAGGCTTTCAGTCACCCTCACCCCGCTGGAGACCTAGTCTTGACTGCTGCGATCGCTACCTTGATTGGTCTGGCTTGTCCAGAGGTTACCCTGTTCCAAGAAACTAGGCTGGCCTTCTGAACCTCTGCCCCTCCAGGATAGAGTTCAGAAATCCATCTTAACAGCGTGCACATGTTAAGCCTGGGGGTTTTAATGTGCAAAATACAGCTCACATGTCTATATTCGCCATTGCTCCTGGCAACAAATGTCTAGGGGATTAGAATAACCGCAGAGAAATTGTGTATACACACCATAAATAAATTGTATGTCATAAGCATAGCGGTGATCATTGCAAATTTAAAACTGACGAATTGCAAAGGCGATTCCTGTCCCGCATTGGTGATTAAGGAGTGTGCCCCTCTACTGCTAAGCACTCTCTGCAAGTTTGTGAATGCATCATTTGCGGAGAATCATGTCTCCACAGAATTTAAGGATCCCTGTAGCAGTCTTTTACTACAAAAAAAACAGGTTTGTGTCCAGCTACTCCTACAAACTATAGGCCAATAACTAAGACACTGTTTCTTTTGAAGATTTTGGACTGGGTGGCGTACCTACAGCCATCAGTATTCCTGAACAACCATGATATTCTGAATCAATGGCAATCAGGTTTTCAGGCAGGGTCGTGGTACTAAAATGGCCCTGCTGGACCTTAAATCCAGATCACTTCATTATATGGACAAAGGACAGACAGTAATGCTGATGTTGCTGGATCTATATACCGCTTTTGACCTGGTGGACCATGGGAAGCTGGTCACCAGGTTAAGGGAGGTAGCTTTTTCTCTCAGACAATGCTGCACAGTGATTTTATCTTTTCTGAGCAACCGGTCGTGTGGAGCAGGGCCGGACTGGGAACCAAAAGTGGCCCTGGAAAATGTTTCCAAAGTGGCCCATATTTCGTTGAACAAGCGAGCACAGCGCATGAGCCCAACCCTTCTATGAGGGAATTGGGAGTATTCCCGAAGAAAATGTTGAGTACAATTAGTCTAAATGAGTGGTTTTAAATCATGTTTTAAACATGTAAGGATTAAAAAGTGATGTTTTAAATAAGTTCATGATCTCTCAAAGTAGATCTTCAATGATAGAGGGGCCGGGATGTTACACATTTTGCAGATTACAAAAGTGAATTCATCCAGTTTAAAGGTGCCAGACAACATGCATCCCCAATCCATTTCATCCTATTCCTGTGTTGGGAAGGGCACACAGATAAAAGGCATTCTTAAACAAGCATTGGCAATGATAATAGTTTTGGCTTTTGTGTAGGTATGGGAAAGGCATTTGCCAGGCACTGCCATAGTGGTATTGACTGGATTGTAGCAGCTGCAAAGTGGTGAGAGTAGCTGGGCATATAATAGCAATGCCTTTAAATGCTACACAAGTTTAAACTGTTGGCTTTGCCAATGCTTGATTTTAACATGACTTAATTGAAGGACAGGCGTAGGGCTTATAAATCGAGTGGCTGAAAGCAGACCTGGTTGACATTTCTATTACACCAGTAGCACTTTTATAGTTCCAATTAAGTCATTAACTCTCAGAAGACTGATCTGAGAAAACACTGGCAGGCACTTTGAACACAACGTTTGATGGGAAGGCTTGAAAAAGCTAGCTCAAAAAGATCTCAGGAGGACGGGTTTTGGATGGAGATGGGCAGAAAGTGGATGGAAATGGCCATAGGGATTAGCATGGGCAGTCAATGGGTCAGTAAATAACCTGAGCTGAACACAAACAACCCTCACTCCTACTTACCTGCCCCTCTGAGCAGAACGCAAACAACCCTCACTCCTACTTACCTGCCCCTCTGAGCAGAACACAAACAACCATCACTCCTACTTACCTGCCCTTCTGAGCAGAACACAAACAACCCTCACTCCTACTTACCTACCCTTCTGAGCAGAACACAAACTACCCTCACTCCTACGTACCTGCCCTTCTGAGCTGAACACAAACAACCCTCCCTCCTACTTACCCACTCTTCTAGGTCCCTTGGCACAGTCAGCAGCTGGGGAGTATCCAGCATTGCAAGAGTTGGGGGGAGGGGGCGAACCACGAAAAAAGTCCTGTTATGCCCCCAACCCCAAAATGCAGAGCGCACGTTTCCATACGGTATCATTCAACTTTTTGGTAACATTAGTGGGAGGTGGCATTTTAACGCAGCAAATAAAATAAAACTGCAAATCATTACAGATGCAGGAAACTCATCTATTAGTGGTCTGTCCAGGCGCGCTGGGGAAAAATACATGCAAACCTCCTAATTTGTATCATCCGTCTTTGATACTTGGAGTCACCATGGGAGTGACTTTAGAATAAGCTGCCGAAACTAATTCAAGTGGCAAATAACGTTGTGGTGCAAAATACCTAAATTGCACTATTATATGTGCAGCAACTCTAGTGTCATTCAGCTTTTTTTGTAATACTATAATATATTAACAAACTATGAAGTGAATCACTTATGGAGCTGCAGATAAGACGCAGTGCGATTAAATGATCTGCCCAGGATCACACACTTTGGTTAAAAGGTGAAACCGGGATGTGGACAGTTTAAGCAACTGAGCACATCTTCCCAGCTTTAGATGATATAGATATTTATTAAGGTTTTGCTTTGCATTACATGTGCTTAAATACTACTTTATTTATAGCATAGCCTTGGAAGCAAAGCACATTACATAAGAAACTAGACTTTCATAGTAAACTAACTATGCACTATTTACATTGTCATAGAAATAGGTTAAGCAATAAGAGTATGACTTTAATTGTATCCTCCCCATCCTGCATGCAAAGTCACAATAGCATCATGTAGATTAATAACCCCCCCGCCCCCTCACCCCTTGGGTTTTAAAGTCGCAGTCATTAGTTCATGACGCCTGCAGCATTATTCAGCCTCACACTTCTAATCCCTACCTCCCATGCACATTTCTAAAGGGAGAAAAGTCCCTGCTAATGGCTCTGGTGGTGGTTAGCAGGTGCCCCTCTCCAACTCACCTCCACTTAGGAATATGTCCCCCCCCACCCCCCCAACCCACAGCCGCGTCGTCTCGAGGTCCTTATTAACATGTTTGTTCATTTATGGGGAACAAACCCAGCTTATGTTAGTTCTACGTGCACAAATACACACCTGTGTTGCAGTTGCTTTGCCGACCGTGCAATACTTCAAACATATATTGTATCACATGCGCTGGTTTTGTGGTGGTATTTTTAATTCAAGGCGACACAAAAGCGCCTCCTCACAGAACACACAAACTCCCTGGTCATTAATGGCGAGCCCACGGAGGGATCAAATGTGCAGGCGTTCTGGGTCCGAACATGTGAAGTAGGCGCAGGTCACTCGGTTATAGCTCCCAGACGCCCGCCTCTGTCAGTCTTCTCGCAGATGAGTGGGGCTGTGCAGGTAGCAGAGCCCTGCACTTCCAGGGCCGCCTCATTCTGGCCAGGGGTGCAGCAGGAAGGATGGCCCCCTGTGCAGGTCCCCCAGCCACACAATCTCAGCTGACAGGGCTGGGGAAAAACGTTCTAAAAGCACCTTCCCCCAAAAGTAAGGCATTGCCCGAAACACCTGTAAAATGCAGCATACTCACTGGATCCGGGGACCCGCATCAGCGCTACAGGGCTTCAGGCAGCTGTGCTGGGGGTCGCCGTGACATCAGCGAGGGACCCTGCACTTCCCCCCTCTTCACCCCCTTTCCCGTGGGCCCGAGCACTCACTCCAGGCTGTGCTCTCTCACTTTTTCGCCTCTCTCACCACCCCACCGACCCTTCACTCTGTGCCCACCCACACCCCACTCTGCATCCCCTCTCGCCCTTTCTGTGCCCACTCCCGCAATCCTCACTGCCTCTCCCCCTCACCTCTCGAGGGCTCCAGAATCCCTCCTTCCTCCTCCCTGTACCCGGAAGCTGGATCTCTCTCCTAGAGCAGGTCATTAGCTTAAACCAACAGCCCCAGCCAATGGGACAGGGGCTGGGGGAGGACTGCCAGACATTGCAGGGCTGAGTCCCCCCCCCCCAACCCCCTCACCCTGGCTGGTGAGCGCAGTGCCTGCATGGATGGATCATGTCATGAATTGATTATGTATCCTTCCCCCAAGAAAAGAGGCCCTATGTCTGCGAGGCCTACCGGGGAAAGTCTGGTGTCCCGGTGGGCCAGTCCAGGCCTGGTGTGGAGTAATTTGGCTGAAGCCCACTCAGCACTCCTGAATTTTGGCATGCCCCAGGGAGCATGTCCATCTTCCCTCGATATAAGATCTTTTGACACTCAATATGTCATCCCACTCTCAGGACTGCATAAGGAAGATAAAAAACAAATAAGATGAAATAATCCAATTATGGATAATGGAAAATGAATTGGCACTAAAGAAAGAGAAAACAGTTAATGGTGATAGGTACCACCAATAAAATAAGGAAACTGGGTCCAGAGTATGGACATTTCCTTATATCAGGCTGCAATCTTGAAACCAAGAAATATGTGAAAACCTTGGGTATCATTTTAGATCAAAATCTGGATACGAGGGTGCAAATAAATTCAGGCCCTGATCTATAAAGTAAAGTTTCTCTGGGCCCCCTCAGGACAGTTTCCAAAAGTATTAGAAGGAGCCCCCTTTTGTCTCATGTTAAATTGTGACAAGGGGATATGTCCCCCATTTCCAGTCTTAGTTCTGCACCCTTTTGATGTGCTTCGATATAAACTCAATATAAATTTGATAAAAATTATATAAAAATGTTTTGATATCGATTTTATATCGAATGTATATTTTTATAGGAAGCGTTTTCTAATTCATATTAGTTTTGATATAAGTGAATATACATTTTATATAAAATTGACATAAATGTAGGAGCAGCGTTCGACGGCGTTACTCGGTCGAGCGCCGACATGCATAACCACAGAGCATTCGAAGTAAACTATACATTTTCAAACACGTCATTAAAAGTACACAGCTTTTTAGTTAAAAATGCACAGCCTGTCACAGAGAGGGCCTGTTTCATGGCATGAGTCAGAAAGGTTAGAAAAATACAAAAACAATACCTTAAAGTATTGAAATACCCCCTCCCCCCAAAACTCACCTTTTTGCTGTTGAAATAGAACTCTGAATAAACAGCAGGCCCGGCTCAATTAGCTGGTGTCTGAAGGGGTGCATCAATTCAGGGCTCTGACACTCGTCAACAGTAGCCCATGCTGTAGGAAAGGACCTCCTTTAAGAGGTGAAAGCTCAATGTTGTTTCATTACTAACAATGCACAGATGTATTTGTTTAGTTTGCAGAAATGGGTTTCTTATCAACAAAACACAGCATTCTATTTCATGCATACTGCTTCCTATGTGTTATAGCAACATCTGAAAATAATCTCACCCCTGCAGATGCTTCCTGGGACCAATGGTATTTTTCTTAACAGAAGCAAAGTATTCTATTTCCTGCATACTCGGCAAGAATTTGCGACTATCAATGTAGCTTGTAACTAGTTAGCTTCCTGTATCCTTATAGTAACATCTAAAATTAAGTTCAGCCTGCAGCTGCTTCCGGACCGGCCTTCAGCCAGAAGTTAAAAATAGCCTTGCTTTCTACCATTGGTTTTAGCTCGTAAACATATTTACTAGGTGGTTTTGTTTATACACCTGGCACAAACAACCTGTATTCCAACGAGATAATTATAAAGCCCACCTGTGCTTTCTGCTGATGTGTATAGAATGCAGCTCTCTGCGTCAGCACATACCTAGGATTCCCTAGGCATTGTAGATCTAAAGCCCCCTTGCAGTGTTGAATAACAGCTCTTTGGTGGGTCGCATAGGGACTTGTATGCCGTGCACGAGATGCTGTAGACGCTTTAGAAACGATAGTTTGTTCAGGCTCTTGGAAGCACACTTTACTTCTAAAGTGAACTTCTTTTCATTATTTACACTCAACATAGATATACTTTTTTATATCAACATTTTCAGGCGAGTTTATATAAATAAAGTGAATATTTTATATAAAAAATAGTTGTATATACATTTCTCTATAAAAATATGATTGCATATTAATTTGTATATACATTTCCTGCCTCCCCTCTGGCCTACTCGACGGCCGCTCCCCACGCTCGCTTCTTTCTCCAGCTGAGCGTGGAGAGCGGTCGCCGGTGGCCTGAGGGGATTAGCAGGCCTTGAAAGCCCTGCCTGGGCCTCCGTGAGTTTGTGCATTCAATATTTTGTAAAGGAAAAGAAACGTTGTTGTTTTATTTTTCTCGCGCTCCCAGCGCGTGTGTGGCCTGCTCCTGCTCCCCCCCCTCCCACTTCCTGGTCTTTCCCCTCCCTCCCCGCCTCCCTGCCCGCCCACACCCCCTCCCCTCCTCTCCCTCTGCCTATAACCTCCCCCTTCCTGGGCAGCCCTCTGCCCGGCAGCCCCTGCGGCTAAGGGCCCCAGGCCAAGGGCGACTCCTACAGTGCGGCTCCCTGTGTGTCTGCAGGTGTCCGCAGGGGACGCCAAGCGCAAGTTCCACCTGTTCTCCGGCCCATCCCTCCTCACCTCACCCGCACGTTGCCTCGCCCCCCTATTCTAATTTTCCGGTAAACTAGGGTGTTTCTCTCCTCTCGCAGGAATCTCAAACTTAGGTGGCCCTGACCCCCTACGCATTACTGTTTGCTCTTCACTGTATTAAACTAGTGCCCTCCACTCACTTCCTGTCTGCATACTCGTGTCGTTCGCCTCCCCTCCTATTCCATGGTGCTCTCCATCTCGCCTATCTACTCTAACTGCTTCTCCATTGACTATCCTGCTCTCCTCACTAAATCCGGTAGGAAAAAGTTTAAAAAGGACATCCTGGTCTCCAACCCAGGCCTCCCTATCGCTGACACCTACACGAGCGCCTGCTCCAAGGAAACTCTCACTGACATTCTCTTCTTCGTGCCTTCACCTGACCTATGGACCCTTCACATGGTCGCTGTGCTCTCTCCTTTCTCCACCTCTCCCATTAATGGTGGCACCCGTTGGGATGTCCTCTTGGCCCCTTTCCACTCCTCTAAAGCCATCATTAATGTCTATGCTAACGGGACCGTCTTGGTCCAAGGCCCTCAGGCCAACCTTCACCTCTTTGATAGACGCTTCCCATGCCTCATCAACTTCCTCTCCGCTCCCGCTGTCCCCCCTCCTCTATCCTCAGCTACCTTACCTCCCCCCTCCCTCCCTGCCCCCTCCCTTGCTCCCTCTTCAACTCCTTCTCTAACACCTCCGCAGGGTGTACCTCTGATCTGTACCCCTCCCCGGAAGTTCTTCAAGGGTGGCAACCTTCTCCACATTGCCACTCTAAACTCTCGCTCTGCCATCAAGCACTCCTCTGACATCTGTCGCCTTCTTGAGGAACTGGACCTCGACGTCCTCGGTCTCACTGAGACTTGGTTCACTGCCAGCTCTGCCACCAGCTTCGACACACTCCTACCTGACGGCTACAAGATCCTCTCCGTGCCCAGGCCCAACCGTTCAGGGGGTGGTGTTGCCCTTATCTTCCCTGAGTGGATTCCTGCCACTGTCACTCCTACGCAGACCTACTCCTCTTTTGAATGTCTTGTCTGCCGACTTTCTCTCTCTCCTAGCCATTCCCTTACCGTGGCTACTATCTATCGGCCACCTGGTCAAATTTCCTCCTTCCTCTCTGAGTGGGCTGATCTCTCCTCATCACTCCTGTCCTCAACCACCCAACTCCTCTTTCTCGGCGACTTCAACATCCACCTTGATGCCTCCTGTCCCCCCACTGGTCTCTTTCGCGAACTCTGCAACTCTCTCTCACTCTCTATTCTCCCTTCTGGTCCTACTCACTCTGCAGGGCACACTCTTGATGCTCTGATCTCTTCTGACCTTCCCCTCTCCCTCCCTCTCTCCACTCCTCTCTCCTGGAGTGATCACTTTCTTCTATCCTCCCACCTCTCCCTCCCTACCCCACAGGCTAAGCCACCCTCTTCACTGCCACCCACCTTCTCGGTCATCCGACCCATGAAGCGCGTGTCAGCTGAGGCTTTCGCTGCCACCTTCTCGCCCCCTCCTCCCCCCTCGGCTGACTCCCACCCCGACACAGCCCTCTCCATGCTCTATTCCTCTATATCTGATACTCTCGACATCCTTGCCCCCGTCATGAGAATCCGCCTGAAGCCCAAAGCCAAATGTAATTCCTGGTACGACTCGGATCTCGTCACCCTAAAACGCAAGTGCAGGGTGGCAGAGAGGAAATGGCGTGCTTCATGTTCATCCTCTGACAAACTGGCCTGCCGCCTGCTCCAAAGGCAATACCGGCTCTCCGTTCTCACTAAGAAGAGAGCCCTTATCCAAGCCCGCATCTCTGAGGCATCAAACAACTCGGCCGAACTCTTTAAAATCTGCAAGGAGCTGGCCAACCCTGCTGCAGTCTCTACCTCTCCTGTCCCCTCACAGGCCCTCTGCACTGCACTGGCCTCGCACTTCATCTCAAAAACTCAGGATATCCTGTCCTCACTCTCCTCCCCTCTCCTCCCTCCCTCTCTTCCTGGCTCTTCCTCTTGCTCTCTTGCAGCCGCCCCTCCGCCCTCCTTCTCTTCATTTCCACCTTTTTTCTGCTGACGAGGTTTCCAGACAAGTCCGATCTATGAAAGCCTCGTCTAAACAGGTTCACCCCTGTTCCTCCAAAACCATCAAGGACCACATCGTCTCCCTGGCTCCTGCCCTGGCTGACTTTTGCAACCACTCATTCGCCTCTGGAGTCTTCCCATCCCCCCTCAAGCACTCCCTTGTGCACCCCCTCCTCAAGAAACCCTCTTCCGACCCCTCCTGCCCGGCCAACTATCGCCCAATCTCCATTACTCCCTTCCTGGGCAAGCTCCTGGAGAAACTGGCCATCTCCCAGCTTAACCTCCATGCTGAATCTGTGGGTAATCTTCATGACCATCAATCCGGCTTCAGAGCGGCCAGAAGCACGGAAACTGCTCTCCTGAACATCCGTGAGGACCTGCTTCTAAACCTCGATTCCAACACTCCCTGTGTTCTCATTCTGCTCGATCTCTCCTCTGCCTTTGACACTGTCAACCATGCCATCCTGCTCAACCGTCTCCGTGATAACCTGGGTATCACTGGTCAGGCTCTGGCATGGCTGACCTCTTTCCTCTCTGGTCGACCCTCCCAGGTCCAAATGGGCTCCTTCCTCTCTGACATCTTTTTCTCCACCTGTGGTGTCCCCCAGGGATCCAACCTCTCTCCCTGGCTTTTCAACCAGTATCTGGCACTCCTTGCCCACCGCATCGCCGCCCTCTGCCCCCACTTCCAGTGCTATGCGGACGATACCCAGCTCATTTTCAGGCTACCCTCGGCCTCCTCCTCTCCTTCCCTCATCTCTGACTGTCTGTCTGCTATCCAGGAATGGTGTGCCGCCAATGACCTCTGCCTTAACGCCAGTAAGACTGAGATTCTACTCATCGGCGCACCCACTCCCTCCTTCCCTGCAGCTCTCTGGCCGGCCTCCCTTGGCCCCCTTCCTGCCCCTACATGCAAGGCTAAAAACCTCGGGGTCATCTTCGACTCCACACTCTCCTTCTCTCCTCATATATCTGATGTCTCTAAGAAATCACACTACCAGCTGCACCTCCTCAGAGGTATTCTTCCCTTCCTCTCCTTCCCCCAGAAGCTCACTGTCTCCCGAGCCCTGGTTCTCTCTAGGCTGGACTACTGTAACAGCCTCTATCTTAATCTCCCTGCCTCCACTCTCCGCCCTCTGCAACTTATCCAGAACAGAACTGCGAGACTTGTCCTTGGCCTCAAGCCCAGGGACCGTATCTCTCCAGGACTGAAATCTCTTCACTGGCTCCCAGTGGCTGCGAGGATTAAGTTCAAAACCCTCTGCATTGTCCACAAGGCCTTCTGGGGCTTGGGGCCTAAATACCTTCAACTCTCTCTTCCTAAATATCTTCCTTCACGAGCCCTTCGCTCATCCATCTCTAACTCCCTCATGGTCAGCCGCTTCTCGAAGCAACGCGCTGGGGGTAGATCTCTCTCCGCAGCAGGGGCCTCCCTCTGGAACAGCCTGCCTGCCTCCCTGAAACTTGAGGAGAACCATCTCCGGTTCCGGAAGCACCTCAAAACCTTCCTCTTCGCTTCTGCCTTCTCTCTCCCTCTCCCCTGCTAAACCTGCTTAACTCCCCACTGAATTCTGTACTTAACCTGCATCTGGGCCACTCTCAGCGACCTCGGTCCAGGGCCCAGCCACTCTCCACTTGCACTGCCCCCCTGGCTCCCCCTGCACTGTGGGACTGTCACTGTATCCCTACAGCCCCCTGCTCAGCACTTGCTCTGCACTTACCTCGCACTTGCCACTAGTTGGCCCTTTTTATTTATTATTATCGTTATTATTTCACTACGCCACTTACCTTGTACTGCACTTTTCCCCCCACCTCCTCCCCCTGCACTTTCTCCTTTTCCCCTTACCTCTGCACTTGCGCGATCTGAATGACACCTGGCCTAGTAGGATCGCTTGTCCGTCTTCCCCTTGTTTCCCTCCCTCCCTGCCTCGTCGCGCCTTGAAACACTTGTGTATAGGCGCGTTACAAATACCATATCATATCATATCATATCATTGTTATATGAAGTTTTATATCCCAAATTATGATTATTTATATTGTTATATAAAGGTATATAAAACATACGAATGTATATATCAAAAAGATATCAAAATTGTTTAATATAATTTTCTGCTTCCTATAAAGTGTATATACAAATTGTGTGGGTTCTATAAAATATAAAAAAATGCAATCAAAAATGTATCAATTTGATATAAAATGTATATCCGCTTCCCATCACCCCGGGTGGGACCCCCCTGTGACCTCAGCAAGGCATCACTCTGCAAAATCCTAGATTCACAGGTCCCCGTCCTCAGAGCTCACTTCGCTCTCGCCACGCGACCCAGCAACATCCTCGAGCTCTGCTCCCATCTTTATATAGATTTTGTATAAACTGTATATTCACATATCAAAACTAATAGACATTAGAAAAAACTTTCTATAAAAATATACATTGGAAATAAAAAATTAAATAAAAATAAATATATAAACATTTTGATATTTTTATATCAAATGGCTATTAAATTTATGTCAAAGCACATCAAAAGGGGCAGTGCTAAGACCAGAAACAGGGGACATGTCCACCGTTCAACATTTAACATAATACAAAATGGGGCTAATTTTACTACTACTCTCAGCAGTGTCCATGGGCACATCTTGCATTGTGGTGAGGACTAGCCCTCTGAAACTCAGGTGTTAGTTTGGTGTCTGTCCTGGCCGTATCATCTCCTGAGACTGTAGATGAGGTGTTGAAATGGGTAGGCGAGAAGTGCCTCCTATGCCCTCTCAATTTTAGGGTTCTCCTGGGCTTGGCAGCATCAGCTGGGAAAAAAACAAAAGTGCAACATAGAGGGACTCTAGAGGAACCACTTCTCTCCAGGCTGGACTACTGCAACAGCCTCTTCCTCAACCTCCCTGCTTCCGCCCTGTGCCCTCTGCAACTCATCCAGAACAGAACCGCAAGACTTATCCTTGGCCTCAAGTCCAGGGACCACATCTCTCTGGCGCTGTAATCCCTTCACTGTCTCCCCGTGGTTGCAAGGAACAAATTCAAGACCCTCTGCATTGTCCACAAGGATTTCTGGGGCCTGGGAACAACTTACCTTCAACGTTGCCTTCCTAAATACTGTCCCTCACGAGCCCTCCGCTCATCTACCGCCAACTGTGAATGTGAGTGAGCCGGTTTTCAAAGCAGAGATTTGGAGGGACATCCCTTTCCTCAGCAGGAGCCTCGCTCTGGAACAGCCTCCCCGCCACCCTCCATCTTGAGCCTGAAATTCTCAAGTTCCGGAAACTCCTCAAGACCTTCCTCTTCTCCTCTTCCTTCTCTCTCACCATACCCTGCTAACCTAGCTCTCTGCTCTTCCTTCTCTCCCTCCTTCCACACAGCTAATTGACTGGCCGCCTGGTGTACCTCAGAGTCTCACAGGTCTCAGACACCCCGCCAGTCCTCCTGCACTTGCCGCAAGGCCCTACACCCCACTGCACTTGTAGTAAAACCTTGAGAGCTTCTCTCTCTCCGCACTTCACCAGTCTCTATTGGCTGGGCGCACTTGGTCCCTTGCCCTCTCGCACGATCTGTATACAGCCCTGCCTGAAGATCGTTCTGTCTGTTCTCCCTTGTCTTCACCCCTTAATGTGCACTTGTAAAAAACTGCAGAATTGCCGGCAGGCCTATTTGCTGTATCTAAACTGTTAAATGTATCAAATTCACTTAATCTGCCTGTGCAGACCGTTATCGTCTCAGAAATTCAAGGGCTCTGTGCAACCGTTTGTTTTTCCCTGTGTTCCTTCCCTCCTTGGGCGCTTTGAAACACTTGCCTGTGTATAGGCACTATATAAATAACATTACCATACCAAACATTACCATACTCAACCATGTTGTAATTGCCAACATTGCAACAATATCAGTCTAAGCAATAAAATCACATACCCTCACTCTGGGAAAGCAATAGAACTATTACACTCATGTACTTGTGACTCAAAGAATGTGGTGTATGCCCCAAGGTGCTTTTGTGGCGTGTTGTACAAACGAACGAGAAGCTTGAAATTACCAGGTATCAGTGGGAAACCGGAGTGGTAATTTGCAGAAGAAGTTGTGAAAGTTAATGAATACATCATAATTATGATGATTATAAGTTGAAATCACAAGGTGACAATACTATGATTTGTTATCCTCTGTAGGTACACAGATGAACATGTAAATGTAGATATTGTTTTGTGATGAGACAACTCAAAGCCCTGAGGATGGATTTTGTAGATCCGAAACACGTCGTCAGTTGTGTTAACTACACTTGAGTTGACTGTTAGTAAAAATATCATTGCTAAAATATTATGGTTTATTTAAAGGAGAAGTGATGTATACTTTTCTTTGGATTTGTAAAGTGTTCTATTATCAAATGTTTGGTGTAACTGTCATTTTACTTTAACACCAAGGAATTGGGTGAGACAACACCCAGAAAATAAAGATAGATTGATAACTTGCAAGTCTTCTGAGTATTGAAATTTGATTCTGAAAATGTATGACTGAGCTTTGTATTATGTCAAATGTATCCGCTCTGAATTTAAATGTATGAAAATCTTAAAGGGAAAGTTTATCCTCTGGGACTGCATTTGGGTTCCCTGCTGGCAACAGGCTGGTTTGAACAAAAGCATCGACTGGGACAACCCAGGTATTTTCCCCCACCACCAACAGGGATTCACATTTTCAACCTCTTCACACAAGAACTGTGCTAGGGTGTCAGGGTGGTGCAGATAGCCTGCTCACTGCCACCTTAGGCCGAATGCTACCCTGCTTTTTCTAGTGTTTCCGATAAGACATTGCAGCTCTTGGTTGCTCAGCAACCTTAAAAAGGGACATACCTCCCCTGATCTGCTTCAGCAGTCTACCCGATACTCACTAGCTGGCAGGGACCAGTATGTCTCCCAGTCCGCAACAAGCCTCATGGCATATCCTATACTTTCCATCTATGAAACCCTGCATAAGACTCCTTCGTGGTCCCTGGCCTTGCACTCAGATTACCGTTCTGGGTCGTACTTCAGCTCTTGTCCTAGTAGTCCTGCTACTCTTGCTCTCCCTTGCCCTAGAGACAGTCTCTCCTACACAGTTAGTGGAGACTGGGTGGCTTTTAAACTGTAGCTAATGGCACTATTGGGGCACTAAGAGATCGGATTGGTTGGGCTGTTTCTTGCTGGTTTTGCCTGGCCAGTGCACCCACCTCCTTCTTGAGAGTAATCCATCGTCCTCATTAATTCCAGGTGAGGGACGTGGTCTACTTGTTTAGCATGCCCAAATGATAAAATCGGGCATGAGTGGCCTGGCTTCTTCCTCAACCAGTAATTTGCCTGACATGTTTGCAGGTAGCTTGCTCCCATCTGATCATGCGCCTAGAACTGAATGCTGTAGTTCACAGACTTCAGTTTCCTGTCACAGCCTTCTGTTTCACTTTAGAGTCTGGCACAGGCCAGCTTTGTCCCTCACACTGGAGCTCCTACTCTGTATATGGTGGACCCAAGACAGGATTATCAGTGCATCTTTGTTTTTCCTTGTAGACGGAGGTGTAGAAAGGAGAGAGGAAAAGAGAGAGATGGGGTGTGTGTATGTTTTCTAACCTGGCTATAAATCCTCTACAGGCTGTTTGTAGGAGACCTGTGCCCCGCATCTATGTCCAACCTTTGGAAGATCCTGGGTGCTCCGAGAGATCCCACATGTACCCACTCTTGGGGGTTGCATCACAAAGTAGGTGTGTTGCATTTGCCACCAAAGTTCCCCAGTTTACATTGGCGGGTCACTGGGACATTTGTCACCCACCTTAAAACTCAAATCTCCGCCCATGTAGAGTTTGCTGGCTTACAGGAAAAGCAAGACACTTCATAGCATGGCTGTTTCGCTGGACATTCAGCAGGGCTGGACAGGGCCAGTTACAGACTTGCCCGACAAAGCAAATAATGTGCCATGGCCCAACTGGAATTTTACAGTATGATCTAGTCAACTTCAGTCTAACAGTTTACATCCTTGAGAGATCACACAATGAACTAACCAAGTGCAAATGGGGCTTATTTAGTTTTGGCTATTAGGTGAAGCCGAAACGATTGGAGAGTACAGGTAGGAGGGCGATGGTATTTGAGAAGGGGAACAGTTTGTAGGTGTTGTATGGTTGTTTATTCACACGTTGAATGCCAATGGCCATTCCTTTTGCCATTTCTGACCAAAAGAAATCCTGTGGGATCTCATGTTGCTTAATAAAGTTAACTAAATTTGGCTGCCAGCATTTTCTAAGCGGTCTGCTTAGAGTGAATAGATTAATTGCAGATGTACTCATAAAAATTGTAATGCTGTAATGTGCTAGTGCTGCAATAAACATTTCTTAAGGAAGTGTGCCTTCAGCCACTTCATTAGCATCTGTTCCCCCGAAATCCTTTTAAAAGTAAGCATTGATAATGCCAACATTTGTATCTGACTTTCTCAATGTACACTCCTGACATGGCGGAGTATAGAAACCTTAAAGTAATATTCTCTGCATTAAAATGTGCTGATCCCGACGTTTTCTTCTTGGTACACAAACATTCGGCGCTGTCATTGCTTAGGAACAGCTTTAATCCGGTCGTGCCCACCGCACATCATCAGTACATTTTATTGAGGGAACTTATTCTTTACATCTAAGCATTTATTAAGGATCCATCACTTTAATTCTCAAGAAAATAAGCTGTATCCAACGAAATATAAAAATGACTTATTCATGCATTTTTGTGCATTTGTAAGTTGCTAATACATCAAGTAAATTGTGTTGCAAAGCAACCGCAAGGAGGAAACATGGGAATGAAACAAATATAACAATAAAAGCTAGCGGCTGACCTACTAGGCCTTGTGAGCATTCATAACGTGCAAATGAAGAGGGAGGGAGGGAAGAGGTAGTTGGGGGTGGAGGGCGGGAAGTGCTAGGTGTATCAATAGCGAAATGCTAGGGACTGAGCAGCTGTAAGTGCATAGGTGGAGTGATCAGCCGCCAATAGGTGCAGGCTTATGGTGGCATAGGCCAGTTGGTGCCAAGGCAAAGTGCTGGGAGGTGCAGAGGCTGTAAGCGATTCGGTGTGGGAGGCCAGGACCCGGGAGGACATGTAAGGGCCCCGGTCACCGATCTCAGAAACAGTGGAATTTTGCAGAGGAGGAACCAAGGGAAGGAGGAGGTGAAAAGGACAGTCTTGAGGAGCTCCTGGAACTTGAGGAGGTTCTGCTCAAGACAAAGAGGAAGACGGAGGCTGTTCCATAGGAGGGAGCCTGCTGAGGAAAGAGATCCGCCACCAGCTTGCTGTTTAGCGAAGCGCTTAGCACGCAGAGAGTTGTTGCTGGAGGAACGTAAAGATCTGGAGGGTGAGTATTTAGTGAGAGCAAGTTGTAGATAGCGTGGTCACCAGTCGCAGACAGCCTTGTGGATGATGCAGAGGGATTTGAATTTGATCCTTTCAGGAACTCTGAGCCAGTGGAGAGTTTTTAGAGCCAGAGAGATGCAGTCCCTAGGGCCAATGATAAGTCCTGCAGTCATATTCTGGATTAGCCGGGGGGGGGTCGTAGCGAACAAGAGGGTAGATAAAGGAAGAGTCTATTGCAGTAGTCCAGCCTAGAGAAAACCAGAGCTCTAGGTACATTCAATTTCTGGGAGAAAATGAGGACAGGGAGAATCCCTTTGAGGAGGTGGAGTTGAAAGTGAGACTTCTTGGCAAGGGCCTGAATGTGAGGGATGAATGAAAGAGGAGTTGAAGATGACTCCAAGGTTTCTGGCTTCAGGAAAAGGGGGCGAGCCCATAGAAGATGGCCAGAGTGAGGGACAGAAAGAGGGAGCAGGAGTCCCAATCGGAAGGATCTCAGTCTTGCAGGCGTTGAGGCAGAGATCATTGGCAGTACACCAGGACTGGATGGCAGATAGGCTGTCGGGAACGAAGAAGGCAGTAAGAAGAGAATCAGAGAGAAGTTTGAAGAGTTGTGCGTCATCTGCATAACAGTGGATGTTTGTGGAGACGGTGGATAGGGGGTGTGCAAGTGGAGCAAGATAGTTGTTAAAGAGCCAAGAAGAAAGATTTGAGCCCTGAGCGATGCTCTGGGTCGATATAGAGGTGGGGAGGAGAAAGAGCCCAGAGTAGCCTGGGATGGACGATCACTGATGAAGGAGGTCCGCCAGTCCAGTGCCCGCTCTGAGATACCTAGGGTATCGTGGAGTCGTTTTATTAGGATGGGGTGGTTGACCGTATCAAATGCAGAGGAGAGATGGAGTACAGCTGGAGAGTTGGAGTCAAGAGATGCAAGCAATTCCTCAGAGGTGTTCAGAAGAGGAGTTTCTGTGCCTCTGGATGCTCAGACTCCAGATTGATGGTCATGGAGGCAACCGATAAGTTCATTGTGCTGGGTCATTTGTGGGAAGACCAGCTGCTCCAAGAGTTTCCCCAAGGAAGGGGGTGATAGATATGGGGTGGTAGTTGGCTGGACAAGACTTGTCTGCAGAAGGTTTTTAAGGTTTTTTCAGGAGCTGGTGCAAGAAGGAGTGCTTGAGGGAGGAGGGGAAGATCCAGTAGCAAAAGTGTGGTTGCAGAAATCAGCAAGTGCAGGGGCAAGGGAGCCACTGTTGTCCTTAATGGTTCTGGAAGAGCAGAGGGACACCTGTTTGGAGGAGACCTTCACAGAGCGGGCAACTCTGGTGACCTCATCGGGTGTGACAGGAGAGAAGGAGGAGAGAAAGGCAGAGGGAGGATGGGAGGCCAGGCACACAAGGGTGCTCAGAATGTCCTGAGTTTTTGCAGTGAAGTGTGTGGCCAGTGCATTGCAAAGGGCCTGGGAGGGAAGAGGTGAGGATGAGACTGCAGAGGGGCCGGCTAGTTCCCGGCAGATTTTAAAGAGTTCAGCTGTGCTGTTGGATGCACCAGAGAAGCGAGCCTGGATGTGGGCTCCTTTCTTGGTGCAGATCAGGTGACATGCCAGTTTTCAGAGTGTGAGCCTGAGGTCTGCACTTGCCTTTCAGGGCTGCAGATTTTGAGTCATACCAGGTGTTACGCTTGGAGGCACGTTTCAGGCAGATCCTCATGACTGGGGGAAGAATGTCAAGGGTATTAGTAATAGTAAGATGGAGGTTGCTGAGAGCAGAGTCAAAGGTAGTGTCTGGAGTGGCAAGAGAGGGGGACAAAGGTGGATGTGAAGGCAGCAATTTACACTCATTTCCTTGGATGGATGTTCATGAAGGTGGTTTGGGGGGCATGGTCAGAGGGTCGAGAAGACCCAGTTGAGAGGAGACAGTGGGTGATTATCATCATTACAACAACATTTTTGCCAATTATTTGCTCGAGCGTTTGGTGAACGAGTTAGAAAAGCCACAATATTGCTTTTTTTGATAAATAATTGTGCATTTATAAGCAGGGTTGTTACTGTGCTTAGAGATGCATTTATAAGCAGGGTTGTTACTGTGCTTAGAGATTTGCACAATGACAGCTTTCAAAAAGAAAAATACTTCCGCGTCGTTGATTATTTCATAGTGTAATGCAAGTGTGTTTTCTATGTGTTGAATGCTCCTGTTTTAGTTTGTCTAAGCCTATACACACCATTCTCTGACTGCCACAACTACTGGAATGGAAAAAGAAGATGGAAAGTCAGGGAGGAGATACACATGCATAGGGTATAGTTTGGATTTGCATTCACCAATGGTCACGCTAGTCCCTATGACCATTCTCAACCATTACCTGCGCCATCCCATCAAAAACACTCTTCCCCTAGGATCTTTGATCTAGGGCTGTGCTTCGAAGGGAAACCCTATGCTACTTCCAAGCAGTCTTATTTTGGATAATGGGATATTTGCAACTATAAACCAGCAGCTAGTGTAAAAGAAAGTCTCAACCAAGTGTGACTTCAGGCACTTGATTTATAATCAATGATGAGACTATGGAAACCATTTTGGTGCCAAAGGGATTCTGAGTGGTTTTTAAGATCATAAGTGCTACTGGCGTTGGAAAAAGACATGTGTCTGAGGATGTCAGGAGATTGAGCAAGCATGTGGTTGTCATAAGAGGCCCAGGTGCTGCTAGAGAAGCATGTGGAGGGCATGCAAATAGATGTGGCAGAGAAATATTTGAGGACCCTGTCCAGGGGCAACAGGATCCCTTGACTGAGGATGAATGGTGGGGTGAAGGTGTCTATGGGCGTTAGGATGGAGAGCTTCTAGATAGGGTGTGCACACCAGAGAGTCAGGGTATGTTTCTTCCTGTAGTTGTGGAGGAAGGAGAATTGTCAGTCTTTTTGTCTTCCAGGTCAGTGAAGGAGGCTCTGTCTGAGGCTGAAGGGAGCAAGGGTCTTAACATATAGCAAAACCTCAGATAACTCGGACACCTATTAGCAGAAGTCCATCCGTTTTGATTAGGTTTGTAGTGAAGACCCAAAAGATAAACTTAACTGAACATCCTAGATCTCTTCTTGCATATTTAACCCAGGTATCAAAGTCTTAAAAATCCCACTAGAGCTTCAGGGCAAGCTCCTTAATTTACATACTAGACCCAAGAGAAATGCAATCACCCCATGGTGATGAGTGACAACTTTTTTACCAGTGCTTGCTGTAAAATGGTGCATGACACCATAAACCCAGCTCATATTTGGCGCAATGCTGCTCCCCCAACGGCCAGCCATTCACAATGAAACATATTTGCCCTTTACAGGTTTCAAACATCTCCTTACTCGCCAGCAAGGTTGAGGAATACACAATGGGGGAGTTGAAATCTACTCGCCAATGCCAGTGGGCTAGTAGATTTTGCAAGCCCTGCCTAATCTGCTCTTCCTATCCTTTAGTTAACAAGCCATTTTTATTTATTTACCTGTGTATGTTTTGTACTGAAGACATACAAATGAACCTTTTCCTATCCCCTAGTTACATGCTATACTTCTAATTTTGTTTGGCTTCGGAACATGCCACCCCTTCTCACCTTACCATTTATTATTTTACTTTGTACTGAGCACTGTTTATTAAGGGGAGGGTGCATAAAGGTATTGTTTTCCAACCTACATTCTATTGGGTGTGTGTGTTCAATTTTGGCAGTTCAAGAACTGAAGCGATATAAACTCTAGTACCATGAGGTGCTGAAAGACACTGCTTAATAAAGGTCTTATGGTTCCGTAACGCTTGACCCAAAATAAATCAATGGTGTGTTTCACAGCTTCTATAAGAGGCTCTACGCTCTGGAGAAGGGTAATCAGGGAGATTTACCTGAACAAGACCAAATACTTCCAGAACTCTGTGATGAGAGGGCGGATTTGGATGAGGGTTTTTCGGTTGAGGAGTTGTGGAAATGCGCTTTGAGTTAATTCCAGATGGTGTCCAGGCCCAGATGGGTAACCGTGGAATTCGATAAGAGAATGCTGAATTCTGTCTTTGAGCTTCTAATAGACATGTATAAGGCCTCAAGAGTCGACAGGATCCAGCCAACAACAACTCGCCAAGCATCCATTTAGTTAATTCTGAAGGATAAGGCTCCAACATCTGCAGCAAACTACCGCCCGTTTAGGAGACTGGAGGCAGTTTTACAGAGGTCGATACACTCAAACCAGTCTGGCTTTGTAAAAGGAAGACACGCCATGACCAATATGCAGAGGTTGCTCCGGACTATCACACGGGTGAATCACATGGATCAGGATGCACCAGTCTTCTTAGACGCAGAGAAGGTGTTCGATCGGGTCGGCTGGAGCTCCCGTTTTGAATTATAATTATTTTTTTAGAAGATGCTTAATTACCGAGATTGGTTTCAAAGCGCGGGATCAGGATTCAAACCTGTATCGCACTGCGTTGTCTTGTTTGCAAGACAAACGCGTTGCCCCTGAGCTATCCCCTTATGATGACCTTCGTAGTGTCCTACATGAGTTTGGTTAAGATCTTGTTCATAGGCCCCACTGTGGATGAGTCGACTAACTAGGTAAGCTAAGAACCCTTCAATCTGGAACAGGGGATGCAACAAGGTTGCCGTCTATCATCTTTATTTGCAATTGAGATAGAGCCCCTGGCCTCGAATATCAGGCAGGATGTGAGTATAAAAGGGGTTCATTATGGTTATAAGCAGATTTACTCTTGTTGCTAAGAGACCTGGATAGCTCATAGTCCGCAATGATGGAAGGGATTGCTGAGTTCAACGTTCATTCTGGATACAAGGTTAACTGGTCCAAGTCGGAGGCGTTGCCCATTTCAACACGTTGTGAAAAGGGGATTATAGTGGATTCAGGTTTTAGATGGTGCCCAAAAAAGATTAAATACTGGTTATTTGGCTGACCAGCAGGATGGACAAGATAATGTTTGAGAATATGAGGAGACTGCTTTCTGGTCTGAAATCTGATTTGGAGAGATGGAAGATGTTGAAACTGTCCCTGTGGGGTAAGGTTAACGCGCTGAACATGAATTCTGCACCTAAGATTACTTATGTCCTTAGTATGTTGCCTTTGACCATGGGTAAAAAGGTGCGGTCAGAGTTTCAGGTTTTACTGCAAGATTTCCTACGGTGCAAGCCTTCTCGAATGAAGCTTTGGAAACTGCAACTACATATTGACAGGGGTGCCGTCATGGCAACTTGCCCAGGATCACAGGAGTTGAACCATCTGGTTGAGAGAGTAAGGGGCACCATGGTTCACGCACGTCCCTTTGGGACATTTATACACAGGGGGCCTGGTTGGACTCAGTCCTGGTGCCTTTGGCACCAGGCTCATGGAGAAAAATAAGCAAGACTCTTATTATGGGCAGGAGTGCTTTCAAGAACTTTCCACTTGTGTGCAATCAGTCCAGGTGTGGCTTTCTATCTTGAGCTGCACGTGCAACTTTCCAACTATAGGCTGCACATGCAACTTCAAGGAGTGGCAGGGTGTGGCAAGCAGAACTAAACAAGAGCTCAGCTATAAAAGCCAGCCTAACCCCAAGGCGCACGCTTCGCCTTAGTCTGCATTTGCATGCAGCGTAACGCTCACCACCGTCAGGGACACACAGCACTTAGCTGGAATCCAGTCTCCGGTCCATACGCTTACCTTCTGGAGTCAGTTTTCACCTGCATTCTTCACCGGTGAACGTGGCAAGCAGAACTTCAGCTCGGGGCACTGCAGCACGACATCTTCTTCCTCCACGAAGGCGGACCCTGTAAAAGGACAAAAAGGCAAGGTTAGACATACAAACCTGCAGTTTACGGTCGGGCTTGCAAAATTCTTCGCACTTGTCCTTAAAAGCTCACTTACCTGCTGCCGGACCTCCGCTTCTCATCTGGAGCCACCTCGGGCTCTGTTGCTATGCTGGACCGCAATCACACCTATTTGGGAGAAAGATAGACATTATTACAGAGCTGACAACAGGCTGTGAGAAAGACAATACCAATACTTCAAGACAAAGAGAAAACAAAGACACTTACCAGAAAGGCTTGGAATCATCGCAGCTAGACTGGACACCACGTACAAAGGACCAGTGAAGGAACTCAGTCCTCATTCTACATGCGCCCCTGCCAGAAGTAGCAGGACAGAGAGCTCATCATTAATAATTTACACGTGAGCCTTAATGGGACGATGCATGCTCACCACGCTATGGGAAGAAGGGTTTGAGAGGGAATTCACTCACAGGTCAGCAAACTTACATCCTCTCATATGTACGCAGGAGCAGTGTTCCAATTCATCACAGCAGCCCACACCCTATTTGCAGTGGGAGAAAGCAGATCGGGGGGTCCTACTTCCTGGGAGGGCTGCAACCGTGCCCCAAAGTCCCCACAGAGACCGGGTGAGCTTAACAGGTGGATTGGGAGCCCATTTAGCTTTTACCGCCAGGCATTTGGTTCAGCAACTGAATTCAGAGCCAGATTATTTGGCTAGAGCAGAGGCAAGCTTAAACTGGCCACTGACACTTAAAGCTGTTCCTACAACGAAATTGGCATGGCCCTTGCCTCCACTTTACTTACAGAATCTTTTAGGGCTTCTTGTAAGAACCTTGTGATACTTCTGGGGGAAAACTATTTCGTCTTGACTCTTCCATTTGGTATAACTGGGAAATCAAAGATGGGAAGAGAACGCTGTTTTGGCCAAAATGGTTCCTTGAGGCTGTCCAATGGATAGGAAATCTTAGGGCAAGGGAAATGGCTTACCTTTAGCCAGCTAAGAGCAGCCAGGCATATATTCGATACTGCACAATTCAAGAATTCTGCCCTCTAAAGAGGGTTATTTCAGATGTTTCAGAGGGAGACCAGATTGACTTTGAACGGTTGAATGCTCAGGCTGAAATTGAGGGGCATCAAGTGGGCAGGTATTACAAATCGATTATGTCCTCGATCAATAGTAATACTGCTTTATTACAAGAGCGATCAGTGTGGTTGTCTGGTGAAATGGTTGAGTTGTGTTGGGCTAATGTCTGCAGAAATGTTAACCTTTCATCTATCAGCTTAGGGGAAAGGTCGAAGCAAGTTAAGATCCTTAATAGGGTCTATTGGATGCATGAGTGCTTGTGTAAGCGTGGTATGACTGATATGGATGAGTGCTGGGGGCTTTGAGGGAGTCAGTAATGCGAGGCGGACAACTGCTTGTGTTTTTATACAAATTAAATATTTTATTGAAAGTAAAAGGTGCAAATTAAACCTCGCTAAAACTATTCTATCACAGAGTTTCCTGCCTATTCTAAGTCTGAAGGATGAACTCCTAGCAACAACAAAACTGGCCCTCACACTAAACAAAACATTTAAGATAAAACATAACCAACATATATAAAAGAAAAAATAACAACTTGAATACCCTTCAGCTGTCCTTGGTAGATCCCTTTCCCAGGATTACTCAAAGTCACTGTCTTCCAAATGTTCAAAATGAAAGTAAAGTCTTGAACCAGTTGTGATGAGGTCCAAAAGGAAATAAAAGTTCAACAAAGAAAATCCCACTGGAAACAGTTCTCCAGCCTTCCGTTGAAAATGTCCTCTTCCTACTTCAGCTAAGAAAAAACACACCAATGGTAATGCTGGATATTCTTCTTCCAGGATATGTTTGCCACAGTTTATTAAATAAGAAACAGCTTCTGCTTCAGCATCTACCTTAGTATTCTTGACCTCTGCAGTGTCTTTAGTATACTTGGCAGGATGCTTCTTCTCAGGGTGTTGCTTTCCTCTTAACAAACCCCTTCCACTACGGTTACTGTGAGAGCAGGCTCATTTACTCCCCAGTCTACTATTAACTTCAATCAGCTTCGGGGTAAGATGTTCTGACAGCAGTATACAACCACAGTTCAATTAGGTCTACTCCAACTTGATACTTTAATTTTAGAAGGTGTTTGAAGACAAGACTCTCTACCTCCACAGGTAGGCAAGGCACTCTTCTTTCCTGGCTATGACACATTCATCGCTACACAAGGCATCATGTCATGCAAGTCTTAAATCAGGAATTCCTGTGATTCGTGATTGACACAGGAATTCCTGATTTAAGACTTACAAGTCAGGATAACTTGCATAACGATGAATGTGGCAGGATAATTATAAGGTATGCACATTTTAAATGAATCTAGGAACCAAATCAAGCATTTGGGACATTCCCTCAATGGAGGTTTCATACACCATGGTTCTTTCAGATATATCAATCAATCAAACTGAAGAGGTGAACAGCACCAAACGAATATATTTAAAACGCCAAGGATCTACAAGCTATACAATTCGATGTAATTAACAACCTTTTCATCAATAGGAGTGAAGCAATATGTTAAAGGGACCTGCACATTTAACTGAGGGGCGGAATTGCATGCAAGCACTGGGTGTTAAATTAGAAGCATGAGAGGCATTTGGACACAAGTATATTAATGTGGATAAAAGGAACTGTACTGAAAAGATGAGTAACCCTGGAGTGCATCAAGAATGGACTCAGTCGTAAATTATCATTGAAGGGCACAATGATTAACAAATTATCTATAGGGTGCTTGGTTATGCTAAAAACATTCACTAAGGAAGTCCCACATATATATTTCCCTGGAAAGCACCCTGATTGGTGATGATGTGGTCAGGGCGTGTCTGGCACTGGTTTAAAGGGGAGAGAAGGTGTAATAGGCAGACGCACCAACAATAAGAACTAAGGCACTCATGAGTTTGACTTATTTCTACTTTTTCCTCCAAATTTCTCGCTCCGTTTCCCATTCCCCTTTTTCCCCCCCTCTTCCTTCGGTTCTCAATAATAACTACTAATTTTTGCATATCGAATGTAAAATAAAATAGTTTTCGACTTGGTCACCAAAAACATCCACATGGATGACTGTATATTTCATGTACATGATAATAGATGAAATATGTTATGGAATCACCCCAAAAACTTATGGGAATATTTTGGGATATGTGGCACTTTGGATGTGAATGAATGAAAATGGTTTGGTGATACGAATTATGGTTTCTAAATTCATCACGCACATTGCCCTGAGGAAGACCTGTAGGTTAAATCACAGGTTGGCTATGTGTATTTAACTACTATTAAATGAAGGAGACCACAGAATGACCATCAATGACAATGTGTCATTATTATACTAAAAAGCCAATGGGATTGATGTGGATCTATCACCATTTGGGATTTCGGATGAATGCAACGTAGAATATCAGTTCTATGTGATCTTATCGAATTTTAAAGGCTGCTCACAAAAAAGAGCGATTTCAGCCATTTTGGTGTGGCCTTAAATATTCAATATACACTCCCCTCACCCCCACTCTCCCATCCGTCCCCTGAAATTGAGGTTCCCCCACCATTACCATAGTAGACGAACCAAAATACAAATACACAAACACACAGGCACACGTCTTCTTCCCACAACATTCACACATGCATGCAAATGCGTACCTGTCGGCCGTCTGCTGTCTTCCATCTTCCCCCTGCCCATCTTGGATCGCCTGTCAGTCCCTGCACAAACTCGTGTCTGGCAGGGGAGTGACAGTTATGATTTAGAAAGACCGGTCTTAGCGTTCTCAGAGCAGTCTTTCATTTCCAATTAAAAAGGCTTTTTCAGTCCATACCAGAATATCTGGGATTTAAGGAGCGCATGTTTTGCTTAATCCCTTGGCATAGCTCTCTCAGGACTTGCAGGTGAAATCTGTTTTAGTCTTGCCCCAGCGTCCCTTAAGTGAACACACTGACTTGTGAACTGCCAGCATCATGCTCATCTCCGTCTGCTACTACAGCCAGCCTTCTGGTTCTTGCTCCATCTTCATTCTACTTCCCCCTGCTTCTGCAGCCTTTTATACTCCTTAGGTGGGGCAATTACTTTCAGGTGCAGGCCCTTATTATTAATTGCCTGACCCTGGCAAAGGCTGTTTGTCCTACTTGCCTGTCCTTCAGTTCGGCATTCCTCTGCAGCCCTCTTCTTCGTGCGAGTCCCTATGGCATTATGGGACATGTAGTTCACTTTAGTTAAGTTAGGTTTTTCCACTTCTTTGATAGAATTAAGGGGAGATTTAATTCCCTTGGTATTTTAAAAAGAGGGATTGTGATTTTTAATCTTACTAGAGGCAGCTGGTTTAGAAAAGGTGCCATTTTAAATATTCCTAGTAGTGTACCTTTGGTATTGTTAAGTGACTTCAATTCAGCACTCCAACTAAGTCAATGCCTAGTCTGGGATGCCCAAAGAAAGCCCTTATTTATATATTTTTATGACAAGTTCATAGATCTGGATGATAAACCCTTGTATAACGCCCCTCTCTTTTACTCCCCCTGACCTCACTGAGCCAAGAAGTAGGTTTGTTTTGCAAATTAAAAGATTTATTTTACAAATTAAACAATATATATATATATATATATATATATATATATATATATATATATATCACACTTTTAGAAAGTTTAAACAATGGATAATATTACACTAGCACACTTTTTTAATTACTTAGGAGTTGGTATAGAGAGGATAAGGTAGCTGAGAATACTCTTATGGTTTCAAGGAAATGCAATGATGGAAAAGAATGCAGCACAGGGATAAACTGATATGGTTTCAACAAGAGATAATATAATCACTTTTCCCCTTGTGGCAATTCACTCCCCCCCATGCAATATAAAGAGATGGAAGAAGAGCACACAATTTTCAGGAATATAATCAAATGCAATACAAATTCTAGTTCCCCCCTAGCAAGCTTAGAGCAACCAGTATGCTTTTAAAACATGCAGAAATACTTTTAATGTGATTTGTAATTAAGTGAAAATATGCTAAAAATGATTTTAATTCCCTATAGGAGATTCAGGGTAGGTGACAGCTACTTTGAATTAGTTCAGGTCAACACTAGCAATGATTCATGAGGGATTATCAGGTTGAAAATGAATTTCAGCAATGGAAGCAAAAGACAGCTATTTTTGACAGGTGAAGAAGTTGAGTCAAATTGCAATGCACTGCACTTTTTCCGAGTGCGTCGATTGCGATTACGGAAGAACTATAAGGAGTAGAAAGTCGGTCACACCTAGGACGTGCGGTTCAAAAGATACGGACAATTTAGTGGAGGTAGATTCTCAGAAATAAAGTAAGATTCAAATGACAAATGACACTTTCACAGCTTTGAAATCACAGAATGAACACACGATTTCTAATGCAGTTCTAGGCAGGTTGAATTGTTTGAATTAGATTATTTTAAACTAAGAGATTGGTTCTGAACAGTTCTGGCTGGATACTCACACTATAAATTTGAACTAGGCCGTCAAGATCTGGTCTGGTTTGGAATGGACTTCCGGCGGGTGGTTCTGAAGTCACAGCTATCTGGGTCAGCTCTGCTCTCTGGGTCTGGTTCTCTGGTTCTGGCAAAAGTTCTTGGCACTGCACAGCAGTCTGGTCTGGGTCTCCGGTTGGGATACAGCTCTGCTTTCTGGGTCTGGTACTGGCACCACAGTCTGGTCAGGGTTTCTGGTTCCGGCAAAAGTTCTAGCCAGAAGCGAACAGCACAGCCTGGCTGTTGAAGATCAGGTTGCAAAAGATTTTGAGACCTGCTGAAAAGGATTCAGCTGGTGGATTGGCCCCTCTGCTTTAAGTTCTGGAGTCTAAAATTCTAAGTTCTGGTCTCTGGATCTGTCTGGATTTGAAGTCTGGAGTCTGGTTTTCTAAGTTCTGGTCTCTGGATATTGCCTGAATTTGAAGTCGTCCATCAAAGTACTTCGCAAGAAATCGGTTTGAAGTGGAAAGTGAATGTCTCTACCTGGATCTCCGTGGCTCTTTTTATGTCTTTTGAAAGTGGGTGGGAAGGCTGACTTTCTATGCCCAACCCTCTGAGGATCCTGATAGGCTATAGGATTCTCTGTCACCTGACTGGGGAACTTAATTGCGAGTCATCCGGTATCATTTTTATGGCATACAGAAAGAACACTCCCCTTGCCCCTTGTCACTTTGCACACAAATCTATTTTTGATCCAAATGCATATTTATCTATGTACAATTTTTCTAATATTATATGTCCAGTTAACATATTTTCTGTAGCACCAAACCATACGATCCCTGTCTTTTTAAGATGGTGTGTTCACTTCTGACAGAATTCTGCCCTTTTCATCCAGAACAAAACCTCTAAACTTTTCCAGAATTTACACAAATGTGCGCAAGGAATATGGGCATCAGATGATGAAGTGTCAGATTTTTAACATACATACATTTGGTGTAATACCCTATTTTCTGCTACTACCCCCAGAAGATACCACAGAGTCCTAACACCTCTTAAAATGTGCACAGAAAAATCACAGGAATCATGAGATTATTGATAGAATTTTGACAATTATGTACTATGAATTATCCATCTTTCTAAAATTATGCTCTGGCCCAGAGGGGTGTGGTTTCCCAAAGCACATGGGGCATTTCTGGTTTGTCCACTTCCTCCAAGCTCCGCTGGCTCACAGAGGCAGTGCCCCTCCCATTTCCTTCCAAGAGGAAGCCATTTACGACCCCCTGATTTAGAAATTGCTTGGAGCAAAGGGAAGTTCATTGTTCTGTTTCCCTGCTCCCAGGTACTCCTCCCCTGATTCAATCAGAGAGGTGTAATCTCCTTTTGGTGGTGCAGGAAAAGGCAGGCCAGGCCTGTGAATGCAGTTGCTGGGCAAGTTTCAACTCCTGTCGGGGGTAGTTGCCGGGCAGAATTCAGTCCCTTTAAGCCAGGCTTCAGCCAAAGGTCACTTTTGTTCCCATTTTTCTTCATTCAAATCAAACTTACAATTTTGACACATGCAGCTAGAACGCTGATTCTAAGTTCAAAACCATGACATTTAAGCAGTTGCAACCTATGTGACACTCAAAAGTAGGTCACTCATTTATTTTAAACATTTCGATTTTAGTGGCTTTAAATCCCATTTCACTTAAGCTGCTGACATCCACAGCTCAGCCAGTTTTGTTATGAACATTATTTTATGCTCTTCATCTTTCCAGATTTGGTATGCCCACAAGACTTCATTCTACCAGACGTCTGCTGGTGTTCAGTAAGATTTTTGAATATCTTGCAATGTTTGAAATAGGCATTTTGAGCTTGCATTTCGGAGAAACAAAAGGTGATTTCAAAGCGCTTTTTGAGCTAACAGGCACTGCTGTTTTTCCTTTGGCACCACGTTTCACTCATGGCGCTTCTGGCCCATCATGCTCGCACTGGTGGGTGGCAGGTCAGGCGACCATTTTGGTGTGCGCACAAACTGCGCGGTTTTCCTGGATTGTGGCGCAAACGTGGGATTTTCGGCCATCTTGGATTTTCTAAGCCCACAGCACCAAATGTTGCAGCATAATAGTTCAAACGTGGGTCAAGACACCTGACAGTATTGAGGAGGGCATTTGAGTTTAGGGATAAAAATGATCGGTTCTTTTAATGTAATGTATTTAGATGTTACAATTTTGGGTTTTATGTCCTTGATTTTAACTAAAGGCTGCACTCCATCAGAATTACAATAAGCCATAACTTCTTCTAGAAAGATAGTAAGGGAATCCCTCTCAGATGAAACATACTATGTCTCATCCCAGGAATCTCCTCACTACCCTGGGCCTTGCCTTCACCCAGGTGATGTTCCTGCAGTAACCCTCAACCAGGATTGGGATCAGGAAGCGTCTGCCCTCTCCTGGCCACCTGGGAGGAGACTTTAGGCAGGGTTTTGGGGAGGGATCTGCAGGATTCTTCACAGGGTGTTCTCAGAGCGGGGACACTAGCACATATGCTAGGGGAGTGTATTAGAGTGAGGCTCTATTGAAAATCAAGGTCAACCTTTTCTAGAAGAGTGCTGGGGTTGTCCCTTGATTATCATTTTGAAACCTTTGGGCGATGAGCTCATTGACGGTTTGACTGTTGCACAGAAAAAGTGGTTGTTTAGGAGCTCTTTGATGGCTAAATTGATCTTGAGACACTGGAAGCCAAGGATTAGTCCTGAGGAGAGCACCTGGATTGATGAAATGTGCAAGCTTGCAGTGATGGAGAGAGTTATTTACAGATAAACCGAAATTCGTCAAGGCCATATATAGTCAAACTCCCCTCAATTCTTGATTAATTTGTGGCCAGTATCATGCAAACTGTTATTTTTCATTAAAAGTCTGTTTTATTGTTTGGGCACTAACCAATATTGTATACATCTCTCTAACACATTTCTAAACAATACATTTATACACATTCATTTGGCCAGACACAAAAAAGACCATCAACATAACAGGTTATACAGTGAACATAAAACATCTTGTTTAGACACAGAATCTGGAGATTGTTAAGTGACAGTGTCTTTTTCTAATACATTTCCTTGGTTATACAGGGCCTGTCCTAGTTCAAGCAGTGCTGATGGTGGCTGGAATGGAAAGTCATCACGGTGTATTTCGGCCATCTCGTCACCAATTGTGGTGTGGAAGTTAAGCAGCCCTCATCAGGACGATGGCTAGATTTTAGATAACACAAACATATGTGTATTGTGTCTTATTTAGTAGTGGCCTGTCCCGCAAAAATAGCGGGTTGAAGTCTCCATCATCTGTCAAAGTTCAGAGTGTAACAAGCAATAAGTCACCAATCTTTTTGAATCAGGAAGCCATGAAATCTGGAAATCTTTGAACTCCAGAGTGCACGTCTCAGGAATAGAAGTGACAATAGTTTGTACCGCACTGCAGGGAGATTCAGGAGATACCGGTTGCTAAGGGAGAGTTATTTACAGACATCAGAAGAAAAACAAGTTATTTGAGTGTATCCGGGGCAGATTTTTAGAACTGTACCCACTCTAAAACTGTTCGAGGGGACTGGGATGAAGGGGTTCTCGTCTGCTATTCTGTACATTTTATAAACATGTGAATAAAAATTAAAAAAAAAGGTTGACCTTCACTTTACCAGAGTTCAGGAGATTTTATCAGTACGTTGGGTTATTCGCACTGGAGTGGGTACACCGGCCTCAGAGCCCCCACAGACCCCTGTTAGTACTCTAATTTACCAAAGCAAATCATGTAGTCACAAAGTAAATCCCTTTCTTTTTGCGATACTTAGTTTATTTACATAGTCCATCCGTGTTGGACCTGCAAAAACGCTATGCATTTCTTTGTAGTACGTGAAGCCTTTTCTCACATTAAGCACAACAAAAGCTGCATGCCCTTCTCAAACAAAGGCTACAAGCAGGTGCTCTTCCGACAGATGTCTGTTGTGTGACTTGAAAGTGAAGCAGTAAATCCCATAGGTCTCATCACTTGCAGACACATATGTAGCAATGGTCAGGGAACACCTCCCACGTACTATGTTTATCAGCTGGGTTGAACAGTTAACATACTTGTCTTCCCGCTGGTCAGGCTTCATAGCTACTGAACCAATTTTATATTTGAAATAATAACCAGATTTTGTAAACTAGAGTATTGGCCAATAAAGCTACTTGTTGAAAATACTATACTGGGCGTTCTATCTCCCTTTTCATTAAAAAAAAAGCACGCAGACAGCTGCTCTTTTTTGAAAGTGGCAAAAAAAAAAACACATTTCTGGCCTAGGGGAAAAATAGTAGCATCTGTTTTTCTTGTTCTATACACTAATAGACAGGCGGCCCACCAGTGCAAACTAATGGCATTTCTTAGTAGAGGCAGGGACAGCTAGAACCTCTGTCCCGCCTTCTTCTCTTTCTGGTTGCACTTCATAAAAACATTACATTTAAGAGCACCCTGAAGGCCTAGAATGCCTGTGTAGTGATGGAGGTTGTCTATCTTTAAGACTGTTGTAACACAGCAAGGTTGCAGAGTGTGAAAGTGGTTTTCAGTCAATGGAGTTTGTCTGTCCATTTTTTTCGTGTTAACATTTTTATTTTATTTATTGGGTATTTATAGTGCACCTATACAAAAATTGGTGTTTCAAGGCGCATAAGGTCTATTTTGAGCTTTTGCCCCGCTTCTCCCATTGGGTTGGTGAAACCAGAGATCCCAGGAAGGGGTAACCAACAGGATGAGTGGAGAGTAGATACAGTTAATCATTGGAATGTGAGCCCAGGGGAGTACCTGGAACAGGACCTTCAAATCCCAGAAATCCCAAGATCATACGCCTGGGGTCTGATACAAGGTTTCTGACAATCCAAAGAGGGAAGAAAAAACATTAACCTAAATAAAATGCACAATCCGAGGTGGGAGATGTGAAATACTTTCTGGTCTGGTGTGTGGTTACTTCAACTGAGCAACACGAAACCAGGCACCCGTCTTGAGAAAAAGTACTGGTCACGGTCAGAAACCAAGCACCATTTGACCATTGGATGAGAGAGCCTAACTTTGTTTATTTTAGCTTCTGTTCTGTTTCCGTGGTAGGTACAATAATCAGCATAGATTCGATTTTTGGGACAATGGACTGAGGTTATGTTGTAGGACATCCTGATGAACACCCTTTTGGGAAGGACCAACAGATAGGATTGTTTTGAATAAGGTGGCACATGATCTAAAATGACACCTTGCCCCTCTCCTGATTTTGACTTAACACATATGCCATTAATTCCACAAAATGGTATTGTCCAATAAAGCCTGGACAGTTTCTTATCGAGACAGGGTACAGCTGTCTTTTAGCTATTTAAACCAGAGAAAATCGCACCAAGAAAATCTTTCAATTTCTTGGTGAACGCACATAATGAAACTATCAGTCAAACCAAAGATGGAATTGCTCCACTGAAAACCAAAACCATCAAATCAAAACATTTCGGTAATATTTGTTAGAACAACCATTATAAAAAGCAACTTAAAAAGAACTGATTGCTGAAGCCCTTTTTAGATTCTTGAACAAAGAAACCCTTAACAGTAGCAGAAGACATATTAATAGCCCTCTATGCTCTATTGATGGAATAGCCTGCTATAGATATTTGGGGTACAATTTATCCTCTGAAAGCAAGAGAAATGTAATAGTGCAACAGAATAAGAGAGCAAAAGGTTCTGTCGACAAAGGCGGCAATTACGATATTCTCTAAAAAAAAAAAACTGCTGGTTACAGTCTCTGGTGTTTTGAGTATACACAAGCAAAAACTATCTGCTGCATTCTTATATGGTTTGGAAACATCAATCGAGGATTGGGTAGACAGGGCCGATCGCCTCGAGGGGGTGATTTGGAGAAGAATCTTGGGGCCGAGTAATTAAGCCCCTATTGATAAGCAACCCAATACACACCGACGCCTCCAGACAGCCAGCTGATTGGCTGTAGCCCTCCTGATGACGGTCGCTGCACCACCGGAAGGCGCGAGCCGGCAGTGGACCTCTGCTCGAAGGGCCGCTGATAAAAGGGCCTGTCTGTGCCTGTCCATGACGGGCCGCTGGTGCTACCGTCTCCTTACCTGCCACTCGCAGTAAGTACTCAGGCCAGACCCTCAACAATCCCACACCCACTACTATTGATGTTAACACTGCACGAAGACCATACTGACCAGTTCATAAGCATCCTGATTTGCCTTACATATGTGCATTAATCTGTCACTGTGGTCGCTAGACACCCACTGCTCTTTGCATACTGTACCTCTTAAAACTCATTCTGCGCACAGTCCATTGCGAATGTCATCCTGCAACTTGGATCTTAGTCGGTCCCTGGTGATACAACTGTTCCAACCCACTTGCACACTGCTTTCTGCACTCTGCACCCAGGATAGCTGACCTTAAACGTTAAAGTACGCTGCCTGAATGTTGAATCTAGCTTGCCATTATAACATCTTATATCTTGACAACAGCATCTAGCCTGCCTATGATAGCTACACTTAGTATGTTCCTGAAAGTTGCACTCTGAAAGTGAATCTAGCATTCAGCCAGCCTACGATAGCTACATTCAGCCTGTCCTCTTAAAACTGTATGCCGAAAGCTGAATTTGCCCAAGTATGATAGCTGCATTTAGCCTGCATATTGAAAGCTGTACTCTGAAAGTTGAACTTAGCCTACCTATGATATCATGCTGCATTCAGCCCGCCTATGCTAGCTGCATTTAGCCTGCATATTGAAAGCTGTACTTTGAAAGCTGAACTTAGCCTACCTATGATAACTGCATTAACCTGCCCATGACAGCTGCATTTACTCAATTAGACAATTGCTACTACATAAAATGTAGATTTTCCACATAAGGCATCTGCCCCATTGCTCTGGACCACCTGCACATAAGTGCAGCCTTCTGCCTCTGAGTCAACTGTACTGCCGATTGTACTCTAGTCAATTGCCACCGTCCCAAACTTAGACGCCATCTACTATACCCGAGTTATCTGCCTTCTCCGCACAGGCCCAAACCCTGATCAGGGCGGATTACACAGCTTTATCCTAGTTCAATCTGCCACCCTCCACGGTGACGTCACAAGATGCAAACCTTACAAGCCACATTAGCCCTTCTCACTCTAACAACACTCCTAGTCCACATATCCAGACTCACTCCCACCATTGAATACACCACCCCCCAACGCTCAGCTCACTCCCCTGCCATGACACAGACTCTACCTCAACCATTAATGAGTCGCAATGACTAAACTGAAGAACCTCAACAACATAGAAACTTCGAATCTAAACCATGCAATGCCATATCTAGAAATGCTAGACTCCGAGCCAGACTTGCAAAACTATATGAACCACGCGCCAGAACACTGCCCGCATCTAACCATAGCAAACCCATACCTAATAGAGGCGTAGAAAAACCACACAGTCTTTACCCAAAGACACAGATTGCACGTATGCACACTTCTGCCACAACCCAAGAAAAGACATGCACACCCCCATCCACCAGCCCACCTCTAAAAGGTACACTAGTTAATGCTTGGTCCTTGATTGCTCATGCCATTGAGATTGCTGATCTTATTCAGACCGAAAATTTTGACTTCCTGGCCATCACGGAATCCTGGCTACACGCCGCCGCAGGACCAGCCATTATGTTAGCAACCCCCAACGACTACACCATCCTAAGGGCAGACAGAGGCGAAGCCCGCGGAGGGGGCATAGACCTTATTATTAAATCCAACCTATCCATCAGGCTAGCGCCCTCGAACGACACTAAATCATGCGAAAGCCTAACAGCTAAACTAGCTATTAACAACTCCCAAACCCTCACTAACCACCTTATTTATAGACCTCCAGGCCCTATTGGAACCTTTGAGGAGGCCATCTCTACCATCCTATCGCATAACCTAAAACAATCATCACAAGTCATCCTGCTTGGGGATCTTAACCTAGGCTTCAGTGACCAAAATGATCCACAGGCAAGTAGAGTAGCCAACCTACTCTCTGAACTAGGCTTCTCACAAAAAGTACTTCACCCCACGCACAACAAGGGTAGAATACTTGATTGGGTGGCAGACCATAACTGCAATGCCTCCATCCTATCGATCTCCCCACTAATTTGGACAGACCATCTCCTTATAACATTTGCTCTAGAAACGATCAGACCTACTACCACTTCAGTCCAGCCAGCACCATCCATCCCAACCAGGAACAAGAAAAACATCACCCCGGACAACCTACTCCCGCTCATCCTCCCCACACTAAATTCACTACCAGACAGCCTGGACCCTGAAACACTAGTGAACGAGTACAACAAAGTTATGTCCTCTGCCTTGGACATAATTGCACCATTCAAAGTGAGACGCAGCAAACCCATAGCCCACCTCAACTCCTGGTACACCCCCACCTAAAAAAAGACAATGCGAGGTCACATGGAAATTACAACCATAGGAAGAAAATCAGAGCACCCTGAGAGATATATCTACCCTCTACAAAAAGGAAATACTGTCGGCCAAACGGGAAACTTACAACACCAGAATAGCCCAAGCCAACTCTAGCATGAAGGAACTTTTCATTATCCTAAAGGAAATAGAATCCCCCATCCCAGTGCCTGACAACTGTGTCAAAGATAAAACATGGTGCACCAACATTCAGCAAGCCCTAGCTAATAAAATAATAACTCTCCAATCTAAAATTGCCACGAAAAAATCTTCGCTCAGTCTCGACACTATGCCCAAAACAGCTATCACCCCACCTAAAAATAACACCAACTACCCTCACTTCAAATTCTCCAAAGTATCTATTATTGAGACAGAAAAAATCATACTGTCACTCAAACCATCTGCCAGGGGGATAAATGTCCACCTCAACTGATAAAGGACGCAGCTAGAGACCTGGCTCCCTTCATCTCAAAACTCATTAACGCCTCATTCGCTGCAGGGTCCATGCCAAGTAACCTAAAAGAATCTTGGGTACTCCCATTGCTTAAAAAACAGACGCTAGACCCTGCCATAACCACGAACTACCGCCCAATCACCACTGTGCCATTCCTCTTAAAAATCATAGATAAAGTGGCGTACTCACAAATACAGAAACACCTTCAAAACAACAATTTACTAGGGGTACGGCAGTCTGGCTTCCGTCCCCAGCATGGAACCGAAACTGCCCTCTTAGTCCTAAAGGCGCAAATTGATGAGCTAAGGGATCAAGGCAAACCAGCCTTACTCCTCCTCCTGGATTTATCAGCCGCATTTGACCACAAGGTCCTTTGCAGGCACCTGGATATAGCCGCACACTTCTCAGAAGAAGCCACAAATTGGATCCAATCCTTCCTCAATAACAGGACAATGAGAGTCTTCTCCACCACTGTGGCAGCAGACTCCATCCCCATCACATGCGGTGTGCCCCAAGGATCTTGTGTTTCGCCTACACTCTACAACATCTTTACTAAGCCCCTTTTCGATGATCTGGACCTTCTGGGTATCACCTACACTAATTATGCAGATGATACCCAGATTCTCCTACCACTTACCGATGATTACGACAAGGATTTTGCCTTGGTGAACAGAGTGTATCGCATCATCCAGGCATGGATGGCCACACACGGTCTATGTCTGAATGATGACAAAACTGAAATCATCATCCTGGGCACACCCCCCACCCTCAAAAAACTGGGCCCCAACTACTCCTCCTTTAATATCGACAACAAAATCACAACCGCCCACGCGGTAAAAACTCTGGGTTTCTACCTGGACTCCACCCTTTCTTTCAACAAACAGGTCAATGCGATGGCTTTGGCAACCACCTACACCTGTAAATTGATAAGAGCAGGCAAACCCTTCCTATCAAACGATAGCTGCATCACACTCGCGAGAGCGCTCGTGTTATCAAAACTGGACTACTGCAATTCACTCTATATATTGGGGCTAACAAGGAAGTCATAAAAAGAATTCAAATTCTGCAGAACAACGCGCTTAGAGCAGCACTTTGCATTCCCAGGAGAACCCACATCACCGCACTCAGACGAGCTAACAACTGGTAATTCCAATAACCTATCCATACCCAGAGTCAAACTGACTAAAGACTGTGGCTGCAGCTTTCAGGTGAAAGCAGCTCAACTCTGGAACTCCCTACCATCCACCTTGAAAGACTGACCAACCCTACCTCACTTTCCGACACAACCTTATAACGTGGATCAAAAATGCAGACACACTTTAGACCATCTACTGCCTGGACCTACTCAAGCCGAGGAATTTCTGTTTAGGACTGTAAATATATGCTTTTACACTTTTTACTTGCTGTATATTCCTGTATATTTTTGTATATTATTCTTGTTGCTCTATTTGCCATGTGATCTTGTAACTAAGCTTCGAGCTGTCTTATAAAATGCGCCCGGTTACCCCTGGGTCTGGTGCGCAATATAAGTAATAAAATCAAACAAACAAACCAAACATTGAAACTATACGTCCGAGTTGGGGTTGATTCCTTTTGCTACACTGATTGAAATAAATAGATGCAAACTATTTATAATGATCGTGTTCGCAATCCTTATTGTCTGTTATGAAAGTTGCCATGGTGGAAAATGTAATGCTCTGCAGGAATTTAAAACAAGAAATTAGACATTTTTCGATAAGATAGGATAGACTGGGAACATGGGGAAGGTGTTCCCCTTAAATTATTCAAGACATGGGCAGAAAAATGGGACTGGGTGATAAGTCATGAAAAGATATCTAGCATGAAATCACTCAGTACCTTTTCCAAGATGCACTTCGTCTATAAAGAGACCCAAGCCTATCTCAGGCTTCTTCCCTCTCCGGTAATACGAAGAATAATTCTGAACCTTTGTCTAAATAGATTAAAGGTTTCAGAAGTTACGGGAGTCTGGCTTGGGCTGGCCTAGGATAAGAGGACATTTAGAATATGTAAAGATGATAAACACATGGAGTCAGCTAGGCACGTTCTCACCTCATGTCTGTCATACACACTGTTTCAGGTCCACATTGTTCCAATGTCCGCACCTCACTGTCTGCCCCTATGCTCCCTCTTACCCGGCAGCAGCATGGTGATCAAATTGGGCACGTCTGGAGGAAGGCGGGCCGGGACGGCCGCCCGAGGTCATTACGACCGTTTCTTCATTGGGAGTTGCCATGGCGCTGCACAACGTTGTATCGGGGCCGCCGGCTCAGCCTGTTTCCACGTCACGTGATCGGGAAAAGACGATCACATGCTGTTTACACGGAACACGTGATGCGGAAACGGCAGGAGAAACATGCCACGTGACGTCTATCACCTGATTCATCGGTGCGTTTAAAACCAGTGATGATACGCTGACACAGTGCTTCACAGCTGCTTCGTATCGAGGACTGTTGGCGTTTCATGAACATTCAGCTCTCGGTTATTGAGTTTATGGACCCTTCTTCCTTGGATCACGGACTGCCTTGTATTGATGTTCTGGACAAACGACCCCATGCATTGCTGACTGGTTTTGTTCTAGATCTTCCCTTAGATCTGTTCTGCTTTCTGGTTTCTGATCTTGGATTGTTCTTTGGACTGCTTACGGATTACCCCATTCTGAGACCTGAATCTTGGCACCACTGCCCTAGAGGTGCATATTGTGTTCCATCCAGAGTGCTACATGACCCTTACGCCTCTTGCTGCTGCCGGATAACCTCTTGCCCCTGCCCCTTTGGTCCTTACTGAGGGTATGGTTGACATCCACTTCTCTTCCGCCTAGGTAAGCCTTGTTACGACTCACCTCCTGTGTTCCCACTAATCACTGAATTGCCAATGCCTGATTCATAACCCTAGCTTGCCCTACAGCGGTCAGGGGAGTCTCTGGTGTTCCCGGTTCCTGTTCCTTGGCACTCAACACCTGTGGCCTCAAGGATCACACGGGGAGTTGTTTACTATCTCCTCGCGTGATACTTGAGGACGGAGGTTCTCATAATCTTCACGACCATCAAGACAGAACAATGTCCTATATTGAGACCCTCCTTTAAATGCTATTTCAAAAAGTATGATGCTCTTGAGGACATTACCAGTGAAATATTCTGGTTGCGAAGTGTATCTGGCTATAGTCAAGGCCTCACTATTGCTATCACACAGGTGTGGAAATGTGCAGAAAAATATCTATTGAGTTTTGAAGCTGATGTGAAATTAGTCGCAAATCTTTAAGTTTGTGTAAGGAAGTAACTAATTTGATGTTTTCATTTGTATTCTCTTGGTCCCTGTATGAGATCATCAATTATTGATGCGTATAACTTGACTGTTGATTTTTTATTAAGAATCATTTTAATGTTCTGATATCTTTTATTCTATTTTCTCCAATTGATGATCTCTATTGCTTCGAAGTTTTAAATCGTACATATATGTTTATATTGGTTTATACGGTTAAGAGATAGTTAGTGTAAGATATTGAATTCACTTTTACTCAATGTTCTGTAAACGTTAAGATCCATGTTCTGTTTTTTCTCTTCTCTTTTTATCTGTTTTATATTTGATGTGTAATAGTTTGTTTGAACTATCTACACAATAAAAAAAAGGAAATAAAAGCCATTTGTCTAGTGACTGGTGCAATAAACTGCACACATTCTTTCTACATAAAATAAGTAGCATACAATCTAGCACAAGCGATTCCCTTATAAAATATGAAACTTGGGACAGCTCATTTCTGGAAATATTAGTGGCCAATTCAGAGGCCCATATAGATTAATTTGTATTTAAAGAGCTAACCGTTTTTGGAACAAATAAATATGTTTAAACACTGCCTATTGCCTCAGCATTCATGCCACTCCCAGGTTATTAAGAAATGCATAAAGGCACTGTCTAATAGTTTTACTATTACAGACAATGCCTTTGGAGAGGCACCCACGCTCTGAAGAGGGCTATCCAGCGTTCCTGGCGGTAGCCTAGAGTCCGCAGGGATTGAGAGGTCCGCCTTCGGCGGGGGGTAGCCTGATCCTGCTGGTGTAGACACCAACTTGCTGCCCCACATCAGCAGAGTGGTGAGCCCATGTCCCCTGCTGCTTGATGACCTGCAGGCATGTTGAGGGGCGCTGTGATGCTGCTGGCTCTTCAGGGGTGTCCAGAAGCCTCCCCAGGCTGTGCTGGGGACTTGAAGGGGAGAACGCAGCGCAGTGCACCTTCTGACACCCTCATCTGCAGTAGGTGGTTGATCCGATTTCAGTTTGATCACAGGAATTGGAGATGCCAACAGTTGGAATCCGTTTGAGCACTATATTCCTCACCCCTGGGAAATCTACAGTCTGATTGGCGATTTGGCGCTCCCTTTATGCGAGTTCCACTGTGGGGCTTGATGCTATATCTTTCAGTTCATAACCTTGGCTGCATTCTTCCTCTCATAAGTGTGCTCAATCGAGTCCACGCACCCTGTAGGAGAGCTGTACTGTGGGGCTTGGCACTATAGTCTGCAGTGCCGGGAGTCTTGGTGTAACATTCTTGATCTTGGCTGCATTCTTCCTCTCATCTAAGTGTGCGCACCAGAGATTTTGCATACCGCTTCTGGGGGGCTGGATGTGGTGATGGAGTCAGAGAGCACCAGAGGCCCTGGGAAATAGACTTTTATTCAGAGAGCCTTGCACGCAAACCCCTTATTGCATAGCCAGCTACACTGGAACTGTGTAGTGTACTGGGAGACTTGGTGTCCTTGGGAACAAATGTCAAATATGCCCTCATTGAGGAGTGTGCTCTTTCCTCCTACTCCTGAGAAGTGTTCTTCTCTCTCGAGTTGCCTTCCTTTCTCTTCTGCTGCTGGAGCAGCAAAATACCCTGTTTGGTGACCTGTGTGATGTTGTACAGCAGAATCGTCTGCACCTGTCTTGCTGCTAGGCTGCCTGGTGAGTTCATCATGCATTGTGCAGCTCTTCTCTCTCCTCCCCCTTCTGTTTCTCTGCCATGTCCTTCCATGGTGCTCTCCATCTCCCCCATTTATTCTAAAGGATACTCTTATCACCTATCCTACCTCTCTTTCGAAGCCTGGAAGGAAAAAGTTCAAAACAGATCTCCTGGTGTCCAACCCAGTCCTTCTCATTGCTAACACCTATGTCAATGCTTCTTCCAGGCAGACTGTCACCAACATCCTCTTTGTCGCTCCCTCTCTGGACCTATGGACTCCCATATGGTCTCAGTCCTCTCCACTTTCTATTCTTCGCCCATTAATGTGGGTACTCTTGGCACACTTCCAATCCTCTAGGTGCATCATTAATTTCAGCCAGAATGGCACTGTCATGGCACAGGGCTCTTAGCACAACCTCCTCCTTGATGGGCATCTTCTGTCGCTCATCAACTTACTCCCTTCTCCTGCTTCTACTTCTTCCACCGGCCTGGCACCTTTGCCACCACCAATGGGTGTAACATCCTTGTAGCCCCTCCTCAGAAGACCTTCAAAGGTGGCAACCACCTTCACTCAGCTACCCTCAACTCTCACTAGGCTGTTAAACATGGTTCTGACATCTGCCACCTCCTTGAAGACCTTCACCTTAATGTCCTCTCTCACTGAGATGTGGTTCTCTGCTTGCTCTGTCACTGCTTTTGACACTCTTCCCTGAGGACTACAAGAACCTCTCTAAGCCCAGACCAAACCAGCCTGGAGGTGGAGTGGTCCTGATCTTCTCTGAATGGGTCCCTGCTACTATCATACCCACTCAGTCCTACTCTTCCTTTGTATGCCTCATCTGCAGACTTGGTGTCTCTCCTAACTTCTCGCTGACTCGTCCAGTCTCCCACTTCCTTTGAGTCGTCCGACTTCATCTCTTCTCTCCTGGCCTCCACCTCTAAGCTTATCCTCCTAGGAGACTTCTATACCCACCACGACTCTCCAGATGTGGCCACTGGACACTTCTGCAGCCTCTGACTCGTTTTCCCTCACCATTCTTCCCTCCAGTCTGACCCCCTCAGCCAGACACACCTTCGATGGTTTCATCTCAGCAGACATCCCCATCTCCAACCCTCTCACTTCACATCTCTCCTGGTCTGGCCATGCTCTCCTATCCTCTTATCTGGATCTCTTGGAACCCCCGGCTAAGCCTCTGCCTGCACTGCCAGTCTCCTTCTCTGTCATTCGACAGATGAAACAACCATCAACTGCTGCCTTTGCCACCACCTTGATTCTCCCTCCCTCTCCAGGTACTGACTCTCATACTGAAACAGCTCTTGCTAACCTTCACCTCTCCATCTCCAGCACTCTGGACATCCTTGCCCCATCACGAGGATACCATGAAGCCTGCCTCCAAGCATAACACCTGATATGCCTCAGACCTAGCCTCCCTGAAACATAAGAGCAGAATTGCTGGCTTCAAACACATCTACTGACAGACTGGCCTGTCGCCTGCTCCAAAGACAATACAGACTCTCCATCCGTACAAAGAGGAGGGCCCATAACCAAGCCTGCATCTCTGGGGCCACCAACAACATGGCTGAACTGTTCACAATCTGCAAGGAAATCGCCAATCCTACTGCAATCTCCATTTCTCCTCTGCCATCCCAGGCCCTCCTCACTGCACTGGCCTTCCACTTCACCATCAAAACCCATGACATCCTGTCAACACTCTCCTCTACTCCCATCCCTCCCCCTTCTTCCACTCTCAGGCCCCCTTTGCCCCTACTCTCCTCCTCGCCCATAGCACCAGATGTGGTCTCTAAACAAGTTGCACTCTATGAAAATCTTCTCCAAACAGGTGCTTCCCTGGCTCCACCAGAACTATCAAGGAAAACATTGCATCCCTTGCTCCAGCCTTGGCTGAATTCTGCAATCACTTCTTTGCCACTGGCTCCTTCCTCCTAATCCTCAAGCACTCCCTTTTGCACCCTCTCCTAAAAATACCTTTTGCTGACCCTTCCTGCCTGGATAACTACTGTCCTATCTCTATTACCCCCTTTTCTAGGCCTGGGCAAACACTTGGAGAAGTTGGTAAACTCCCAACTGATCCACCACACT